>NW_024412440.1:2929839-3033505 GCF_014898765.1 Herpailurus yagouaroundi | reverse complement strand
TGTGTGTGTGTGTGTGTGTGTGTGTGTGTGTGTGTGTGTGTGTGTTTAATTAACTTTCAATAAAATAAAATCCTAGACATGGAAGAGTAACTATAAATTGTATATACTCTGCATACAGCTAAAGTTAACCAAAAGGATTCATTTCATGTTAGACTGTAAGCCAGAAATAATGGAAAAGTAAGTGCAATATACAAGTGGAAAATAATACACTTAAAAATTTTTTTTAATGTTTTATTTATTTTTTTAAGACAGAGAGAGAGCATGAGTGGGGATGGGGCAGAGAGAGAGGGAGACACAGAATCTGAAGCAGGCTCCAGGATCTGAGCTGTCAGCACAGAGCCTGTTGCGGGGCTCGAACTCCTGAACTGTGAGGTCATGACCTGAGCTGAAGTCGGACACTCAGCCGACTGAGCCATCCAGGTGCCCTGGAAAATAATACACTTTATATAATATCATTTCACTAAATGTTAATTTAATTTTTTATAGTTAATGTTGTAAGTTCAGAGATTCAGTCTCCTAATAGAATTCCTAGGCAGATGTTAAATATCTACCCCTAATTAACAAATCTTAACTTGAATGTTAAGCCCCTGTGTAATCAACATGATATTTAGTATTAAATATTTGAACAGTTAACAATCATAATTTTCTGCACCTGAGGTGACACTTAATGTATTGTACAAGACCTGTCATGACACTGTGCAACAGGAAATCCTTTTCACTTTAGAATCTGTGGAAGAAGGAATTCTTTCCATTAACATAGCTTCAAATGATCCCCGATGCTCCGGCCCATTTATCCAAGAGAACAGAACCCAGGTCTTGGCAGGAATCAAGAAAGAGAGCACATGCGCAGAGAACATTCAGATTAGAAATAAAGAGAATTTGGAATTCTTGCAGCATTTCTGAGGGCATTAGGGTATAAACAGGTGTACTGCAACCAAAACTAAAGTGTGGGGGTTAAGTGAGGTAGGATCTTACTTCTCTCTCAGATAACAGAGAGTAAAGTATGCAGGTAGTCCAGGGAAGGTAGCATGACCTGATCAGTGAGACTATCCAACCAAATATGCTGGACGGTAGTGACTTTTTTTCAGTAGATTTAGGGCAGCTCCTTTAAGTGTCCCATTTCCCAGCCACCGAGGAGCGTGAAAGGGGAAATGAAAGGTGAGCCTCTCTTTTTGTGGATGTGACCCAGAGATTGCTCATACTGCTACCATTCACATCTCCTGTCTAGAATTTACAAGGTCACACTTAACTGCAAGAAAGGCTGGGTGACGTACTTTCTAGCTGGGAAAGTTTATGCCCTATAATTGGTGGTGTCATCGTTTCCTCTTCTGTCTCCCACCACCGGCATGTAATCTGTAAGTGAGTCTGATAGTTTGACTTCCAAATGATTTCCATTATTTTCCATGCTCCTAACAATACTCTACATCCCTTGCCTGGCCTACTGTGATAACCTAACTGGTTTGCTTGCTTCCACTCTTGCCTCATTAAGTCATTTCTCACAGAGTAGTCACTGAATTTTAAATATATAAACCAAAGCTCATCACTCTTCTTTTTAATCCCTTTGGTGTCTACTCATTTCTAGAGAGTAAAGTATAAACTCTCCATCATGACCCATAGGACCCAGCAATGTCCAGGCTCTAGTCTATCCAGCCCCATTCTTGTACTATGCTTTTGCCTGGTCAGCATGTTCTGGCCACTCTGGCTTCTACCTTTTTCTAGAGCACATTCCCAGCCTCAGACCTTTAAACCCACTATGCCTTGTCTAAGAAATTTTTTTGCGAGGATCTCTGTGTGGCTGGCTTACCCTCATCTCTTGACATTCCGCACAAATGTCATCTCTTCTGAGAACCTTTCCTGACTGCTTTAAGCAGATATCTTGTTTCCAGTTACTCCTTATCAGCCACCTTGTTTATTCCCTTCATAGCACTTATTAAATAATATAACAAGCTTATTTGTTTACTTATAGATTAATCAATTGTCTCTTGATTAGAAAGTGATCCTTAAGAGGAAAGTCTGATTTTTACCTCTGATTCTTGACACTGGAACATAAATAGAGCTTAACAAATGTCTGTCGAATGAATGACTAAATGGAATTGGTGAATTTCATATGCTTCTTACAAATAGAATGAGGTTTTGAAGATTATGCCTGCCCATGGTGGGAAGATCAGGTACAAAGAACCTTATACAAATTTACCTCTATTAGTTTCATTTCTGACTTGGGTGTACTGCATGTTATACCTGAGCCATCAATTTATCAACCTCAGATGGTATTTGGAGTTTTAGCCATTTTCCTCTGTAGCAGGTTGAATGGTAGACCTCCAGAAGTTATGTTCATGTCTTAATACCTGGATCCTGGGAATGCTCAGTTACTTGAAAACGGGTCTTTGCAGATGTGGTTAAGGTTCTTGAGATGAGATCATCTTAGATTAGCTGAGTGGGCCCTAAATCCAATGACTAATGTCTGGTAAACGTAGAAGGAGATTTGAAAAACTAGACAACATGATGGGAAAAGAGAGGCAGAGATTGGAGTTATGCAGCTATATGCCAAAGGATGCCTGAGCCACCAGAACCTGGAAGAAGCAAGGAAGGTTTCTCTTCCAGAGCCTTTGGGGTGATTGTGGCCATGCTGTCAACCTGATTCAGAGTTCTGGCTTCCAGAAGACAGAAGATTTCTGTTGTTTCAAGTCACCTGGATGATTTCTTAGTATAAGTATGACACAAATATTGCCTGGAACATCCTTATACTAAAAAATTATTTGTTATTTATATCAAATTCTAATTTAACTTGGAATTCTGCATTTTTATTTGCTAAATCTGGCAATTTTACTCTAATCCCAAGAATTTGTGAAAAATGAAGAATTGGCTGGGAATGATATATAGATTCTGCCAAGTAAGAATTGGCATCAAAAAAATTTTTTTAAGTCTATTAAGTAACTAAAAGAAAATGAAATTGGTGTCATGGGAGTTTTAAATATGCTACAAAATCCTGAAATTTTGCCCAGAAAATTAACTAAGCAAAATGCTTGGAAATATAAAAGATTTCTGATGCTCTAAATCTGATCTAAAACTATCTCAGGAGTGGCTAATTTGTTTCTTATGATTATAAAAAGTAAGAACTAAATTCCATCTGATCCTGGCTTAATTTTTTTACATCTCAGGGGAATTAAGATTGAATTAATGACTGTCTCTTATTTCTACTACCAACAGTTTATTAGATTCAGCATGAAAATAGGTAGATTAGGGGCGCCTGGGTGGCTCAGTCGGTTGCGCGTCCGACTTCGGTTCAGGTCATGATCTCGCGGTCCGCGTCAGGCTCTTTGCTGACAGCTCAGAGCCTGGAGCCTGCTTCAGATTCTGTGTCTACCTCTCTCTCTGCCCCTCCCCTGTTCATGTTCTGTCTCTCTCTGTCTCAAAAATAAATAAACGTTAAAAAAATTAAAAAAAAAAAAGAAAATAGGTATATTAAAGCACAGAAATTAAAAAAAACTTAGACTGAAAATAGCCTTCAATGGTGCACATTGAGAGGTGGTCTTCCCTGGGGGTGTGCAGGTGTTTCCAGCAATGAGTGAGGAACTTCTACAAGACCATTATTTCTTGTGATGCCTCAGGAGCAACTAATACCACTCATGAGGCAAAATTCTGGTTTCCTCTGTTTAAATTTTGTATTCTTAATGTTTGTAGTCACTTCTTTTTTCCCTTGTGAGTTTTTAAGCACAAATACCATGCAAGCTATTAAATAAGTAATTAAACCTATTTCAGGATCCGTGGAATAGGCAAATGGGGTGGGGGACAGCAGTGGGGGGAGAGAGCAAGAGAATAAGAACAGAGCACCGAAATGGCCCACATCTCAGTTTTATTTAATGAGAGACTAAGTGAACTGGGTGGATTTCATATGTCTCTTACATTTGCCCATGGTGAGAAAATTAGGTAAAAAGAACCTTATGTAAAGGTTTTCTTCTATCAGCTTTATTTCTGACTAAAGTGTGCTGAATGATATACCCAAGCAAAAGACAACTTCACCTCCTCTGTTACAACTGAACAATTAAGAGTCTTTAGGCAGGCAAGGATAGAGAGAGAGAGAAGGAAAACTGAGAAACACCAAATAGTGGATGATTCTTGGTGCTGCTGGAGGTCCCAGAGTCTCTAGGGAGGTCCTGGTGGGAGGCTGTGCTGGCTTCTAGAGGCTTCCGTGGTAGCATCTGGAACTAGGGCTGAGGTCACCGAGCTCTTAGAGTCCAGGCTGAGGACACGGAGTGCATCCCCCTCACCAGACTGGGCTGCCTGGTTAAGACATGAAGATCAAGTCTGTGGAGGAGATTTGTCTCTTCTCCCTGCACATCAAGGAATTTGAGATCATTGACTTTTTCCTGGGGCATCCTTCTAGGATAAGGTTTTGAAGATTATGCCTGTTGTAAAAGCAGACCTGTGTTGGCCAGTGAACCAGGATAAAGGCATTTGTCACCAACAGGGATTACAATGGACATGTCGGTCTGGGTGTTAGGTGCTCCCAGGAGGTAGCTCTTCCACCCATAATGCCAACTCTTCATCATCCTGTATAGCAAGGCTACTGGGAGAACAAGATCAGCAAACCCCATCCTTGTGAGGAGACCTGCCACTGTGGCTCTGTGCTGGCACCCTGCACCCCACCACCGAGAGGCACTGTCATCATCGAGACCAGTGTGCTATACCCTGGCCAGGGGCTATACTACTGTCCTGTGCGACCTCACCAAGGCCACCTTTGATGCCATAGCCAAGACCTACAGCAAAAATAAATAGAAATTATATTTATATTTGAAAAAACTCCAAAAACTAGAACTGCCCTGTGAGTCAGTAGTTATACTTCTGGGTATGTATTTATTTGAAGAAAACAAAATATTCCCTTGAAAAGGTATCTACACCCCCATGTTCACTGCAGCATTATTTACAATAGCTAAGATATGGAAACAATCTAACTGTCCATACATGGATCAATGGGTAAAGAAAATACGGTATATGTTTATAATGGAATATTATTCAGCCCTAAAGAAATGAAATATCACCATTTGCAAAAACATGGATGAATCTAGAGGGTATAGTGCTAAATGAAAGAAGTCAGACAGAGAAAGACAAATACCACATGATCTCATTTATATGTGCAATTTAAACCATACCAAACCAAACCAAAGAAACACCAAGCTTAGAGATACAAAGAACAGATTGGTGGTTACCAGGGGTCAGGGGTGTGGTTGTGAAATGAGTAAAGGGAGTCTAAAGTTACAAACTTAGACAGTTTGTAAACAGTTATAAACTGGCTCAGTCAGAAGACCATGTGATTTTTGATCTTGGGGTCATGAGTGCAAGCCCCATAATGGGTGTAGAGATTACTTAAAAATAAATAAAAAACTAAAATAATTCATCAGGATATAATATACAGCATGGCAACTATAGTTAATACTGTATTGCATATTTGAAAGTTGATGAGAGAAGAAATCTTAAAAGTTCTCATTACAAGAAAAAATTCTGGGAGCAGCTGTGTGGCTCAGTGGGTTTAGTGTCTGTTTCCTGATTTTGGCACAGGTCATGACCTGAGGACTGTGGGATTGAGCCCCATACTGGGTTCTGTGCTGAGCATGGGGGCTGCTTAAAATTCTCTCACTTTCTTCCTATTCCCCCTCCCCCACTTGTGCTCTTTCTCTCTCTCTCTCAAATTAAAAAAAAAAAAATTAAATAAGAACTCTGTAACTATGTATGGTGAGAGATGTTAGCTAGATTTGTTGTGATGATCATTTTACAATATATACAAATATTGAATCATTGTTTTACACCCAAAACTAATGTTTTATGTCAGTTGTACCTCAATTAAAGAAAAAGGAAGGGGGGAGGCCTGTATGTGTAGGGGGTAGGGTGGGGGTGGGAAAAGGGGCAGGGACCGTAGGTGAAGAAGGTAGAGACTTTGCAAAGAGGTTATCGCAGGAGAAAAGCCAAGAATTTTGTAATGACTTTTTTTGAAAAATTTTTAACGTTTATTTATTTTTGAGAGAGAGAGAGAGACAGAGTGTGAACAGGGCAGGGGCAGAGAGAGAGAGGGAGACACAGAATGTGAAGCAGGCTCCAGGCTCTGAGCTGTTAGCACAGAGCCCCACACAGAGCTTTAACTCATGAACTGTGATATGATGACCTGAGCCGAAGTCGGCTGCTTAACTGACCGAGCCACCCAGGCACCCCGGTAATGATTTTCTACCAAAGACAGAGCAATAGGGAGTTAATGATCATCGGTAAAGGAAGTTTCTGAAGGGTTTGGTGTTTATTCATTAACTTATTCCTCAATCATTTATTGACTACTCAGTATGTATGTCAGGAATTGTGTTAGATGTGGGGGTTTCTCCAGAGAAAAAGTGTTAAGCTCCTGGCTTTAGAGAATGGACAGTATGGAGAGAGGAGAAAGATATGCTACAAAAAAAAAATAAGTACAATACCAGTGAAGTGCTATCACAATGGAAATGTTTATAGGGTGTAGTGGACATACCAAAAAAATGGGCATAGAAGGGAGGGAGGAGGATGTGGGTATCAAAATCTTTACAGTGTTCGTGCCCAGGTTAAACTTCTGTGTTTTATTAGATTAATCTGTTCTCTGAGATTAGGCACATGTTTTAAAGGAGCTAGTGAAGATTCTGAGAATCTTATTTATGAGAAGCTACCCTATATCAAGTGCTTCTTATGTGCAGGCGCTATATATTTATGTTAATCCTCACCATAACCTTAGGAAGTAGAGAGTCTTGTGTCCATTTTACAGGTGAGGACGTTTAGGATCAGAGATGTGTAAAAATTATCTGGGTTAGCACAGTGATGGAACCAAAAACGAACTTTTGATTGCCATGTTTTCCATTTTGCCTTGCTGGCTGTGTATTAGAAGACACATATACCAATAATTGCTTTGTTCTTCAGTGTGTCCTACTTAATGTACTGATGATTTCATAGTTAACTTTCAGCTGTTTTAATGGAGAGAAATCACTTTCCTTGATGAAAGCAAAACTTCACAGTCATCGATTTAAGCGGCTGTGCTTTCTGCTAGAGCCACATAGTCTATGTGACGTCCGAGGCCAGATTTCATCAAAAATCCCCAAACTAAAGTATAGTTATCAGAGAATGTGGTGTTTTGACTCACCAAATATAGATAAGGGTTTGTCTGTCTCTCTCTTTAAAAAAAAAAAATAACTTTCGTATGCATTTTTCTGGGGATAGTGATTCTGAAGTTTTATGATATGTTACCCTGAAAAGTTTAAGAACCATCAGGGTGGAGTGTGATGAGAGGTCAGGATGGAACCTGAGACACCGCAGAAAAAGCTGCGTGAAAGAGAAGAATCAAAGTCTCAGAACAGAACCCTGGGGGATGCCAACACAAGGGAAATCTCATCAGCCGTTCCTGGGCTCGGAAGCTTCAACTGCTTTTTTAAAACAAAATTTTTATGTACATTTGCACGCATGTACGTATGTACGTAGGTATTTAGAGAGAGGGGGGCGGGAGAAGGGCAGAGGGGGAGAGAGAGAGAGACTCTTAAGCAGGATCTCCTCTCAGTGCAGAGCCCAACACAGGGCCCGATCCTGTAACGCTGGGATCATGACTTGAGCCGAAATCAAGAGTCAGGTGCTCAACCGACTAAGCCACCCAGGCTCCCCTTCAACTGCTTTTTTATTCTGCTGCATTTTTCCTAGTGTGGATTCTGGGAAAAGAAAGGCCTGGCATCTGGAAGACTGGCCCACAGACACTGATAAGGTTTGGGAGTAGAAATAACAAATTAAAAGGGAGAGGACTAATGAGCATTTAGTTGGACTTCAGGCCTAGGGGTTTTTGGAAACACTATTCTCAGACTTTTCTGAAACCTAGAAATGTGCAATTACACCTTCAGTAAAGAAAATTAATAAATATAATCCTTTCAGTGTAAAGAATTCTTGTCCATGGAACATGTAATTGCTTTTTATTCATCAGGCTACACGGGATAAGACGAAATCCAAGTCCAGCATTGGCTTCACCTGGTGAAATGAAGATAAAGGACAAAATGTCTTTTGAAGTACAAATAGAGTATTCATTTTTAATTCATGCTTTCCGCAAATACATTATATTTTGAAAGGTTTTCACGCCAGTTGGACTAAGAACAATTCAAGTTTGATCCTGTATCTGTTTTTTGGTTTTTTTTTTAATACTTACACTAGCAACACTTTGACTTTGTCCTCACAGTTTGTTTTGCTACTTTTCTTTACAGTCTTTTTAGGGGAGAAATTCAGGAATTTTGTTACAGAGTGATACAAAATGAATGATACCAATAATCAGGAAAGAGAAGGCATAGGACTCTATCACCAATAATTTTCTGAGTATTTACTCATTGGCCAAATATTACATTTCTCTATCTCTCAAAATAAAAAAATAAAAATAGTTTAAAAAAGGCACCTGCCTGGGTGGCTCAGTCCGTTTATGTCTGGCTCTTGATGTCTGATCTCATGGTTTGTGGGATTAAACCCTGTGTTGGGCTCTGCACTGACAGTGTGGAGCCTGCTTGGGATTCTCTCTCTCCCTCTCTCTCTGCCCCTCCCTGGCTCGCTTTCTCTCTATTTCTCAAAATAAATTAAAAAATTAAAAAATAGTTTAAGTATTGTACTTATACCCTGATCAGTTATCTTTGTGTTGGTAACTGTATTAGCTTTCTACCACTGTATAACAAATAGCCCCAGGCCTCGTGTTTTATTCATTCATTTATTTATTTATTTATTAAAAAAAAATTTTTTTTAACGTTTATTTATTTTTGAGACAGAGAGAGACAGAGCATGAACGGGGGAGGGGCAGAGAGAGAGGGAGACACAGAATCGGAAGCAGGCTCCAGGCTCTGAGCCATCAGCCCAGAGCTCGACACGGGGCTTGAACTCACGGACGGTGAGATCATGACCTGAGCCGAAGTCGGACGCTTAACCGACTGAGCCACCCAGGCATCCCCCCAGGCCTCGTGTTTTAAAAGAAATAGTTATCTCACAGTTTCCTTTGATCAGGAGTGGCTTAGCTAGGTGATTCTGGCTTGAGGTTTCTTGTGAGGTTGCAGTTAATATGGAGGTTGGGGCTGCAGACATCTGAAGGCTTTGCAGGGCCTAGAGAGCTGATTCTAAGATAGCTGATTTGCATGGCTATTGGCAGGAGGCCTTAGTTTCTTGTCAAGTGAATTTCTTTATAGGATTTCTTGAGTATCTTCATGACACAGCTGCTAGCTTCCTCCAAACTGAGTGACCAAGGAAAGCAAGGTGGAGGTCTTAACGTCTTCTATGACCTAGCTTGGGGGTCCCATTCTGTCATTGCTGCAACATTCTATCGGTTACCAATGTCTGTTCTGTGCAAAATGTGGGAAACTATATAAGAGTGTGAACACTAGGAAACAGAGACTGTTGGGGGCCCTTATGGAGGCTGGTCATCACAATAATGAAAACTATTTCTTAAATGTCCTCCTGGAGTTTGTAAATTCCATTAAAACTGCATCACCACCACTATCACCACTAAGCATGCTGCTTTATTTTTCCCCAGTTTTATTGAGATATAATTGCCATTTAACATTGTATAACTTTAATATATACAACATAATGATTTGATATACGCACATACTGTGAAATGATTACCACATGAAGTTTACTTAGTATCTGTCACCCTAGCATGCTACTTTAGAGGTTTGCCAAAGATCTGCTCAATCGCTAATCAAGATTGAGACACAGTTAGGTCTTGGAATACAGTTGTTGTCAATAACATCACTTTAGCCACGAAGAGGAATAGTACCTATGAGCTTTTGCTCCCATATGTAACATAGTGACCTCTAAATCATGAACCTTAGGTCTCATCATGAGTCAGCATTAATGGATGGTGGGACCAGGTAAAGTTGGGGTTCAGCAGAATAGTTAATGGATATTATTTTCAGTAGATTGAATTTGGCAAGGTATCAGTTGCTTTTAGTCAAGAATTTCTCCCCATGAGGATTAAGCCTTTGGTTCACGAAAAATAATCACTCCATACAATCTATAAAAGGCTAGTCTACGAAAAGTATTTATGTACAAAGAGTGTCATAACCCTTTCAAAAGTCTTCCATTTCCCTTCCTTATTTTTGAGGGCTTCCAAAAATGCCATTCCTTATTCAATCATGACTCAATTCTAAGACAAGTTGTACCAAATTGTAAGCTTAGAATTAATGTAGGTTGTGAACTTAACAAGATGCCTTTTGCATGTCCCACTAATGGCTAATAAAGACATGAAGTACATAGAGGAAATTCAAAATAGAAGGTGGTGTAGGTCAGTGTTAGACCTCATTCTCTAGTCTCTGTCTAGCAGCTCCTTCCTGTAGCTCCATGGGGCTGCATTCTGTAAATGTGGGAGTCCATGCCACTAACTGTGGGCATGTATCATCTTTCAAACAGGGTGGGTCCCATCCTTCTGGATCCAGGGGAAGAAGTTAATTAACATGAGCGTGTGTGGGGCTGCTTTCTGAGGCCATGGCTAGCCTTTATGTTACTGACCATTAAGGCGTACTCTTTTGAAATTTAGAAAGGAATCTTGGTTATGGTCGTATCGTAGCTTTTTGTTCTGTCAGAGGACTCAAGTGCTAGTTATATTTGAGAACAGTTTGGTTTTACCACCTGAGGAATAAATCAAGAAGAAGGGAAATTTAAAATGGGCTATCTAGGGGGAAAAGCAGGCTTAACTAAATCACTAACACTCCAGTGACTCTGCTTGTATTGATTCTGAAAAGCAGAGCTGCAACTAAATTTGCTTTAACTTCAAATTATTATACAGAAATTCTTACCTGTTTTTATCCCTGTATTGATAAAACAATTCAAATATGCCTCTTAAATTCTAATGGGAAACCGACTCTCTCTTTGAAGAATTTACTGCCCATCTTGTGGGTAGGATATTTGTATAATTCTCAGAAAATGTCACCTTAGTGATTCTTAGAGCATAAGTAGAAAAGTGGCAAACAGGAGCTCTCCCACCTGTACCTGCACGTAATTTGATCAAGGTCACATATACTAATAGACAAGAAACTGCATGAGTTAAATATTTGTTGAACGAACGGATAAGAGCTTTAGAGCAACAGTTGTCTAAAAAAGGCAAATAAGAGATGTGCAAAAATACTTCTAAGTGCTAAAAGATAATTATAAAACTTTATGATAATTTCCCTGAAGAAATAATTTCTTTCAGTTGGAGAAATCTGGGAATGATTCAGATAGTTTGGGCATGTGGAACATTTCTCCTGTAATATTCCATAGCTAAAAGCATTGATACATCCTTGCCCTTTAGAACCCAGGATATTTCCCAAGGTTGGATGAAGTCAATACAGTGAAGTTCAAGGCCTGCAGATTCCAGAGCACTAGTGACAACCTCACCAAAAAGGTTAAGATCCAAAGTGGGTAGAGAGGTAAAGGGTCTCAGAGGGTGTGGGGGATGGGAAACAAATTCAGGAAGCTACTTACCTCCCAGCCGTGCCTCATCTGTCAAATGGGTCTAATGAAGGTGATGGACGTGAAACACCTGGAATAATGCTGGTCAAATTGCCATGCTTAGTGATGGAATCATGCATAAGTTAATAAAGAATTGGCTCTCAATCAATGTTGGGAATCTGGAAAGGGTTAAGAGAGTGGAAAAATAGAGAAAACCAAAGGAACACATGCCATTATGAGTGAGAACAGGGTTCACAAAGTGAGCCAGTGGAAAGGATCAATAGAAGGTATGGTCCTTTCAGACTTTTTCTTTCACACATTAGACCTGTTGTGACCTGGCTCCTCCTTTTCACTAATGCTTTTCATTCTCTCCATAATTCTTACTGTACATAAATCTGATGCCTGGCCGTACGCACACTCACCTTTAGAAGACTACTTTCTGGCAAGCTGTGACGCATTTGCTTTCCCCATTTGAACTGTCTGCCTACAGAGGGTGTTGTTTTTCCCCAAATCTGTTTATGCCAGTTGCACCTGAAATTATGTAAGTTATTTAAACACAATGTAAACTGATGAAATATAAAGGCAAAAAGATGAGACTATCATTTCCATGAAAATTTAAGTTGAATGATGTGTAGAGATGCAATAAAATTTAATTGCTAAAAAAAGATTGCTCTCCAAGTAGATGTAGGTGAGAGAAACATAAAGAACTGAAAACAAAATTGAAGCATCCTGCATTTGCATTTGCTTTGTTTGTTTGGTTTTGCATGAGGCAGTATCATGGTGAGGATACAACCATGGACTCTGGAGCCAAACCTGCCTGAGTTGAAATCCACTTCACCCACTAGGTAGGTGGGTGATACTCAGTGCCTCAGTTGCTTCATCTATAAAAATAGGGATAATAAATAGCCTGTTTCATTAGGTTGCTTTGTGGCTGCAATGATATTGTATGCTAACTACTGGAGTTAGGCCAAACTTCACAGGTCAATGGCACAGTTTTTCATAAGACTCCTTCTCTGACTTCAGACACCAGCCATAAGTTCAGGATCCCCAGGCCACCCTCACTTCTGAGTAGCTAGCTACAAATTGAGGATTTCTGCTAAAGTTTCTCTCACGTTTGAGAGTTTGCTAAAATGACTCACAGAACTCAAGAAAGAGCTACATTTATGACTATGCTTTTATTATAGCAGAAGGATACAAATCAGAATGTGCTGAAGGGAGAGATGCCTAGGGTGAGGTCTGGGAGGAGTCCAAATACAAGGCAGATTCCAAGCATCTTCTCTCTGTGGAGCCCCATTGTGCACATCCATGTGTGACAGTACTCAACAATATGGCCAACCAGGGAAGCCCACCTGAGCGGCTTTGCTGCCACAGTTTCACTCAGGGTTTCATTACAGAGGCATGACTAAGTAACGGCCGCACTGTTGAACTCAATCTCCAGCTCCTCTCTGCTTCTCAGAGTTTGTAGTACTGTCACCTGGCTCAAAGCCCCAACCCTCTTATCACGTGGTCTTGGTGACATGGCCAGCCCCAGTTCTGAGTCATCTCCTCAGCAGAAACTAATCTGGGGTCCACCATGAATCACCTCATTACCATTAACTACCAGGGCCCACCGTAAATAATAAGGACACGCCTCTCACTGGGGATAATTCCCAGGATTTGGCAGCTGTTTCCCAAGAACCAGGGACAAAGACCAGCTGAATGCTCTGTCAGACAAGGGCTAAAAGAGTTACTGTCTGAAACGCACTTAGAACAGTGCCGACATATGAGAAACACGGTATACGTGTTCGCTAAATAATATACTCTCACTCCACTTTGAAGATGCCAAACCAAAATTCATATGTTTACTGAATATTGATATCTTTTTAACATAGCTATTGGGTATAATAGCACCGGACAAAGGACTTTTGCTGTATTCTTTGTGTTGTTTTCTTTTAGATCCTTTTCTTTAAATCTGAGAAAGCATCATGGACTCTAATTTTATGCCAATGAACTATCTTGGAAACTATGTATAGTGAAACCTACCCTACCAGATTTGTTGCCAAGAGGTTTGGATTCTAGTCCTCGCTTTGTTCTTGATTAGTTGGTTGACTTCAGGAAATCCCTAACCTCCTTGAACCTCAGTTTTATCTGGCATTGGTCTACTTGCTTAGGGGTCATTTGGCACTAAATTCTTTCTTGGATGAAAAATACATTTTCCCCCTTATCTCTACATTCTTTCTCTCTCCTGCCTCCTGTCCACCATGTTTTTCTAATTTAAATTAAAAAAAAAAAAATGAACTTCATTTAGATCAGATCTAAAACATCATTTTGTGGGAAAGTCAATATTCTGATTCATTTGGTGTTATTACTCATGTTATTAGTATTATGATTATTCAGGTCACTGCCTTCAAGGAAGGAATAGTAATCACAGCATCATTATGATGGTGGTAAATTTTGAAAGAGATGGTGAAAACGCCACGAACTGGTAAAATTTCATGGCTCAAACATGTTTTTATCCTGTTTTCACTGTTTAAAAAAATGGTTTGTCCAAATATTTGTTATTCAGTGCTGACTTAATATAAATTTGTAGCTAGCACTTACTAACTGTAAGATATATGTCAGACTCTATTCCCAAAATAGAGCAAGACAGAAACCTAATATCTGTATCTACATCTATAACTAGATCTATATTTATATCTGTCTCTCATCTATTTAGCTATCAACAGCTAGATAGTTATTAACAGTTATATATATAAAGACCAATGGGATGAACAAAGTATGAAAAATTGTATAAAGCTCACTGATGATAATGAAAAGATGTTACTTCAGTCACAGACATTTCTATGTTCTTTAAAAAGACATTTATATGTTCTATAAAAAGTTTCTAAGGCATCGGTAGTGAAGTTTGTTTTTATTTTTCCTTCATAAAGAACATAACATTAAAAATATTCGTTACTATCTGAACTTTTTATATCCTTTATATCCAGAGGTTGGTCTTGCAACAAGGTCATACTTGTAGAAGAGCATTTCTTGTGAGATAGGAAAGGGTCCCGCAGTCAGATATATTTGGGAAATACTGGAGTACTTTTCACAGTTAAAGAAAAAAGAAGCTCACGTGTCTTGCGAATATTCAAGGTTAAGACATATGCAGCATTTTCCAAATGTATTTACCCATGTAATTCTTTCTCAGTGAAATACTCATTAATGCCACAGGGAACACCAAACAGGGCAAACAAAATCCCAATAAACAAACAAGGAAACAAACAACCCCTCTCCCCAAACATGTCTCAAAGTAGCCCTTAACCAAAGGCAAACAATGTACTTTTGATCTCACACAGAAAGAATTTGACTTCTATTTTCCAAGTAGTCCTTAATGCATTGGTTATTTTATTACCTGGTTAATACTTTTTAAAAGAGCAATGTAGAATAGATGTTAGTTAGTTTGAAATAATTATAAAAAGCCAAACTATCAGCAGATCTTAACAAGACTGTAATGCTGAATGAGGAAGCAGAAATATAAAAAATGGATCTAAACAGAATATATAACAGATGTTCATAGTGTGACTGTGGCATTAAGGAGAACTTAAATTATGTTTATGATCTTTGTATAGGAACACATTTTTGGCAAGGTATCTGTATAAAAATGATTTTAAAAACTCTTTGTTTAAAATGTTTGTTTTATTGGTAAACTTCTGTTATCTGGAAAATTAATTTATACAAAACATTTCAGTGCCAGGTCGTGGAAGGAAAATGTAGCTATGACTTGAAGGAAAAAAGCACTATTATCAGGAAACTGAGTCACTTAGCAATTTTGTTACATTGGATACAGCTTTTAAATTTCTCTGAATCCAAGTTTTCTAAGATGTGAAAGAGCGATGGTGAAGTCTGCTTCCCAGGATTATTGTGAAAATAAAATGAGACCCAATATATGGAATCATCTAGTACTTGCTTACGAAACAGGAGGCTATAATAAAGGTTCTTTAAAAATAATTTACTATTGTTATTTGAAATCTAAAAAGCCTCAGAATTGTTTAATTTTCCTCAGTCTTTATGTGTTGATGATCCGGTAGGTTTTGAGTTTTTAGAAAAAGCAAACTATAGTTAACAGAGCCACACATTGAAGGAGGTGGGGAGCATTTAGCAACTGTTGATAATTTTTGAGAGGCAATTTCATGAGTTGTGAGGGTGGAGGCCAGATGGCAGGCATGTGAGTATCAACAGGGAATTCCTTCAAGAAGTTAGGCAGAGGGGCGCCTGGGTGGCTCAGTCAGTTAAGTGTCTGACTTCAACTCAGGTCATGATCTCTCAGGTTCGTGAGTTCAAGTCCCACATCAGGCTTGCTGCTGTCAGCACAGAGCCTGCTTCAGATTCTCTGCCCATCCCCTGCTCATCCTCTTTCTCAAACAAACAAAAGTTGGGCAGAGAAGAGAGGGAGAAGCCTGAAGGGTTTAAGTAAGGAATTTTTTTTTTCTTTTTCCAGATTAGGAGGAGATGATATCCTTAAATTTCTTAAAGGTCAGCAAAATAAAGAGGAAGAATGGAAAAGAGTATAGCTATAATAATCAGGTCTGTTTCAAGGGCAGGCTCAATCACTAATTCACAGTGTTACCTTGGGCACTATACTTTGCCCCTCCAGCTCCCTGTGAAATACCTTCCTTACCTCCTCCGTGGCTTTGGGGTGAAGATCATTTGAAACAAAGCCTGTAAAAGTACCTTGAAAGCTACAGGGTATGTTATCATAAAAATTAAGTATAAAATCTTTTCAGAAGACGGTCTCTCTTGTGTCCAAGATACTTACCTTTATGGCGGGCGCTATGAAAATGTTCTTTGGCTACTTATGAAGGGCACTCTCTCAGAGAAGTGTTTATTGAACTTAATTGCACTAACATGGCAAATACGTTTTTAGATTACTAGGCAAATCACTCCTCCCCATTTTTAAGCTAAGAGCCCTTCCCTGGCTCTCTTTGGACATTCTACCTCGGATCTTGTTTTCATTACTTACCAACTGCTGTGTGGCCTGTCAGTTCTGTGTTCTTCATCTCACACACTTTAACCATATCTCTCAGCAATTTTCTGTCTGGAAAAATTGCCTCCTCTTTGTTTTCATTGAGGTAAAACGGTAACCACTTAAGGCCCATTTACACAAGGAGAAAAAAAGACTGTTTAGAAACCTAGTGTCAAATATGGCTTTTTCAAACCATGTTGTGTTTTGAACACAGTAGTATCGACAGAGTCAAAAGTTAATTTTTTTTTTTTTTTATTTTGAGTACACAGACTGCGAAAGATCTTCTGGAGTCTGAGCTTTAAACATAACCCCTTAAATTCTGATTGAGTTTATTCTTCAGCTTTCGAATTTATTTTTGGCACAGTATGTACTATGTGGGGCCAAGAAAAAAAGACATTTGCCAAAACTTGTAGATCCCCAATATGAATGTAAGCACCTTAGAAGGAAAAACTCCACCAAGATTTTCAGTTTGTTCTCTGATTTAAAGATTTATTCCTCAACCAGGCATCATTCTAGACCTGGGGAGTAAAGATGAACAAGGCATTATATTGTTCTTTTTCTTTTAAGTTTATTTATATTTATTTTGAGAGAAAGAGCATGAGCAGGGGAGGGGCAGAGACAGAGAGAGAGAGAGAGAGAGAGAGAGAGAGAGAGAGGGAGAGAATCCCAAGCAGACTCCACACTGTCTTGTGCAGAGCCTGATATGGGGTTTGAACCCATGAACCATGAGACCGTGACCCAAATTTGAGGCAAAATCAAGAGCTGGTCGCTCAACCGACTGAGCCACACAGGTGCCCCAGCATTATATTGTTCTTAATGAACTTTGGCATTTGGGAAAGTAACCACAATCGGGATGGTGAGTGTTATGTGGGTGTTGTGTATACAGTCTAGTGGGGGCATAAAGGACCATCCCAGAAACCTTGTAGGGGAGCAGAGATGGTCAGTGGTCGGTTGTGAGAATTACATGGTGGCATCGGACACCCTGATTGTCGGATCAGAGGCTTGTAACAAGTTGCCAGCTACCGCCACTGATATAAGTGGGGGAGCCCAGAAGAGGACTTTTTATTTTGTCATTGGGCTTTAATCTGTATTTATTTTTCCTTAAAGCTTGATTGGAGTAAAATTGACATGTAATAAACTGCACATATCTGGGTATTTTTGGACATATTTATGTACCTGTCCAATCATCACTACCATCAAGGTAACGAACACGCCCACCACCCCACACATTTCCTCGTGTCCTTTTGTAAGCCTTCCCTTTTGTCCCTTTTTTCTCCCCTTCTCAAGGAACCACAGATCTGCTTTCTGTCACTTTAGATTAGTTTGCATTTTCTAGAATTTCATATAAAGAGCATCATACAGTATGCCCTCATTTTTCCGCTGGCTTCTTTCACTCACCATAATTATTTTGATATTCACCCATGTCATTATGTGTGTCAATATTTCATTTTTTAATTTCTTTTTCATCCTTTCTTCCTTCCCTTCCCTTTCCTTTCCTTTCCTTTCCTTTCCTTTCCTTTCCTTTCCTTTCCTTTCCTTTCCTTTCCTCCTTTGTTTCTTCTTCTTTTTTATCATTATTTTTTTCCGTAGTAGTTTCACTCTTGGATATGCACACTTTGTTTATCCATTTACTTATTTTTTTTAATTTTTTTTTTCAACGTTTATTTATTTTTGGGACAGAGAGAGACAGAGCATGAACGGGGGAGGGGCAGAGAGAGAGGGAGACACAGAATCGGAAACAGGCTCCAGGCTCTGAGCCATCAGCCCAGAGCCTGATGCGGGGCTCGAACTCATGGACAGCGAGATCGTGACCTGGCTGAAGTCGGACGCTTAACCAACTGCTCCACCCAGGCGCCCCCTGTTTATCCATTTACTTATTGATGGACATTTGGGTTGTCTCCAGTCTTTGGCTATTGAATCTAAAGTTATTGTGAATATTCCCATACAAGCTTTTATAAGGGCATATACTTTTATTTCTCTTAGGTAAATACCTGGAAGTGGATTCAGAAGATCAAAAGGCATATATAGGCTTAATTTTTTAAAAGTGTTTATTTGTTTTTGAGAGAAAGAGAGAAAGAGAGAGAGAGAGAGAGAGAGCACGCACGTGCACAAGTGGGGAAGGGGCAGAGAGAGAGGGAGACACAGAATCTGAAGCAGGCTCCAGACTCTGAGCTGTCAGCACAGAGCCCGATGTGAGGCTCAAACCTACAAGCTGTGAGATCATGACTTGAGCTGAAGTTGGTCGCTTAACTGACTGAGCCACCCAGGCGCCCTAGGCTTAATTTTTAAAGATATTGCCATGTTGTTTTCCAAAGTGGTTCTACCTTTTTACATTCCTACTAGCATGGTATGAGACTTTTAGTTCCTCCATATCTTTGCCAACACTTACTATGGGTTAGTATTTTTTAAAATTTTAGTCATTCTAATGGACGAGTAGTAGTATCTCATTGTGGTTCTATTTTGCATTTTCTTAATGTCTAGTGATATTGAGTATCTTCTTATGTACTAACAGGCATTCATACATCTTCTTTTAAGTGCCTGTTCAGATCTTTTGCCTATTAAAAAGATTAGGTTATTTCTTATTTCTTATTGTTGGGCTTTAAGAGGTCTTTATATATTCTGGGATATGTCTTTTATCAGACATATGATTTGCAAATAGTTTTTCCTGGTTTGTAACTTTTCATTGTTTAATAGTGTCTTTCAAAAAGCAGAAGTTTTGTTTTTGTTTTTGTTTTTTTTTTTTTTAGTGTTTATTTTGAAGGAGAGAGCGAGAGAGAGAGAGAGAGAGAGAGAGAGAGAGAGAGTGCATACATGCGTGCAAGTTAGGGGAGGGGCAGAGAGCTAGGGAAAGAGAATCCCAAGAAGCCTCCATGATGTCAGCACAAAGCCTGATGTGGGCTCGATCATTAGCCATGAGATCGTGACCCAAATTAAAATCAAGAGTTGGAAGCTTAACCAGTAGAGCCACCCAAGTGCCCCTCAAAGAGCAAAAGTTTTTATTTTTGACCTAATTGAATTTATCATTTTGTTCTTTTTTAAAAACAGCTTTATTGAGGTATAATTGACAAAGTTGTACGTATTTAATATGTACAATTTGATGAGTTTGGACACATGCAAACATCTGCTGATACTATCACCACAATCAAGGCGATAAGACATATTTAACATCTCCTGGAGTTTCCTTGTGTCCTTTTGTTTTATGTTGTTTTGTTTGTGATAAGAACACTTAACATGAGATCTAGCCTCTTAACACATTTTGAAGCTCCCAATGCGTTATCACTGAGTACAGGCAGTGTGTTGTACAGCAGATCTCTACAACTTACTCATGTAGCCTCATTGAAACTTTATACCCATTGAATAACAGCTCCCCATTTCACCCTCTTTCCAGTCCCTGGCAACCACTTTTGTAATCTCTGCTTCCATGAGTGTATTTTAGATTCCTCATATAAATGGAATCGTGCGGGTATCTTCTGTGACCAGCTTATTTCGCTTAGTCTATGTCCTCCAGGTTCATCCATGTTGTCACAAATGGCAAGATTTCCTTCTTTCTTAAGGCTGAATAATATACCGTTGTATGTATATATTGTATTTTCTCTATCCATTCATTCACCAATGAACATTTAGGTTACTTCCATATCTTGGCTCTTGTGAATAGCGTTGCAGGGACCATGGGAATGCACGTATCTCTTCAAGATACTGATTTCAATAATTTTCGATGAATACCTGGAAGTGGAGTTGCTGGATAAACAAGTTCTATTTTTAAGTTTTTGAGGACTCTTCGTACAGTTTTCTATAGCTGCTGCAAGTTTGTTCTTTTAAGGATTATGGTTTTTATGTATGTAAGAAAAAGTTTGCCTAAGCCAAATCACAGGGGTTTTACCTCATCTTGTCTTCTAAAAGCTCTGTAGGTTTAGGTTTTAAGTTTAGGTTTGTGATCCATTTTGAATTAGTTTTTATGTTTGTTGAGGTATGGATTGAATTATTTTTTTCCATTAGACATCCGATTGTTTTTTTTTCTATTTATTGGAAAAGACCATCCTTTCTCCACGTTCTAATATGGAGAGGGGGGAAGGGACTGTAAAATATCCTCCAAACTGAGAAGTCACTTTGAGACTGAAAAATGAAAGAGGCAACTTCGTAGAGTTTACATAGTTTTATTCAGGGTAACTTACTGACAGGGAGGATTGGGCAGATGGCAATCCAGACCTGTGCAGCTATTCTCCACAAAGTCCAGACCTTAGTCTACAGATTTTATGGGCTGAAGGGATGCCCAGGAGGGCACTGTAGTGAGATCAAAAGGTTTGTATGCACCTAATTGATGGCTAACATTTAGTTGGATCTTGTGGTGCCCCACCTGTGCATCAGGAAGGGGAAAGACTATGTTCTCTCTAACAGATTCATGCCAGCCTTCCTGCATTCCAGCCCTGGTTGGCATTTCTAAGATACGTATATTAATCTCCAAAGACCCAGAACACGTAGCCCTGAGAGAGGTCCTTGTCTGGACAAGAACAAGATGGAAGGCGAGAATGGAGTCAGTGTTGTCAGCATTCCTACACTCCACCTCTGACATCTTTATGGCCACTACAGTCTTTTACATGCCATTCTCCTGTGATGACCCTGGAGCCACATGTCAGGAGGTGACTTGCATCCTGATGCTACAGTAACAAGACAGCAACGTGACATTAATTAATTAATTAAGACAAAACACTTTGGTTTGAGATTTCAAGCCCCTCATCTGGCTTGCTCCAGTCTGTGCAAAGCCTGCTTTGGATGTTCTGTCCCTCTCTCTCTCTGCCCCTCCTCTGCTTGCACCTGCTCTCTCAAAAAATAAACATAAAAAATTATTAAGAAAAAAAGGAGGTGAGCCATCTAGTGAAGGCATCAGCAAAAGAGATCTTCACGTGATCAATATCCTTTTGCATGTGAGACACTAAGTTCAGCATTCTATAGACCCAGCAGTCAGAGTGATTGTGACTTTCAACATAAGTGGTGGCCCATGACAGGGAGATGGTTACCTGAGGCACCAGGGAGGGACATCATCAGTGTGGAGCCAGGGATAATAAGACAAATTTTTTAAAGGACCAATAGATATGGTAAATCTTCATTTAGTAACAACACAGTAGCTGTTCGGTCTCCATGAACCAATACCACCCTTGGCTTTTCACCATTACTCATTCTGGAGGGATGGAGTGATAACCACTCTAGCTACTTCCTACTGAAAAGGGGCACAGGTCAGGATTTGAGGTTGGAAACTGGCTTGCATCCAATAAAAGAGCCATTGTTTTAGAACTCTCATGTATAGTCTTTTTTTAAAAAAATTTTTTAATGTTTATTTCTTTTTTGAGAGAGAGACAGAAGAGTGACAGAGCATGAGCAGGGGAGGGACAGAGAGAGAGATACACAGAATCTGAAGCAGGCTCCAGGCTCTGAGCTGTCAACACAGAGCCTGACACGGGGCTTGAACCCACAAACTGTGAGATCATGACCTGAGCTGAAGTCAGATGCTTAACCAACTGAGCCACCCCGGCACCCCTAGAACTCTCATATATAATCTTAGATAGCATCTCATTTCATTTTATAACGAGGTCACTTGGGTTAAACAGTTGTCTCGTTTCAGGAGCCAGTCCCACAGGTGAGCTTTCAAAATTGGGCCTATAGGCAGAAAATTAGCCAGATGTGCAAGGAAACTAAAAGAATTCAGGATCCAACCCAGTTTTATAGGTAAACAAGACACATTGTAACCTATACATTGTAACACAATTAATTGTAAACAAGAAACATCCAAGTACAATTAATCAGAACTAGAATCTAACACCCATAAAGGTGTGTTACTAAAACACAATTTTTTTCCTCTCTAAAATCACCCTCATTTCCATCAAAGATAGCCAAACTAAAACTAATCTGTTTGTGAGACAAGTCCAGTTTTAACAAACTTGGCCTAATAATTTACATAAGTACAGCAAAAATAGTGGCTGGCCATATAGGTTCTTTTAAATCTGCTTTGCTGGAACTTTCCATAAGGAATTTCAGATTGAGTGTTTAACAGCCTTTTAAGGCTAAGAACCAAGCAAAACATTTGCCACCAGACTTGCCTATAACACCTATACATGTGGGTTACTTCCTCTCTTCTTGAGGTCCACCAAATATTCTGAGATGCTTGAGCCTGCCAGAAAGTGACCTTCTTTACTCACCTGTTAAGGCTCCTAGGGACTCTGTAAGCAAGGTACCAGGCCAATTTTCCCAAAGGGATTCACTAATTCCAAAAAGTCAACTTTAGCTCCTTAAAGCTATCTGGTCTGAGTCTATGCATATCTCTCTTAAATATGACATTTTAGTCAAAGCCTTGGTAATATGACCAATGTTTCCAATGGTGTCCTGTTACAAGGAGTACAAATTCTTACTGAACATATGCAAGTACTTATAATTGCCATGAGTGTAAAAATGCTCACTGAGAATTTCCAAATTTTGGAGGGATCAGGTAGGGAGAAAAAGATAACTGTTTCCTTAAATCTGGAAGACCAAACCTTAGAGAACCAGTAATGTTTTAAGTAAGAATGATAAAAAACTATAATCATTTTTCTTAATTCATTCAGACTCATGTTAATCATTCTTGCTCTTTTAAATTCAGTTTTTCCATTAGTTCCAGAAATTCTTACTCAGCTTAGTTTTATGATCTTAAGGGTATAAGAAACCTGTATTTGTCGAAAGTTCTCTCTATGAATCTTCTTGAAAACAAAACACATTTTGCAAAAGCATCAGAGCAATAACTGCAAATAACAAAAGACCCAAAAATGGCCATGGTTAAAGCCATGATGAAAATCCGTTGTAGTGCAATTGACACGAACATTTGGTTATTTCTATGACATTCAACACTTCAATAATTAGAATTAGAAGGGATGACATTATAGCGGGACATATCAAAATCTTAGAATTTTATATGATTTCTGGAATAGTTATAGCATAACTATAATATAACCTAAGATAATATAACCAGAGAAGGTTTATCATCACTTATTTGACATTACTTCCCATGTAACTTAACATACCGAGCCTAATTAGTTGAGAACTTCGCTCAGTCATTGAATTTGGGAAAGTTTGTTAAAAATGTCAGAAGGTTTTAAAGCACATGCCTAAGTAGGAGCACAAATCATTATAAAAATTAAAACTCAGTTGCCTAATTAACCAAGGTGGCAATAAGAGATTCTTAAGGCAAATACATAGTTGTTAACAAAACTTAGGGTTTTTTTTGTTTGTTTTGTTTTTTAATTTTTCTTTTTCAACGTTTATTTATTTTTGGGACAGAGAGAGACAGAGCATGAACGGGGGAGGGGCAGAGGGAGAGGGAGACACAGAATCGGAAACAGGCTCCAGGCTCCGAGCCATCAGCCCAGAGCCTGACTCCGGGCTCGAACTCACGGACTGCGAGATCGTGACCTGGCTGTAGTCGGACGCTTAACCGACTGCGCCACCCAGGAGCCCCAAAACTTAGTTTTTTAATATTGGTAAGATTCGGTTTTCTTAAGTATTTGAAGACCTGATAAAAAAGAAATACAGAAACTATTGTTTTGTTTTTGTCTGGGGAGAGAAAAAAATCTTTGTTTACAATTTCTTATCAAGAATAGACCAATAATCTAAGAAAACTTTACCTTAATTGAGAAAAGCCAAATTCCAATCTTATTCCAGCGTACTTTTAAATCTCTTTCATTTCAGTCTTCGTCCTGACCATGCATAAAATTCTTTTCCAAAGATTCCTATTTCACAAACTTTCTACAACTTTCTTTTTTATTTAGATTTTGTCCTAAGTTTTCCCTCCAAACAACCAGTCTCATTTTAGGACAAAATTACTTTCTTTTCCCTCAACAAAAATGTATTCCCACCTCTTATCCCTTTCTTACCAAAAACGCATACCTTACTTTCCTTGCATACAGAGTTGTCCCCTTATTATTTCTAGTAGTCTTCATTACATTTATTAGAATTCTTAATGCTTAGAAACCTTACTTTCTAGTGAAAACTAAGTAGTAAGCAATGGTGAACTGTCTGTTACAGCAGAGTTCTTTGGATTGGCAAATTTATAAATATATTTCATAATTTCTAGAAACATGCTTTTTAATAATTTTAATGTTGCTTGTAACTGCTTGCCTTTAAACCACGTAAATAGATCTCTTTTACAAATTAATTTTAGCAATACCATTTGGAGGCAGAAAAATATCTCACACTTACAACACACATATGTGGATACACACAGAGACAGATGTAAAGACCCTGTAGTTGTGGAGAAGATTTCCAAGATTTGTATTTGTCCCTGGAATTAGTCTTGAGGTGACTGTGCTAGAGTTTGGACACAAGAGCCATCTTAGCAGTTTGGTTTTTTTAAAAGCATTCTCCCCACCCCCACCCCCACCCACTTTTTTTGTTTCCTTCAGTGACAGGTGACTGTAGGCTGTGTTTGCATTTCCAGGACTCGACAAGTTGTAGAATTTAAGATGGAGAAAGAATGCAAGTTTTCCTGAAAAGGACTTTGGTTTCTCAAAGCCAATAATTTACAAGCCTTTAAGATAAATAGGGGAGGCTTTGGGATCAGTAAAGGAATCGGTGAACTTTGGGTTGCCTCCAGAGTTGCCTTTCTAGCTTTGTAAAATTTTGTAAGATAAGCAAAACTGCTTTCACATCTTCAAAGAACTGGGCTGCAACTCAAATGACATTGTAGATTCATCTACTCATCTGTTTCTACTTTCCTCCATTTGCTTCTTCCCCTCGGGTTTCCTGCATGGATAGTATCCTGAAGTGTTTTTGGAAGCTTCAAAATACCAATCAAAATATGCATCCCAGTCAGATTGTTTAGTTTAGTGGCTGGCTTTCTCAAGTTGGGTCCACAAATGCAGGAATTAGGTATTTTAAAGGATCCTCATTTAGGCCACTTGAGAGTTAAAATCATCTGTGGTATAATCCTTTTAAAACCTTTCCTGTGACCTCCTTCACCTGGGGATTTCTAGGCTCAACAGGAACAAACATTTAATCCCACATCGCCTTTTACTGAAGGGGTCTTTCTCTCAAAACATTTCCCCAGAGTGTTCCTTTAGTCTTTGGATTAACAAAGCGGAGAGCACTGATTATCGTCGGGGAGCCAAAGCTCATTTAGCTGTCGGTCCCTTCAGGTGCTGAACAGAGGGTGTTCCGGTGGCTACTTCACCCCTCAGGTCACGGGGTCAGTGAGCTCAGAGTCACCAGGGGCAAAATGGAATGGTCCTAGTTGAGAACCCAAGGTGACAGTTGTCCAGAGTGAGTAAGCACTGAATGAGGTCTGCTGCCAGCTGCTTTGCTCCCGCTCTCAGACCACCCAGGCACACAAACCGCCCACAGGTCTCGCCGGGGTCGCCCAAATTTATAACCCAGGGTTCGTCATTTGGGGTACATTAAATTGGACATAACCCAAAGGAGTGTTGAAAGCGAAGAACATTTTATTATGTAAGCAGGGAGATAGGGAGATAGGTCTCAAAGCACTCTTTACTCATAATTCCTTTTCTGTGGAGTCTTGTAACGCACAGAGCAAAGGCTGGGGTTACTGTTGCAATAGCTTAATCACTTACCCGTTTCCATTTCCTTTCCCCCACCTTTGGGCTATCCAGCAATCCCTTGGATGTTTTCAGGGAGCTTGCTTACTGGTCTCAAACACTCAAAGACTTGGCCAACCCTCCTGACATGAAGGTGGCTGAACAAGATGGTGGGCCAAGGATGCAGTCAGTATTATGGTGGCTGGTCAGCTTGGGATTTCCCCTACAGACACTGGGCTTTCCCTGCACAGCCCCGTGACCCATGCTCATTTCTGTTTCCATCTCCTGCCTGGTTGGCTAATTGTTAGAAAGTGGAAGAGGGGAGGGACTGTGAAGCATCCTCCAAACTGATAAGACAATTTGAGACTGAAAAAACAAAACAGGCAATTCCATACAGTTTACATAGAGTTTTGTTCAGGGTAACTTACTGGCAGGGAGGGTCAGATGGATGTCAATCTGGAGCTGTGCAGCTATTCTCCGCCCAGTTTAGACGTCAGTCTACAGATTTTATAGAGCAAGGGGATGCCAGGAGGGCATTGTAGTGAGAACAGAGGGTACCCATGCCCTTCAAAGGGTTTGCATGATCTTAATTGGCAGCTAACATTTAACTCGATCTTATGGTGGTACCTGTTGTGCATCAGGAAGGGGTAAGACTGTGTTATCTCGAACAGATTCACAGATGGCCAAAGCAAGCCTCTCTACATTCCAGCCGTGGTTGGCATTTCTAAGGTATGTGTAGTCATCTTCAGGGGGCCTGGAGCACATAGCCCCAAGAGAGGTCATCCTGAACAAGATGGTGGGCCAAGGATGCAGTCAGTATTATCTGCACTCCTATATTCCACTTAATTGCCTTTGCAGGTACCTCTGTCGACATTCAGTTGTCCATATATGTGTGGATATATTTCTGGATTTTATAATTAGTTCCTTTCATTTATTTGTCTGTGTTTATGTCATTACCACACTATCTTGATTACTGTAGTTTTCTAAATAGGTCTTGAAATGAGACAATATTAACCTCCTAACTTTGTTCTTTTTAGAAGTTATTTTGGCTATTCTAGGTTCTTTACATTTTCATATGAATTCTCAAACCCGTTTGTCAATATCTACAAAAACTTATGCTGAGATTTTGGTTTTGATTGTGATGGGCTATACATCAATTTGGGAGAACTGAAATATTAACAATATTGAATGTTCCACCTTGTTACATGGTATATCTCTCTGTTTACCTAGATCCTTAATTCCTCTCAGTGGTGTTGTGTGGTTGTTTTTTTTTTTTTTTTAATTTTTATTTATTTATTTTGAGAGAGAGTGAGGGTGGGGGATGGGCAGAGAGAGAGGGAGAGAATTTCAAGCAGGCTCCACATTCAGCACGGAGCCCAATGCAGGGCTCAATCTTACAACCGTGAGATCATGATCTGAGCTGACACTGAGTCAGATGCTTAACTGACTGAGCCACCCAGGTGCCCTTTGATTCCATCTTTAAAAAGAAGAAGTTTTTTTTTTTTTAAATGAACAATTTTAGGTTCATAGCAAAATTGAACAGAAAGTACAGGAGTTCTTATATACTCTCTGTCCTCACATATGCATATTCTTCCTCACCATCAACATCCCACAACCAGAGTGGTACATTTCTTACAACTGATGAACCTATACTATTACATCATAATTACTTACAGTGCACAGTTTATACTAGAGTTCATTATTGTACATTCTATGGATTTTAGCCCATGTATAATGACATTTATTCACCATTATACTATCACATAGTAAGTTTCACTGCCCTACAAATTCCTTATGCTCCACAATTCATCCTTCCCTTCCTTCTAACTCCTGGAAAACATTGATCTTTTCACTGTCTATAAGTTTTGCCCTTTTTAGAATGTCAAATATATTGGAATCATACAGCCAAATCAGTTGACTATATTTGTGTGGGTCTTTCACTTAGTAATTGGCTTCTTTCACTTAGTAGTACATTCTTAAGTTTCCTCTATATCTTTTCATGGCTTGATAGCTCATTTCTTTTTAGTGACTACTAATATTTTATTGTCTGGATGTACCTCAGTTTACTTATCCATTCACTTACCAAAGGACATCTTGGTTGCTTCTAAGTTTTGACAATTATGAATAAAGCTGCTATAAACATCTTGACAAAGGTTTTGGTGTGGACATAAGTTTTCAGCTTCTTTGGTTAAATACTAAGGAGCATGATTTCTGGATAATGCTGTAAGAGTGTGTTTAGTTTCGTAAGAAACTACAGACTGTCTTCCATTGTGGCCATACGATTTTGCATTCCCACCAGCAGTGAATGAGAGTTCTTGTTGCTCTACATGTTCTCCAGCATTTGTTGTTGTAAGTGCTCTGGATTTTTGCCATTCTAATAGATGGGCAATGTTTTCTTGTTGTTTTAATTTGCAATTCCCTAAAAATGTATCATGTGGAACATCTTTTCATATGCTAATTTCCCATCTGTATATCTTCTTTGGTGAAGCGTCTGTTCAGATCTTTTGCCCATTTAAAAAAAATTTGCTTATTTTTGAGAGAGAGGGAGAGAGCTAAGGTGAGAGAGGGAGCAGCAGAGAGAGAATCACAAGTGGGCTCCTCATAAGCCCAACGTAGAGCTCAAAGTCATGAACATTGAAATCATGAACTAAGCCCAAATCAAGTGTTGGATGCTTAATTGACTGAGCCACCCAGGTACCCTTCTTTTGCCCATTTTTTAGTTGAGTTGTTAGTTTTCTATTATGGAGTTTTAAGAGTGCTTTGTGCATCTTGTATAACAGTCCTCTATTAGATATGTGTTTGGCAAACATTTTCCCCAATGTGTGGCTTGTCTTCTCGCTCTCTCTGCAGTATCTTTTGCAGAGCATGTTATTTTATTTTATTTTATTTTATTATTTTATTTTATTTTATTTTATTATTTTATTTGAGAGAGAGAGTAGGGGAGGGGGCAGAGGGAGAGAGAGAGAGAATCTCAAGTAGGCTCCACGCTCTCAGCATGGAGCCCAGGGCAGGGCTCCATCCACAACCCTGGGATCATGACCCGAGTCGAAATCAAGAGTCAGACACCCAACCAACTGAGCCACTCAGGTGCCCCTACAGAGCATAAGTTTATAATATTAATAAATTCCAGCTTATTAATTCTTTCTTTCATGGAGTATGCCTTTAGTGTTATATCTGAAAAAGTCATCACCAAACCCAAGATCCTCTAGATTTTCTCCTATGTTTCTGCTTAGAGTTTTGTATTTTACATTTAGATCTATGAATCATTTTGTATTAATTGTTGTGAAAGGTGGAAGGTCTATATCTATAATCATTTTATGCAAATAGATATCCAGTTGTTCTAGTACCATTTGTTGCAAAGACTATCTTTCCTTCCCTGAATGGCTTTTGGTCCTTAATCAAAACTCAGTAGGGGCGCCTGGGTGGCGCAGTCGGTTAAGCGTCCGACTTCAGCCAGGTCACGATCTCGCGGTCCGTGAGTTCGAGCCCCGCATCAGGCTCTGGGCTGATGGCTCGGAGCCTGGAGCCTGTTTCCGATTCTGTGTCTCCCTCTCTCTCTGCCCCTCCCCCGTTCATGCTCTGTCTCTCTCTGTCCCAAAAATAAATTAAAAAAAAAAAAACAAACGTTGAGAAAAACTCAGTTGACTATACTTGTGTGGGTCTGTTTATGCACTCTTCATTTTGCTTAACTCATCTATTTGTCTGTTCTTTTGCCAATACCACACTGTTTGGATTATTGTGGGTTTATAGTTGGGTCTTGAAGTGGGGTGGTATCAGTCTTCTGACTTTGTTCTTCCCTTCAGTGTGGTATTGGCTATTCTGGATCTTTTGTTTCTCATATAAACTTAGAATCGGTATGTTAATATCCACAAAATATCTTGCTGAGATTTTGATTGGGGTTGTAGTAAACCCGTAGATCAGGTTAGGAAGAACTGATATCTGACAATATTAAGTCCTCCTACACACGAACATGAAATATCTACTTATTTAGCTCTTCTCTAATTTCTCTCATCAGAGGTTTTTATACATAGATTTTGTTTGTATTTTGTTAGATTTATACCTATGTAGTTCATTTTTGGGAGTGCCAACGTAAATGGTATTGTAATTTTAATTTCTAATTCCATTTGTTTATTGCTGGTAATAGGAAAGTTATTGACTTTTGTATGTTAACTTTGTATCCTGAAACTTTGCTATAGTGACTTATTAGTTCCAGGAATTTTTTTTTTTTTTTGGTCAGATTTTCTACATAGATAATCATGTCATCTGCAAACAAAGAGTTTTATTTCTTCCTTTCCAATCTGTATATCTTTTACTTCCTTTTCTTATCTTACTGCATTAGCCAGGACTTCCTGTGTGATGTTGAAAAGAAACAGTAAGAGAGGAAATCTTTGCTTTCTTCCTGATTTTAGTGGGAAAGCTTCTAGGTTTTCAGCATTAAGTCTGATGTTAGCTATAGGTTTTTTGTAGATTTTCTTTAACAAGGTGAGGAAGTTCCTATCTATTTGTAGTTTGATGAGGGTTGGTACTATAAATAAGTATTGAATTTGTCAGTTTTTTCTGCATCTATTAATATGATCATGTAATTGTTCTTCTTTAACCTGTTGATGTGGATAAAATATATTAATTGATTTTTTTCTTTCTTTCTCCCAGCTTTATTAGGTGTGACTGACAAAAATGGTATATATTTAGGTTGTACAAAATTTTTAATCATGTGATGATTTAATATACATGAGTATTTTTAAATGATTACCACAATCAAATTAATTAACATATCCATCACTCACACAGTGTGTGTGTGTGTGTGTGTGTGTGTGTGTGTGTGTGTAGAACATTTAAGATCTACTTTCTTGGAAGATTTCAAGTATATAATACAGTATTATTAACTATAGTCACTATGCCATATGTTATATATCCAGAAAGTATCCATTTTGCATAACTATATAACTTTGCATGATTGTATAACTTGCATAACTGCATAAACTTTGTATCTTTTGACCAACACTTTCCCATTTCCCTCACACTGCAGCTCCTAGTAACCACTGTTCTACTCTCTGGTTCAATGAGTCTGCCTTTTTTTTTTTTTAGATTCCAAATATAAGTGGAATCATTTGGTATATGTCTTTCTATATCTGGCTTATTTCACTTAGTGTAGTGTCCTCTATGTTCATTCGTGTTCTCCTAAATGGCAGAATTTTCTTCTTTTTTATGACTAAATAATAACATGTTGTTTTGTGTGTGTGAGTGCACGTGTGCTTCTGTGTGTGTGTGTGTGTGTGTGTGTGTGTGTGTGTGTGTGTGTGTAAAAGAGATAGAGAGAGAGAGAGAGAGAGAGAGAGAGAGAGAAACATTTTAAAAATCCATTTATCTACAGATGAACACTTAGGTTGTTTCCATTATCTTGGTTATTATGACTAATGTTGCAGATGAACATGGAGTGCAGATATTTCTTTGAGATATTGATTTCATTTCCTTTGGACATATTCCCAGAAATGGGGTTTTGGATCATGTAGTAGTTCTATTTTTATTTTTTGAGAACTTTCCACATTGTTTTCCATAATGCCTGTACCAATTTATATTTCCACCAGCAGTATACAACAGTTTTTCTTCATACCCTTGCCAACACTTGCTGTGTCTTGTCTTTTTGATAACAGCCATCCTAACATTATAAAGTGATACTTCATTGTGGTTTTGATTTGCATTTCCCTGATGATCAGTAATTTTGAACACTTTTTTCATGTACCCATTGGTCACTTGCGTGTCTTCTTTGGAAAAATGTGTATTCAGATCATTTGTGTATTTTTAAATCAGGTTATAGGTTTTTGTTGTTGTGGGTTTTGTTTTTGTTTTTGTTTTTGTTTTGCTTTTGAGTTGTATCAGTTTCTTATATATTTTGTATATTAACTTCTCATCAGATATATGATTTGCAAATATTTTCTCCCATTATGTTGGTTGACTTTTTGTTTTGCTAATTGTTTCCTTTGCTGTGCAAAGCTCTTCAGTTTCATGTAGTCCCACTCCTTGATATTTGCATTCATTGTGTGTACTTTTGATATCATATACGTTAATTGATTTTTGAGTGTTGAACTGGCCTTGCATACCTGGCATAAATTTCATTTGGTCATGGGGTATGATGCTATATTTTTAAAATGATAAATTGCAGTTTCTAATTGTTTGTTGGTGATATATAAAAATACATTAGATTCTTGTGTGTGGATCTTGTGTTTTGATCCTCTAATCTTGCTAACCGGATCTATTAGTTCTAGAACTTTTATGTAGAATCCACTGGATTTTCTATGTAGACAATTATGTCAGTATTGGTGAGTATGCGGCTGAAGACTTGAGGAGGACCCTCTGTAATCTTCAGTGCTCTTTGTGTGCATCTCTCTAGTTTATAGTACTCTACCCTATGAACTCTAGGGTCTTTGACTTCTCAGGCTTTCAGACCTCTCTTCTTAACTCGGGGGAACTAACTAATGGGCTCTATCTGGGTACCCCAACTTTGTACCTCAGCTTGGAAATGTTTTGCAATAAAGTCATAAGTTTTGTTACCTATCTCTCAGGACCATTGTCGTTCATTGCCTAATGTCCCATGTCTTGCAAATCATTGTTTCGTATTTTTTGTCTGTTTTTTGAGTTGGTTTCTTTGGGGGGGGCAATGTAAATCCTGTTTCTCTTACTACATCTTGGTCAGAAGGTAAACCTTGAGACATCTTCCTACATAGGAATGTTTCAATGTGTTTCAATTTTTATTAAAGGAAGCACTATATTTTGTGTTTATGTGCTGTAATTTATTCACTATTTTCTTCTTGAAGGGTATTTCAGTTGTTCCATTTTGTTTTCTTTACAAATGAGATGTAATGCATGTTGTTCTCAATATTATCTGAACTGCACTGAATTTTGCACGAACAATGAATACTTACTGAGATACTTCAAATTGTACACTTATCAGAAACATTGAATGCCTAGTACTTGGCCAGAATTATATTAAACAATGTGTATAATCCTATTGAGAATTCTTATTTAAAGACATGATACTTAAAAGAATTAGAGCATAAAGTGAAATAACAAGACTATGCAGCCATGTTCAGTTTATCCAGAGTCCTAGGGGAATTAGGTGTTCTGTGTAAACTCCATTTATGGACATCTTTAAGGTTAAAAAATGAGCTAAAAAATTATTTGAACTCAACCTAATCAAAATCCTGAAAACTGTATGATATACTTCCTAACTTTAGCATAAAAAATATATTTAAATAAATTAACCACACCTTGATGATCCAAAATCATCCTTATTAACACAAATGCTTATATGTTGATGTTGAAGATGTGAGACATTGAAATGAATCAGTACTGGCAACTGCTGTCAGGGTTAAGGAAGTAGAATGGCTATGCGTTTTAGCTGACTTCATCATAGAATACCTCTTGTCTTCCCAATACTTTCATAGTGCATATTTTATCTTAGACCTACGATATCAGTTATTAGCATGGTTTGTGTTTATATCTTTTTATTCTGCTAGATTTTTAGCTCCTGGAAGGCAGGAACAACTTGTTCTTCATGTTTTTAAACCCCACAGTTCCTCAGTAAGTATTGGATAGGATTAATTAAATGAGGTATGCAAAGGACTTAGGAAAGTAAGAAATTTCGAACTCTATTTGGATGAATTGGGATGTAAATAAATACGTAAGTTGAAACAACAATATTGAAAAGGCTAACAGTCCACTATTATAGCAAGACAAATAGTCTGTATCTTAATCTAAAATTTATCTCTGCACATGTTGAGAGTTTATTAATGTGCATGTGGACCAGCAAGAATACACAAAGAGAGTGAACGATGAATAAATTGGAAAAAGGAACCTCTCCAGTAACTCTAAGGATAAAAAATTTTACCTTTTTGCTTCTCAGAAGGAAGAGGAAACAAGCTTAGTTTGGGTGTTTTGTGTCTTCTTTCCCATCTAATGCACTGTCATAAGGCCAGTGAGAGAGGGAAATTCTTGGGTCTAATATATTAATTAGTTAATTAGTTAGTTGAACAAATGTATATATTGAGCACTTATTATTCAGTTCTCACTTTGCTAGCAAAATTTGGAATCCACTTTTTAGATGTTTACTAACTAGCCGTGGTTTATTTCTTCTGAAATAGAATTTTTCTTTGGGGTCAAGAAGACAAACCCTAACAAGGATGAATTGGAAATTAAAATATAAGGTACTTCTCAACGATTTTCCTTTACACTATGAATAATTCTTGCTTTGGCCATATGAAAAGTAAATACAGAAAAAAGATAGCAAGCCTAGTTTGAGAAAGATAACCTTTAGGAAGATTTTGATATGCCTTGACAAAGTTACCATCTGCATTTTAAACTTTCTTCATAATTTATGATTGCTACCCTTGCCCACTTTCCAAGCAAGGTCTGAACTAAGAGGGAAATATTTTCCTTTCTCTTTTTTCTTAACTTATGTGTATTGAAACAGTTGTATTATAAAATTAAAGAGCACAGAGCATAGCTGAATCTCTTTTTTTCCATGGGGATTGCTTACACATCCCAGAGTGTGGTGCAAAGTAGACTATAGGAAAGATGTATTGCAGAAGAAAAAAAGCATAGTTAGAAGCATGTTGATATTGTTTCCAAGTTTTTAACCATGTAATTTGGAGAAAAAAATGATCTTAGAAAAATAATGAAGAACACATTCCTGGCTCATGATGGTTCAACTTACAACTTTTAGACTTTACAATGATGCAAAAGCAACATACGTTCTGTAGAAACCATAAATTTTGAATTTTGATCTTTTCTTGGGCTAGTCATATGTGGTAAAATATTCTCCTATGGCACTGGGCAGCTCTCAGTCAACCACATGATCATGAGGGTAAAAAACTGATGCAAACATGACAGTTCTGTGCATACACAACATACTGTTTTTCACTTTCACTGTCTTTCACAGTATTCAATAAATTACATCAGATAGTCAACACTTTATTATAAAATAGACTTTGTGTTAGACAATTTTGCCCAACCGTAGGCTAATGTAAGTATGCCAAACTCATCTAAGGTAGGCTAGGCTAAGCTAGGATGATGGGTAGGTCAGGTGTATTAAATGCATTTTTGACTTATGATGGATTTATTGGAATGTTGGGATGTAATCCCTACCATAAATTGAAGTAGATCTGTACTGAATTCAATACTCTTTTTCTGATCTGCTGACTTCTAAATGCAAAAGATTCTATTTTAGGACAAATCCTTCTCTGACAAATTTTCTTTCCTGATACATTTTCGTATGTGGTTAATTTTGTAAATTATCTAAACTGTAACATTTTTCTATTTTACGAACTCACTGAATCAGTTTTGTAACAATTGAATCAAGGCCTGAATGAAAGGATAATAAAAGATAAAGTAGATTATGAATAAGTGCTTCAAACAATGGAAATGGGTTATTTCAACATGTTCGTTTTTTGCCACAACACACTCGAATGGGTACGTCTGGATGTTGACCTTCTGAAAAAGTTATGGCAATATAAAGCAACGAATACTATGCACAATTATACCATTGTACCTTTGACTAATGTCTCCCCATTTTCGCCTTCCCAACCCCCGCCCCTGCAATCACCCTTCTATTTTCTGTTTTTATGAGTTTGACTCCTTTACATTCCACATATAGGTTAGGTGAGAACATGATGTATTTTTCTTTTTGTGTCTGTCTTATTTTACTTAGCATAATGTCTTCCAGGTTCATCCATGTTGTCTCATATGGCAGGTTTTCCTTTTTTTTTTTAAGGCTGAATAATAGGCTGAATAATATTCCAGTGTGTGTTTGTGTGTGTATCACTGTGTGTATCATCGTGTGTGCATATATATATATATATATATATATATATATATATAGACACATATATATTTCACTTTTTTTTTATTCATTCTGTTGTTGGTCATTTAGGTGGTTTCCATATCTTAGCTTCTGTGAATGATTCTGTAATGAACATGGGAGTGTAGCTATCTCTTCAAGAAGGCACTATTATTAAATATATCTTCTTGCTAATTAAGAATATTTATGGATTTTGGGGGCACCTGGGTGGCTCAATTGGTTAAGCATCTGACATCGGCTCCAGTCATGATCTCACAGTTGGTGAGTTCGAGCCCCACGTCGGGTTTTATGCTGATAGCTCAGAGCCTGGATTCTGCTTCAGATTCTGTGTCCCTCTCTCTGCCCTTCCCCCATTCACGCTCTGTCTGTGTCTCTCAAAAATGAATAAATGTTAAAAAATTAAAAAAAAAAAAAGAATATTTGTGGATTTTAAACCTATCATATGATGAGCATCATGGCTAATATCACTACCATCATCATTTGGTCTTCACTTGATTTGGTCATTTGAACTGCCAACCAATGTCAACAGCATCACTGTGGCTCACTTATCAAGTCAATGGAGATCATTGGTTTAAAAATGGTCAGTGGAATCCTGGGGTTCCATGGATGTGCCTCAGGCGTCAGCAAAAGGGAGTAGCTAGAGGTTAAGTAGGCAGCCTGGTCCCCTGCCCAGGGTTTGGATCAGAGCAATTTCACATTTATCTGTTTTATATTTTGGGATTCTACAAAAGTCTCCCTTTGAAAAAAGTTTCATTTTTCCTTTACAAAGAAGATACTTGAAAACTTCTGCTATAAATGCCTTGCTATGTTCTTTTTATCTCTCTTTTCTTAATAAAAATTTATCCATGGGTAAAACTAAAATGAAAATGGAACCAAACACAAAATCAGCACCAAGAACACTATAATGATTCATAATTGCTGTAGTTATTAATGGCATATCATTAATGATGGCTCACTAAGGGATGTGGCAGAGGAAAAATAAATTGCAGGTTATGTCTAATTCTTTCTACCTGCAACTTCAACTATTTCTTCCAATTTTAGAAAGCAGGTAGGAAAGCATAAGAGTGAGAGAGCGGTACTATATACTATAACCTTGACTCTATTTTGATTTAGAAGAGAAAGTAAATCATTTGTGTGATTGACATTCTAATTATTACTATTAAAATTATTTCAACACCCTTCATTACTAATGACATCACACTGGTTGAGGATTTTCTAGGGTAAGGAGCTGAGAGCAAGAAGTTACTGCACTGATTTTAAAATACGAAATTTTTGGATTGTAAGGGATACATTCTGTTGAGGACACCCTAGATTTTTGAGGTATAACAGCTCTTCTTCTGTATTTATTATTCTCTTTTTTTATCATAATCTCAACAGAAGATAGTCTACAAAGCAAGAGAGAAAACACCCTTGGAAGATGGCTAGTGAGTTCGCCTCATAGGATTGGTGTGAGATTCTCATGAGGTCCTCTGTGAATGGTGCTCATAAGGAAACAGTTCTTAGTCTACTGGGATGAAAGGAAGGAGGCATAGCTCAGAGAACCACTGTAGCCAGGAAGAGTGAGGGATAAGTTAATTGAAATGAAACCAAACAGCTTGTTTGTAGTAACATAATCCTCAAAGCACAGTTTTGTGGGAGATTTGGATCTGTGTGGAAAAGTGAGATTTATGAAAGGAATATAATCAAGAGGGTAAAAATCTGTCTTATTACTAGAAATTAGTAGGCCAAGGCTGTGCATGTTCTCTTCAGGAATAATGCATGGTTTTACAGGTGACATGTTTAAAATAAAACTGTCACAGACTAACTGTCCTAGTGAGCTGTGCCAGCCGTGAGTGTGGGCTAGGCCTGGGGGCAATTACACATGGAACGTTGTAAACTGGAGGATGCCTTCAATTACCCGATGCACCTCCCTTTATTTTGATAGTGGGTTGAGTGTAAATGGGATGGATGGGAGCTGGGTATGGAAGGATCCCTAAAGGAAACTATTAAGAGGTGAAAATGTTGAAGAGAAAAGATGCTTCTAGCCCTCCTTTCTTTACAACCAGGATTTCTGAAAGCGTTCTGGGTTGCTACTTTCAGTGGCACATGCAGAAATCCAAATAACCAATCCAACAAAATTAGATACGGTACCTTATCTGTATCTTTAGAAATCAATACTTGTTCCAAATTATTAAGGTTTGAGAAACTAGGAGCCACTAGTATTACTAACAGAGATTCTAAGACTTTGTAGGAATTTTGCCTCAGAGTCTGAGGAAAATTGCCTAAGACATGGTTTACTATGTGCCAGGTGTGACTTGAAGGGCGGAAAAGAGCTGACAGCACCAGAAGATCAGAGCATTCACAGAACATGCTGAAGGAGTGGGGTGAGGCAATATTTGTTGTGTTTGAATCCAGAAAAAAATACCTCCAATTAGATGCGTCATTGCTTTCTCTAATGGCAAAAATTATGGTTAAAGTTGTGTCTCTGCCATCACACAAACTTAGGGTTGAATTCCTGATTGGTCAGACAATGGTGACCTTGGATAAATTATTTAACCTTACCAAGACTCACTTTCCCTATTTTCTTTTCTTTTAACCTTTCTTTCTTTCTTCTTTCTTTCTTTCTTTCTTTCTTTCTTTCTTTCTTCTTCTTCTTCTTCTTCTTCTTCTTCTTCTTCTTCTTCTTCTTTTAATGCTTATTTATTTTTGAGAGAGAGAGAAAGCACAAGCAGGGGTGGGTGCAGAGAGAGCAGGAGACACAGAATCCAAAGTAAGCTCCAGGCTTTGAGCTCTGAGCTGTCAGCACAGAGCCTGATGCAGGGCTTGAACTCATGAACTGAGAGATCATAACCTGAGCTGAAGTCAGATGCTTAACTGACTGAGCCACCCAGGCGCCTCTCACTTTCCCTATTTTCAAAGTGGCATAATAATGATAATCTCATAAAATGGGATTAAATTAACACTTGCAAAGTTGCTGGTAACTCTTCTTATTCCAATTATTATGAATAACAACCAAATGATATGCAGAATCATATAAAGCAATCACAAAATACAAATGTGACCCCCACCATTATTCTCAGGGGGTTGTGTAGAGGGAGGAAATGTAAAAGACCACAGGCATGAAGAGAGCTTTCTCTAAAGACAAGCTCTTGTCCCCCTCATCAAGGATACATGCCAAATTTGGGGAAAGTGGTCGCATCAGCTTAGATTTAAGACAATTTTAGATGATATGAAAAACTAGTAGAGCTAATTGCTGGAGGTCTATTTGCATGAAGTGGGAGGGGGCTTTTAAGAGAGGAAGAACGAAGGGGCAAAGTATGGTTCATCCGACCTAATGCAATGTTTGTCTTTTGCTAGTCAGATTTTGCATTTTACTCTTGAGAGACTGGCTATAGAAACAGACAGTGGCTAAAGCATATATGACAATAGAACTCTGACCCCTGTAGGAAACCTGAATGCCAAACCACAATATCTTTAGCAACCAGTTGTGGAAACCAAACCACAACCTGTGCAACAGACAGCTCAGAATGGTGAGGACTGAGTAACTGTCAAGTTCCCTGTTTTTGCCTCTACTTCCAACTCAGGACCAGCCGGATAAAGCCAGATACACTCTACCAACCAATCACATAAGATGACCCACTTGCTTTTAATTAGTTGCTTTACCACAGCAACAACCTCCAACCAGAGCATACCCGAAGTCTTCCCTTTTTGCACGACAAAGCTTTCCCACATCCGTGCCTGCTTTTGGGTTTCTACCAAACCCAAGTGATGGGTGCTGGCTTCCTTGTTATAACAAGCTCTGAATAAATATCCTCTGTTTGCATTTGGGTTGTTTTCATTTATTACCAATTTCTATAGCATATATGTTTGTTTTCATGAAACAATAATGTTTAACATTAATGTTTGAAATTATTGGTGAGTAAAATGAATGTTTCAGTGTAACACTATGTTTAACCCTGTACCTCTGAGTGTTCAGAAGCCCTGGTTTGAGGATTTTTTTTAATGGTATTGTTCAGTGATATATACTAAAAAATCTATATAATTCAACCATTGGAAGGGTTCTCCCAGTCTGTGTTAATATTTTATTTTTTTAATTATATCTTTTTTTTTCTTTTTCTTTTTAAAAAATTATATCTTTGGAAGTGCAAGAGTTTTTCATTTTGATGAAGTTGAATTTATCAACTTTTTCTTCTCTGGGTTTTATGTTTTGTGTCATTTCCAAGACATCTTTGCCTAACTCAAGGTCAAAAAGATTTTGTGTTATGTTTTCTTCTGGAAATTTTATAGTTTTAGCTCTTATACTTTGGTCTACAGTCCGTCGAGGGTGATTTTTGTGCATCGTGTGAGGTTAAGGTCTAGGTTTATTTTTTTTGTATATGAGTATATGAGTACTTTTTTGTATATGAGTATTTTTTGTATATGAGTATCCAGGTGTCCCAGCACCATTTGTTGAAAATGTTATTCTTTCTCCTCTTGAATTGCCTTGACACCTGTGTTGAAAATTAATTGACCATAAATATGAGGGTTTATTTCTGGATTTTCTATTCTGTCCCATTGATCTATATATATTGCACTGTCTTGATTACTGTAGCTTTATAGTAAGTTTGAAATCAGGTAGTCTAAGTCCTCCAGTGTTTTTTTTTTTTTTTCAAAAATGTTTTGGCTATTCTAGATCCTTTGTACTTCCATATGAATTTTGGAGTCACTTTTGTCTAATTAGCCATACACCTCCATGCAGCTTAGGAGCTGAGATGAGTCAGGGCTTGGTCGTGCAGGCTGGCAGAGTCCCTTTTTTCTAATTCATTTTAGCAGATACTATGTTGAAGTGAAATATTTCTTCAGTGAAATTCACCAGAAGGTCTTAGAAAGCTATTTCTTTTCTTAATTCTACATTCCCTACTAACATCTTTGATTTCTCTAAAGAATCATTTCTCTTCATTCTCTGAAATGTTCTTTTCTGTTTTGTCCTTTAACATGGACATTCTTCAACATCATATAAGCGGGCACATCTGCTAAACTGTATCTCCAAATATTTCATTGAGAAGAACAGGAAAAAACTAGGATTATCCCATTACTAAATAGGAATTTATTATTCGTGTAACCTGAAAATGGGAATATTGAATATAGTGATATATATACCTATACATTAAAACCATAAATAATAAGGACATGCCTCTCACTGGGGATAATTCCCAGGATTTGGCAGCTGTTTCCCAAGAACCAGGGACAAAGACCAGCTGAATGCTCTGTCAGACAAGGGCTAAAAGAGTTACTGTCTGAAACGCACTTAGAACAGTGCCGACATATGAGAAACATGGTATACGTGTTCGCTAAATAAGTAATATATTCTCACTCCACTTTGAAGATGCCAAACCAAAATTCATATGTTTACTGAATATTGATATCTTTTTAACATAGCTATTGGGTATAATAGCACCGGACAAAGGACTTTTGCTGTATTCTTTGTGTTGTTTTCTTTTAGATCCTTTTCTTTAAATCTGAGAAAGCATCATGGACTCTAATTTTATGCCAATGAACTATCTTGGAAACTATGTATAGTGAAACCTACCCTAACAGATTGGCTGCCAAGAGGTTTGGATTCTAGTCCTCGCTTTGTTCTTGATTAGTTGGTTGACTTCAGGAAATCCCTAACCTCCTTGAACCTCAGTTTTATCTGGCATTGGTCTACTTGCTTAGGGGTCATTTGGCACCAAAACCTTTCTTGGATGAAAAATACATTTTCCCCCTTATCTCTACATTCTTTCTCTCTCCTACCTCCTGTTCACCATGTTTTTCTGATTTAAATTAAAAAAAAAAATGAACTTCATTTAGATCAGATCTAAAAAGTCATCTTATGGGAGTCTATACAGTAAAATCCTGGATTGTGAGTAACTTGTTCTGCAAGTGTTCTGCAAGATGAGCAAACATTTCTAATAAGTTTTAACTTGATAAATGAATGATGTCTTGCAGTACGAGTAGCATGTGATGCTGAATGTCATATGATCACAACTGAGCCAATGGTTTTTCTCTTTCTCTCCCTTGTGCACTGCAGGAGTGTGGGTTATCCTCTCCCATGCTCAGATGCTTTGTCTCAGGCCATGGTGTTTGGCAGAAATCAGTGATTTTTCAGAATGTTGGAAGATGCCACAACTGGCACTGTGTGTTTTTTGTCACTTGAAAGCACCTATGGACGGTCCTTTGCTTTTCTATACAGAGGAACCTTCTGAATGCTTTGCTTCATTCTAGGTCAGGCTACCTGCAGATATAGATCCTTTCCTCTGCTGCCTTATTGCCAGTTACATTAAATAGTATATGAAAAGAATTTATTAATACCATACTATCGTCAACATCCATGTGAGCATATACAATGGCCTCCATACAGCAAAAGATTCCATTGAGCAATAAATAGCAGTGATTCTGTTAGTGTAGTGAAAGTCGTCCTACACAATGGCCCCCTTCTCTCCTGTCTCTCTTACACCAGTCACGAAGGTTTACAAAGGTAAGTGTAGGTTAATTTGTTTATTTTTCTTTACATTTTGTTCTTTTGTATTTCTTTATTTTGTATTATATTACAGTATTGTAATTATTTTTATATGAATATTTTTGGGTTGTGGAACGAATCATCTGAGTTTCCATTACTTCTTATGGGGAAATTTGCTTTGATATACAAGTGCTTTGGATGACAAGCATGTTTCCGGAACGAATCATGCTTGCAAACCAAGGTTTACTGTATATTTATTTTTGCAAAGGAAGTGGTGGTAGAAATTATCTTCTGTATAAACATAGATGGTGTTCAGAGTAAAATGGCCCTCTTTATGAAGAAAAGAAATGTATACACAATATAACCATTTATGAATGTGGGAGAAAAAGTGATTCTGGGACTGCCTAACAACTCACTTACTAGCTAGTCTTTAAGGCAAGTGGTAAGATATGCCTTTTTGAGCTTACCTATTAGAAGTCTCAATAATGTATAAGAGGCTGACTTTTGTTTTTCTTATATTGCTGCTATTTAAAGTATTAACACATGAATTTAATTGTATTGATGTTTCTAACAAAATGCGGAAGTTATAAAAGTGGAAAAATTTAAAGCACATTAGCATTAGTAGAGCACCTTAAATGTAGTAAGCATTCAATGAACATTTAGAGCTGATGATATAATAGCATTTATTTTACTTTACTTTTTTTAGTTTAAAAAATATTACATACATACCAGGGTATATTTTACATAGTATCAATATAAATTTTGTACCAGAAAAAGTAAATGAAAAAGCATTCAAACATTCTAACAAAATGTGTCTATGTATTGTTAGGAGAGCAAAAACAAATAACCTCAGGGTTAAAAAAGCAATTCTAGGAATTAAAAGATACTTTCCTTCAGCAGAAATAAAGTAACCAACTCTCCAAGCATGTTATTTTATTCAATTCAAAGAAGCAAATTCAAAATGTGTGTAAACCAGTCTAGTTGAGTACAAAGTAAGCAGAGTGACTTTATATTTAGTATGTAATTGTCTTGACATCTTTTATTACTTAGTGGGTATCAGTGCTGATTGAAGGGGACTGGCAGAAGTTCTACGCTTTGAAAAAGTTGAGCAATTTTCATCTAATTGCACTATACATATATATATAATATAATATAATATAATATAATATAATATAATATAATATATAATATAATATATTACTGATACATACATATCGGTAATATTAATACTTATCAATTAATAGGGATTTCTTGAGTTTACGTGTAGATATCTATACATTAATAAGTACATATGTAAATGAATGTATTAAGTAGCTAAGTGCTTTCTTAGAACAGTGCTTGACAGATAGTAAGGAGTCAATATGAATTAGTTATTATATGGACATATTAGTGTTATTGATATATTACTTCACTGTACGTTTATTAAATAACTAGAGGAAATTCCTGCTCTATTGGCTTTATTTATTTATTTACTTATTTATTTTTTATTAAATATAATTTGGTGTCAAATTGGTTTCCATACAACACCCAGTGCTCATCCCAACAGGTGCCTGCTTGTCAGTATGAACTTTTGATGCTGGTATTGCCCATCTCAAAAGAGAGCATGTGGCTGAGAACCGTTAAATGCTGAAAGGTCACCAATTCTCTCAGCACTAAATGTTAATTTTGACATCATCTTGCCAGGGAAAGGAAGAAAGCGATACAGACGACTGAAGTAAAGAACCAGAAAGAATGATCCTGCAAAACTGACGTCTATTTTATATTATCAACTAACTTTTCTTTCTCCTTTGGCTGAAGTTTAGACTCTTTGCTAATTGTGTCGGTTGGCTTTATTGTAAAACAAATCACTTTCTTTTTCATCGTGACTAACAGGGAGTCATGATTTAATATGTGTTAATTACAGGGATACAAGTATTATTCAGCCTATTCCTTTTTATAACAAAAGTGTCGAGTGAAACTGGTAGGCAGCTTCTGACGTGCCTTCCAATGAACTCTACCTCCTGGTATTCACACTTTTGTGTAATCCCTTTGAGTGTGAGCTGGACCTAATGACTTGCTTCTAATAAACAGAACATGGATAAATGGATGGACTATCACTTCTGGGTTTGGATTGCTAGCATTCTCTTTCTTGAACTCTCTCTTGCTACTGCCATATTGTGAGCTGCTCTGTGGAGACGCCTACGTGGCAAGGAACTGAGGGAAATGTCCAGCTCATGAGACTCGATGCCTGAGTCCAACAACCTGCTGAGATCTGAATCCTGAAACCACGTAAGTGTGCTGGGAAGTGAATCTTTCTGATTAGGTCTTGGGATGACTGAAGTCTTCCTTGAGTGATGTGCAGTGTACTTCCCTAAGACCTGCCTGTGTTCTTGGTCCAGAGAAACTGTGAGATACTAGTAAATGCTGTTTTAAGCCCTAACATTTTGGGGCAATGTGTTACACAGTAATACATAACTAAAACAATGGATACACTGAAAAGCTGAATATTTACTCGGTGAATTTGAGTTGTGGAGATATGCAATTTGGTTAATTTGATGCCAATTATTGGAGATATTTATAAAATGTCTCTTAAGAGTTAAAAAGAATTAGGGGTGCCTGGGTGGCTCAGTCAGTTAAGCATCTGAATCTTGATTTTGGCTTAGGTCATGATTTCACGGTTCCTGAGTTTGAGCCCAGTGTTAGACTCTGTGCTGACAGCAGGAGTCTCCTTAGGATCCTCTCTCTCTTTCTCTTCCTGCCCCTCTCTGCTTGTGTGAGCTCTCTCTCAATTTCTCTCTCTCTCTCTCTCTCTCTCTCTCTCTCTCTCTCAAAATAAATAAATACACTTTAAAAACAGAATTATACAATATTATTACCATACGTTATTTTTCTAATAATTTTCCTCCTCCCATTCCACATCCAGCCTGAGCTACATGATCTATTTATTTCACACATATACCTATGATATTAGAATATTTCCTTATGCATAATTACTCACTAGCCAAATGACAAAAATAAAGCAATTTGACAAAAATGCTTTGTGTGTAATAGCTCTAGGCCATATCATGTCAAGGAACGTAAAATATAGCATTTATTTGTAATACATTTATTACCCATGAAAAACGTTACTTCCCATGGGGTATTCTTGGCAGAGTGCTTCTTTGAGATGCTCTGCCTGGATTATACCAGTCAGGATGCGTCACATCATACAAGAGAATGAGGATTGTCCCTGTCAAGTGCAATGTGCCAGACGGAAATTGTCAAATAAAATTTTCTTCAAGCTTACATGATACACATTTTTCCGTGCTTACCCTCACCCTATGTAATTTGTAATTCAAAAGGCATATCGTAGGCAGGCAGAATTCTGAAAACAAATATGATTAAAGATATTGTGTCAGATATATGTGCTGTGAGTTAGCCATATTTTCTTCCTACAACTTTGGGCTAATGTATCCAGATGAGGAAGTATGTAAGGAAAGTCAGGCTGAAGTTTATGGAGTCAACTCACTTTGCCAGACAAACTAGATGAAACTGAGTGGTGTTTCTTCTAGTTTCACTTTATTCCAGGTCTAACAATGGTTTTTGTGCAAGTTGGGCGGCTCTGGTTTGAAGTTTTTCAGTTAAAGTGTTGTAGTTTTCATCTTCTGATGAGTATAGCTGATTCTAAATAATTTAGCTGTTAGCTTAAGGGCAGTTTTGGGATGGTACAGATTCTTTTCTTCTGGGTCTGTATTTAGGGCACTCTAATTAAGCGTTTCAACCCAAAACAGAAGGCAAGCTTAGGTTATTCTGCAGTTTGGCTTACTGGCTGTTTTGATAAAGAGGGTCAGTGGAGGAGGAAGTTGTATTTAAGAAAAAAACATCTAATTTCAATGATCCATATTAGCTTGGGTCCTGTTAACAAAGAAATCAAATTACTTGGTTTTAAATTTCAACTCCTGCTGGATCAGTACAACTGGTCAAAATACAATAGAAAAAAAATTATTCACGAGGATGAGAATTTACCCTAATGATAACTGTTTTGTTGTTCTGTCATTAAATGTTATAAATACTCTGTTAACATTATTGTTATGGACAATTGGATAAACATAGCCTGTTAAGTCATGAGTCAAATTTACTAACTTTCCGGGTATCTGCTGGTCTGTTTAGAGAGAAATTGATCTTGATTATCTGTTATTTGCTCAGATTACTTGTAATCAGCCAGGTGTAGCAAGTATTTCTGCATCCAGACACATGTGATCTAAAGAAAGTCTGCTCTTTGTTCAGACGTTTCTACTGGTGGTTGTTCTCAGGAGCCTTGAAGAAATCATTCTTTTCAACAGTACGTAAAAGATAAAACACATGCTTTAAGTAAGTTGTCAGTGATGGGAGAGAATGGTCGATTATTTTTATATATTTAACTTTAGAGGTATTACCCTATTATAAAGTCACCTAAATAAAAACTCTTTATTCTTTCAAGAATAAAAATAAATCTATAGCATGCTTTCTTGTTTTATAAATTAAGGTGTGATTTGAAAAATAAAACTCTAAGAAAAAAGTGTGCACAGGATACTGGATTATCTTTCAACTCCTTAGAGGGAAAGAAAAAACATGTTAGTCAGTCAGTCAGTCAGTCAGGAAGATTGTCCTGAGGATATTTGCAAAGTCTGTCATAGATATGAATGGTTGGATCAGGGAAAATGCTTCTTTATTAACTTTTGTGTGAGATTGGCTATAATCTCATGGATTAATATTGTTCTATGTATATTAATTTTCAGAGAAATATATTCATTATTACAAAACAATATTTATTATAGAACAAAGTAGAAAATTAATTTGTCTAAGAAAGCTATAATTTCTCCAATCAAATATTAACCTTTAATCCTCTGGTTATTTATTACATACCTTCCAGATAAACACACACATAATTTTTGAGCCAAGATGGTATTGAGGATTATGCTATTTTGCCCTGATTTTAACTTGCTTTTTAATTAAATATTATTTTGCTAACACATTTCTTTTCAAGGAATATGTGATCATTATCATTCTTGATGGTTGCATTAGTATTTCAGTATATGGATATACCATAATCTGTTTACCTAGTTGATGCTGCTGACCATTACAGTCTCTTGTTAAGGAAACCTGAAATAAACTTCCCTATTCATAACATTTTTGAGGCCTTGTCAAATTCTTTCTTTAGGATACATTCGTAAAGGTAGAATTTCAGGATTAATGGTATGCATTTTAAATGTTTTGATATACTTTCAATTTATTTTATCAGCTGAAAATTTCTGATACCTTTAAAGGACATTTTCAGGATCCTTCTTATTTGATCATTTTGCACTTCATAATATAAATAACTCTAATTTCACATGCCAATGTGTGTCTTGGGTGACCATTAGAGGTCATCTAGGAAACTAAATATCCCACCTGCAACTCAAATTTTTCAGTCAGGAGTTGACCTTTATGTAAATCAAAGAGAAAAATAATCTTGAGTTCATGCTTGCTAACTCTAATAACATTAAAGTCACATCTCTTTCTTCCACACCGCCACCTGCTTTAAGAAAATGACTTTATATTTGTGGAAGACTCAACAGCATTTGATGGTATTTTCTTTGTGTTTGAGAAGTAGGCTGTGGCCTTTTGTTGGGCACGTGTTTCCTTTTCACAATCTTCCTTTGGTATATTTTGCTCTTTTATACTTACTTGAAATAGTTTATGTCAAATAGTGGATCTAAGAAATTTTGGAGTCAAAATGCCTGGTGTAAAGTATTTTGACCCTGCTTTATTAAAGGGGCAAGTATTTTTACTACTGTATTCTTCCCACCCCTCTATTATGATGTAGGTTATGTATGGATGTGCCAGACTTTGTTTAGCAAATTTGTATTTTTTTGTTAATACATTTTCATCTTGATGGATGAGTCATCATCATTGTCATTCTTGAAGGCTTTGGTTTTACACTTCTTAACCATTAGCACTGGTCTAAGTACGTGAGAATTATTTCTTTCTATGCTCTGCTATTCTCTACATAGGGTAAATAAGGCAGAAAAGATTTTAAAAAGCCCCAAAGTACACATAGTACAAATTGAAAAAAAATTTGGTCTAAAAATCTTCTATGGTTACTTTGCTGATAAACTGGAGGGGACAAACACCATCTAAATATACGCATGTTCTGGGTAGGGATAGAAGTTTGTGTTGTGAACATTTAGCTAGCTACCCACACATCAAGGAAGTTGTCACACTGATCAGGTGAACCTCCTAATTTCTTCTGTCACCTGTTTTTATTTTATTATCTATATCTACCTCATAGTATATTACACATGCTGTGATATAATATAAGAGCAATTATGTACAATTTCATTATGGTTACATTTTTGTAACTCACATACGTGTATACCTTTTTTTTAAATCAAAGGCTCATCACAGTTCGTGGCAAGCTAAGCTCTTCACCCTCTTTCAGTATATCGTGTTGAAGGAATTCCTTGATAATCTTTTAAAATTTGAAGTCCTGTTAAAACACACACAATAAAATCTCATGATGGAAGCATTCAACTTCTCATTTCCTAATTCATATTCCATTCTACTCCCATACAATTTTTAAAAACCACAGAGTATCACCTGGCAATAATCTCTTGGAAGTTCTGTCATCATGGAAAAATGCCCTCGGTTTGGGTGGAGGCAGGGATAAAAAGGACATTCAGTTTCAGGGTGCCCAGATAACTGTCTAGCTAAATTAGCTGCTCATTGAAAACCTCTCCTTGTATAATCTCATTTTCTCACCTATGCTTTTGTGCTGACAATGTCATAAATACTATGAGTGTTCTTCAAGGTTCTCAAACTTTTTGTTCTTAGGATCCCTTTAGACTCTTAAAAATTGAGGCCCCAATGCACTTTTGTCTATGTGTTATGTCTAGAGATTTTTTGTATATTCAAACTTAAAACTGAAGAAATTTTTGAAAGACGTATTGATTATTTAAAAATAACAAACTCTTTACATGGTAACAGAAATAACATTTTAATGAAGAATAATCTTATTTTCTAAAATAAAAGAACTTAAGCAAGAAGTCTGGCATTGCTTTATATTTTTGCAAGTTTCTCTAATGTCTGGCTTAATAGAAGACAGCTGGATTCTTCTATCTGCTTCTGCATTCAATGTGTTGTGACATCACAGGTCATATAGCCTCTGGAAAACTTCACTGTATGCTCATGAGAGAATGAGAATAAAAAGGCAAATAATGTTTTCGTATTATTATGAAAATAGTTTTGACCTCACGGTCTCCCTGCAAAGGTCTTGAGGACCCCCAGGAGTTTCTCAGATCACATTTTGTGAAACACCGTGCTAGATTATAAAAATATGGGTGCCCTTATACATCTTTATTGCAGAATAAAAACATTTATGGGAACTACTATTGCAGAGTGGTATTGGAGTGTTACAGGCTAGATTTAAAGAGCAGCTCTGCCGTTGAGTTGCTTTGTTATCTTGGGAGCATTAAACTTCAAAACCTCAGTTTTCTCTCGTGACACACAAGTATAATAATGTTTACCTCAGGGGATTATTTTTAAGGATTGGCATTTCTAGTTACAATCTCTTGCAGTTTTAGTTATTATAAAGTTATTATTGAGAACCTGGTGAACTCCAGGTGGATTGACAAAGACCCTTTTCTGGTCTTGCAAAGTGGAGAACCCGGCTCTGTATTGTGTATTGTGGTAAAATCAGAAAACGAATGGCGAAAAGATGTTGTTATATCTGTATATAAGATTAGTGCTGCTGCCAATAGTATTATCCCTGTGTTTGAGTGAAGACACTGACGCCCCCAGAGGTCAGGTCGCTTGGGCAAGGCCAATGCCAACAGAAGTGGAATGGAAATCTGTGAGTTCTCCCATAGAGTCCACATCCCTAACCAGTACATCCACAGCCTCTCTGGGTAGTATTTTGGTTGTCATACTCCAAATTAGTCAAATCTGGACTTTGATTCTTCTGATATTCTGAGTGCGTCTTACATGATGGAAAAGTTATTACAATTTACACCCATCTTTAAGTTAATCATGGGACCATTGCTATAAAATAACAGGTGCCTAATGTGAATTTCTTCTTGTACTCAGTCAGTGCTTCGTGCACTTAGGGATATTACCGTATTCATGCTAGGCATCATTGCTTTTCTCTGCCTCTTGTTTGACTTTGTCAGAATTTCATGTTACTCGTTGTGTAGATGTCTTATGATGTTCGTTCTATAGAGCTTCTCACTCTTGACTGTGTAAGGAATATTTTTCAGCATGATTACTATCCAACTGAAATGTGTTTTTAAAACCTTTCAAGAAAGAGAACTTTATTACTTTAAATAAAGAGCACTCTCATTTGTTGGATTTCATGAATGAAACATTTCAAACATTTTCTCTTCACTCAGTTTAATTAGTCTTTAACTGTACTGGACCATCCAATGTATCAGTGATGTCATTCTTCAAAGCAATTGAAATTAGAGTAATAAGTTTGATTTGGTTTTCTCCAACACATCTTTGATGCAAAAATTATGTTCTCATATTTATGTAATAATTATATAGCTGATTTAGATCTCAATGTCAGAGGATAAGATTAATCTTTTCTGATGAGTGTCCTTTCTTTCATCAGCAAAGGAACCTCTGTATAAAGCTGGACTGCTAATATTCATTGTTTTTCTTGGATAAAACTATGTGGCACAATTTAGGTGATATGTGCAATTTAATTTGTGTTAATAAGGGTCAGCATTGCCATCTGGACTATAAAAGAAGGCTGCCTCTTGAGGAAAAAAATGATCTAATTTCTAAACTCATTATAAGAGTTTCCTTTTAACAACATTTATTTAATTATGATACTGAAGGGAAATTTCGTTCTCTGCGAGTCACTTTAAAAAAATATTTCATAATGTTGGCCCAACTGCTATGAAGTCACATGGTTTCAGCAGTTTGAAGAAAGCTCTGAATGAAGTGTGAGAAGGTAGAGATTGATCGTAGTTCCTGTGTTTGTGGCTCCTATTTCTCTAAAAATTTCTGGCTCTCTTTGCCACCCCATCTCCTGTAAGCATTTTGTTTTTAATCTCTTTTTAACCCTTAACTGTGTAAGTCTTGCCTCTCCAGGGTTTCTCAGAGATCAAAGGCATCAACATCTTTCTTCCTCTATACTAATTCTCTCTCAAGCAGACACCCCCCTACCAGGCTGAGTTTATCAGGCTTCCAGATCATTTGTTGTGTGTTTCCATTTCCCTCTTTTGCACCCTTTCCTGCCCTACTCCCAGGGCATCTCTATCTATGCTAGCTATAAAGAAGCAGATTCCTCTTGTGTCAGATTAAGTTAAAACCCCATTTAATAAGGTAGTTGTTTTTTAAAAAATATTGCAGCTGGAGGTACAATTCATTGTTGTTTGAAACAATAATCCTCCTGATGGCTCCCAAATTAATCAGGTGACACAAAATTTTTTGTATCAGCTCTCATAACTTGGTAGAATGATTATATATCATTTTCATACTTCTGGGGATTGTTAAACCAAACGTGTTTTTAAATAATTTCAGACATAAGTGATTTTGAATAGAGTAGATCTAAATATTCAGTTTGGAGACACATTGGAAAAACTCCCTCTGATGATTTGGTTTACATATTGGTGATTGGTTTTAATTCTAATTAATTATTTTAGCCCCAGACTAGATAATAAGGAAGAAAACACAAATTGTAGTAGACAAGAGACAGTGGGAGATTAACAGCATTGTTGGTGTCTTGAAAGGATTGCTCAATTTACACCTGGAAAAATGACTAAGATTTTAAAGATCTGTTTTCCCAGGGATAGCAAGAAGAGCTGCTTTTAAAAGAGCCACATTGAAGGCAGGGATTTTAGGATTTCTCCATTGAAATCCCAGGGGGGATAAAGGGCCCTAAGCACAGTTCTCTAAAAGCTGTAGTGCAGTTACAAAAATCATGTTTAACACAGAATCCCATGTATGAGGTTCAATGTCTTTAGTGATTACAATTTCAAACTGTTTATACTGTCAGATGAATACATTTTACCATAAGGTGGTATACCACATTTTTCTTTTAGGTGCCCCTTGAACTTGCCCTGATAGCAAAGGCCTATAATAGGAAGGAAATCAGAATCGTCACATAAAGACTGAATGGCTCAAGAAGCAATTGTAGTCAGTGTACTTCCGGATTCATAAACTTGTATCTTTTGAGATACAAGGATGTTCCAAGGGGTCCTCTCCTCATCTCCAGTCCAGATTTGTATTGAGAGGATCCTTGAAGGAAACACTGACTCTTTTTATGGAGGCAGACAGGGGGAATATCTATTGTTTGGTCATCAGGTAATCCACTCTTTCAGTCAGCAGCCAGCTAGTGAGCTTCCCCTGTCTGCCAGGCATTCTCCTAGTGCTGGAAGATAAAGTAATGCATGACAAACACTATCACCCTCTTCTTTTGGCTTAGTTGAGGTGAATGGCTGCATGATGGAAGAAAGACAATACATTGAAGTAATTTCAACAAGCAGTAAAGGTAGTTTTGAAAGTAAAACAGAGCAACAGGATAGAGATTGACTGAGGAGACTACTGTATTGAGATTTCAGGGAAGGTCTTTTCCTGAGAAGATGATTTTTGATGTAAGACTGGCCTGGAGATAGAATTGAACCTGCATGGATGTGGGGTTTGATTCCAAGCAGAGACATCAGCATGAGCAAAGGCTCTGCGGCAATAGCCAGTTGTGTTTAAAAACAGGCAGTATGGTTGTAGTGCAGGGAGTGAGACTGAATATTGTAGGAACTGAAGTCACAGAAGAGGGCAGGCCATGTAGAGCCTTGCAGACCATGCTAAGGATTTTATTTTATTCCAAGTAATTGGATGGGGGGGTTAAGCAGGAGACTAATATAATACGATGTGTATTTTCTTTAAAAAAATGATTACTCCATCTGCTCTGAGGATTATGGGTTGTAGAAAAGACATTGTATTGGCAATTTAATATATTATTTTTAATCTTCATTATGTACTGATGAAGGAGATATTACTATGGTTTTCATATAAAAAATGAAAAAAAAACTTAGAGAGGAAACATGTGCCAATTCACACAGCTTGTAAGTCAGAGAGCCAGGACCTGCAATCCATTCTATTTCTAAAGTCCCTGCTCTTTTTCAAAGATGCACAGTTAAGGGCGCCTGGATGGCTCAGTCAGGTAAGCATCTGACTTTGGCTCAGGTCATGATCTCCTGGTTCATGTGTTCAAACCCTGTGTCGGGCTTTGTGCTGACAGCTCAGAGCCTGGAGCCTGCTTCTGTTCTGTGTCTCCCTCCCTGCTCCTCCTCTGCTTGCGCTGTCTCTCTCTGTCTCAAAAATAAAGAAACATTAAAAAATTAACAAAAAAGATGCACAGTTAAGATAATATAGTGAGAAACCACTGAGGAAAATGAATTTGCACAGTTGCTATGTCAGAAAAGTTTCCTAAGTAGAATTATTTTATTGTTGTGTAACATGCATTCGGAAGAAAAGGGCACCGTCATCGGTTCACAGCTCAAGGAAGTGTGACAGAATGAACACACCTGTGTCTCCATCACCTGCTCAGGAAGCTTCTTTGTTCCTCTTCACAGGTGTCAGCACTCCACAGAGGTAACCATTATTCTTATTTCTGGCACCAGAGATTGGTCTTGTCTGGCTTTAAACTTTACATATAGGGAATCGTTATTCTTTGCTGTCGGGCCCTTTTGATCAACACTGTGTTCTCGATTTTCACCTGTGAGGTTGCATATGGCAGCAGTCTGTTCTTTGTTGAATATTATTCTGTTGTATGCATACAGCACAACTTATTCATCCCCCTATACGTGAACATTTGGGTTGTTTCCAGTTTCTGGCTTTTAACAATTTTATTGCTATGAACATTCTTGTAGATAGCTTTTGGTGAACATATATGTGCGTCTTTGGGGGGATTATAATTAGGAGGAATTTTTCAGGGTTAAGGTGAAGATTCAGCTCTGGTCAAAGGAAAGATGGAGTAGTCTGTACCAGTTCACATGAATCTATTTCACACATCTCTGCTGAATCTGCTGTTCAGTGATGTCACATTAGTACTTAAAACTGGCCATCAGAGGAGTTATACACCATGGATATAGGCAAAGGCTACAAATCAGACCCCCTCACCCTCCTCTGAGAATCCGTTGTTAAACATTTACAGGCACATCACTGGCTTTTTTAGTTATTAGTTATAGTTTCCCAAGTTTGTTTGTTCTTTCTTTCTTTCTTTCTTTCTTTCTTTCTTTCTTTCTTTCTTCTTTCTTTCTTTTCTTTTTTTTTTTTTTTTTTTTTTTTTTACCAGTTTACAAATTTATGCTAGCATCAACAATATGAGAGTTCATTTGGTCTACGTTTTCACCAACATTTGCTACCTTGGTTTTAATTTTAGTCATTCTGGTGGGGATGTAGTGGAATTTCATTTTGAGTTTAATTGGTATTTGGAAAAAGTCTATTCAAATTGGCATGCTACCTGCATTTGTGAACCCAGACATAATTTTTTTTAAGAGTTTATTTTTAAGCAATCTCCACACCCAATGTGGGGCTCAAACCCATAACCCTGATATCAAGAGTTTCACCCTCCACTGACTGAGCCAGCCAGGCACCTCCCCCCCCTCCCCCCCACCCAGACATAATTTCTGTGGGCAGATGTTTCTTAGTGGAGACAGGACCAGTTGAACAAATAAAATTACTTACCTAAAACTCATACTATAGAGGAAATTCTTTTTTTCTGTAGAAGATTAGAAATGCTTCTAAAGTTTAGATGGTTTTTGGTCAATTTAAAAACATTTGAAACTTTATTTAAAACTTTTTCAACACTGCTTTCAATTATAAACTTATCAATTAATTTTGATATCAAATGAAATTTATCAATACCTATAAATTACAAAATGACATTGTGTAACATCAGCATAAAGGATGAATTTCCTCTCATCTCCTACTTGCGTGGTCCAGTGGGATGACAGAGGGCATGAAGCCACTGTAAACTATTAGCTTTAACACCACATCAGCTTCTTCATGGAGTTTTTTGAGGGTGGGGAGAACTTTCCAGCCTGTATCACTGCTGCAAGCAGCCTTCTAACTGGTGATTTGTGGTGATTGCTCTGGCCGCTCCAGCTTTATCTAAGTTACATGTTCTTTCACATCAGGCAACTGACTGATGGTAGCAGTGATTTGGATTTGAAAAATTAAGAACTCTTTTATACTAAAACAGCATTTGTGATTGTATTTGAAAATGACCTACCTAGCCAGTTGGACAAGGCAGGGTAATATGATTTATTTTAAATCTCCTATTATTTCTTTCTTAATTCAACAATGGAAAGTAAGTGAAGGGGGTATAGGAATATATAAATACACATTTTAAGAGAAGAGACACATTTTGTAAAGCACTGGGGATATTATGCTCATGAAATGATTTGAATGCCACACTGATCTGAAAAGTGGAAGTGCCATGGATGGAAACATGAATAGCAAACCTTGATAATATAATAAAAAGAACTGAGGAATAATGTATGGAAAACTGCATGTAGTGATTCTGGGTTTTGCCTCTTTTTGGAGGAGGGACCACCTTTAATTTATCTTTTGTTCTAAGATGTTTCACTTACCACATTATGTTATATAAACAAAATTGCAGGACTATCTGTTAAAAATAACCTCTGCTTTGGGGGCACCTGGGTGGCTCAGTCTGTTAAGTATCCTACTTTGGCTCACTGCATCAGGCTCTGTGCTGACAGCTCAGAGCCTGGAGCCTGGTTCGGATTCTGTGTCTCCCTCTCTCTCTGCCCCTCCCCTGCTCTCTCTCTCTCTCTCTCTCAAAATAAATAAATAAATAAATAAATAAATAAATAAATAAACAAATAAATAAATGTTTAAAAAATTGTATAAAAATAACCTCTGCTTTGGACTGGCAGTGCAATATTTGCAAATGTTTGGGTATTTAGAAAAATGATCGGTTATTTCAATGAAATTCTTAAGGATTTTAAAGCGAATAAGATGTGTCAATAGTTTAAATTGAGAGACTTTCAGGAGGAAAAGAGTAAGTGAACTGGAAGGAATAGTTCAGAGATTCTGAGGTCATGTGGAGATGAGGGGGGTAGAGGAGAGTGTCAAAGTTTCTGCAGAGAATTTCGCACCTTGACCCGTATCCACACAGTCTCTTTTCCTACCTTGTTTCTGCTCATATCCAATCTTTTGCTGATGCTCTGGATCCCATCCATGCTTCTCATCAACTCTTCCTTCTCCCCTGGACCATTCCCAATCCTATTAGCACAAGAACATGCTCTGGTCTTTTCTATATTTGGAAGAAAACCCAAAACCTTCTGAGTCCCCATATTCCCTCCAGCAATTCTCCCATCCTCTGCTCCCCATTCATAGCCAAATTTGAGAGGGAGGGAGGGAGGGAGAGAGAGAGAGAGAGAGAGAGAGACAGAGAGAGACAGAGAGAGAAAGAGAGAAGTATGAGTCTCCCTTACCTGCTTTCTCTCCTACTCATTCCAGCTTGATTGTGAATCTTACTATTTCACTGCATCTGCTCTGGTTAATGTCACCCATCATACTGCGGTTGTCAACTCCGCTGGACATATTCCTGTCCTCATTTTTCTCTACTTTGTGTCAGCAGCATAGCTCAGAAGGTCGTCATACTCTGAGCCCTGCCTCTTTCTCCAGCCTCATCCTTTGCCCCTCTCTGTCCACCATGCTCTGCTCACACTTGTCTTCTCTTAGAGCTTTGAACACGTCTAGCTCTTTCTTTCCTTGGGGCCTATGTGCTGCTGGTCTTTGCAGGAGGAAGCTTGTCTCCACCCTTTGCAGACACAGTATCTTATTCTCAGGTCTCAAATTTAATATCACCTTAGAGATGCCTCCTCTAACCATTTTATTTAAGCTTACCTTCTAATTCTTCTCTATCTTAGTCACTTTTCTTTCTATTTGGCACTTACAAGGTTTATATAGTTGTATATTTATAGTCACGTCTTTACTTCTTTTTCCTTCATCTCCCTTATTAGAATATAAACTCTATAAGACAGAAACCCTGTCTATGCATTGTTCACGGCAGTATCTTTGTTACCTAGAATGGTGGTAGGTCTTATTTATGAATGAGTAAAAGGGACCAAATTGATTACGGTTATGTTAATCTTACCATGCTTTAATTCCCATAAATAGGTCTTGGTTTTTTTTAAATTTTTTTTATTTGGAGAGAGAGAGAGAGAGCTTGTGAGAGTGGGGACGATGCTCAGAGGGAGAGAGCATCTTAAGCAGGCTCCATGCTCACTGCAGAGCCCAATGCATGACCACGCCCAGGTCACGCTCCCATTCCCAAGCATTCTTTTTAACTTTCATTTTTCATATATGTGATACTGCCACAAAGAAATCACCTCCTCATTGAATTTTCATCCAAAAGTTTTAGGTAACATTGAAAAGGCTTTATATTTCACCCCACTTAACTGACTCTGAACACTTGGATTCGATTTAAATTAAGTCAAGGATGCACCTTTGTGCAGTATCAAAGGTGCTAAATCCTCCCCACTCTTGGATCTAGTCCCCACTCCGTGAGTTTGAAGTTTTGCCTTCCCTCAGAGCTTTAATGTCACATGATTTGGGATACTCTCCTCTTTTTAGCTTTTGCTTCCCAGTATAATTGCAGCCAGAAGTGCAGAGCAATTTGAATGCTTTTGATGGGGTTAGCTTTGGATAATCTTTTATTAATGTAATTAGCTTGGCTTCATTAAGGGTCAAAGCTGAGGGTTCTCCAACCATTGCTATCCTCTACCCCACAGTAAATGTTTTTAGTTTTACTCAGGGTAATTCCATTCCAGGACAGATAAAACCCAGCAGGACATTCTGACCTGGTTCTGTCTCCAGTACACACACACAGATGAACCCCACATCAGATTCAAGGTCCTTGTGTTTTTGACTTGTTCATCTTTTCCAAGTCTGCATTGCACAGAGATTGCTTCTCTCCTGCTTTCATTTTATCCTCTCTCCTTAACCCTCAATTTTCCTCTCTTTAAAAAAAAAATACCAGAATCAGTGCATTCTCTTAAAAAAGCTGTTGCTAACTACTTATATGTGCGGGAAGAGAGGCAGCTTCTGACCGTGACATATGGCTTTTCTATATCTCCTCTCCTTTAGCATAGAAATTCCTGCAAAAACAGTTTATCATTTAGAAATTATAGTAGGCAGAGAGAATTAAAGGATAGGAAATAAAAGATATTCTTCACTGCAAGGGGAAAACTAAGGGTGCTGAGCAAAGGAGGGCACGTGGGGAGGGAGTCCACTGTGAACAAGTGTTCAAGGGCAGTGAATTAACAGGAGGGCTTGGAAGTGATATGGAAGGGAAAGCACTGCATCAGGGAAAATCCTGAATATATAACATACTCATCCTTGCAGTTGTCTGTATCTTGGGTTTTACTTCTACCAAATACCTGTGAATGTGTGGATCTCGTCCAACTTCAGTGGAGGGCTTTTTAATTCTACCGAGAGGAAACTAATGAATGCCTGGTCCTGATGAAATACTCCTTGATTTCATGTCCTTTCCCTTCCAATTCATTTTGAACTGTGACTCCAAGTTTCTTTCTTTCTTTCTTTCTTTCTTTCTTTCTTTCTTTCTTTCTTTCTTTCTTTAAAATGTTTATTTGATTTTGAGGGAGAGCAAGTGGGGAAGGGGCAGAGAGAGAGAGAGAGGGACAAAGGATCTGAAGTGGGCTCTGCACTGACAGCAGATAGCCCGATGTGGGGCTTGAACTTGTGAACCCTGAGATCATGACCTGAACGGAAGTCTGACGCTTAACCTACTGAGCCACCCAGGCACCACTTTCCATTTCTTAATACATGCCTTTCACCATGTTTCCTTACGAATCAAGAATCTGTGCCTCCTTATTGCCCATTGTAAATAGTCTAAACATTTCATCCCCTACTTTAACCACATCCAGCATGACTTCCCACTGCTCTCCACACATACTCTTTGCTATCTCCCCTTACTCCAGCCTATTTCCTGGCTCTGTATTTTAAAAATTCATTTCTATGGAATACATATATTTTAACAAAAGGAAGACCAGTGCTCCCCTATGGTGAATGATGCAACTATGAATAAGGTATGTTTAATAATGTCATGATGGGGGTGGGAGAGCCTAAAACAAAAACACAAATAACTATCTTATATAGTTCTTTGGTGGGAAAGACTTTCTTTTCTACTTATTATGATGATGATGTAAATTCATAATGTTTACAGTTTCCTATATGACATCAGTGCTTCTTAAACTTTAGTGTGGGTGAAGAATCACCTGGAGAACCTGATAAAGGAGAGATTTGGGGGCCTCCTTTCTAAGTATTCTGAGTCAACACGTATGGATTGGGACTCTAGAATTAGCATTTCTAACAAGTTCCCCGGTGATATTGATGCTGAAGCTTCAGGGATCATACTCCTTTTTTTTTAATGTATATATTTTTTTATTTAGAGAAGGAGAAAGACCAGAGGGAGGGGTAGAGAGAGAGGAGAGAGAGAGAGAGAGAGAGAGAGAGAGAGAGAGAGAGAGAGAACCCCCAAGAAGGCTCTGTGTTGTCAGTGCGGAGCTCGACTTGGGGCTCATTTTCACAAATTGTGAGATTGTGACCTGAGCCAAAATCAAGAATCTGACAACCAGCTGAGCCACCCAGGCACCCCTAAGGGATAACCCTTTGAGTAGTTTTAGTGTATCCAACAACCCTAAGAGGTGGATAGAATTATTTCTAATATATAAATGGAGAGAATGACACTCAAAGGAGCATAGTTGACTGATCTATGGCCCTATGACTAGTGAATGACAACATTGGGATTTAGGTCCTCCAAGCTGTGATCAAGTGTCATTGCTCTTGTATCCCACTGCCTATGTACAATCTGCACAACTTTGAATGCCTTAACTCAATTCTTATTTCAGCCAGGCAAAAAAGTGAGGACTTTTGCTCGTAATCTTTTATGACACTCAGAGCTCACATCAGTACTTCAGTACTTCTCTGTGGACATCAGTCCCTAGAGCCTGCGGGTCCCTGAAATCCTTTCTGAGTGTCTTCAAGGGAAAAATTATTTTCATAATGATAGTAAAATGTCATTTGCCTTTTTCCTCAGGCGACATTTGCAAGTATGTTGGAAAAGCGACGGTAGGTAAAACTGCTGGCAGGTCAACACGAATTGAGGCCGCGGTCCCAAATTGTACCGGTAGTCATTGAGTTTTCATTGTCATACACTTGCAGTTAAAAATGCCAGTTACACTTCAGAATATCTTTATAAAGAAGTAAAGGTTATTAATTTTATTAAATCTCAGCCTTTGCGTGCACGTCATGTTAACATTCTGCATGACAAAACAACAGAGTGGTGGTTGTGAGGGGTCGGGGTAAGAGAGGGGGAAAGTGGGTGAAAGTGGTCAGAGGGTACAGACTTCCAGTTATCAGATGAACATGTTCTGAGATGTAATGTACAGCCTGATGATTGTAGTTAACAATACCATATTGTCTATTGGAACGTTGCTAAGAAGAGTAGATCTTAAAAGTTCTCAACACACACACACAAACACACACACACACACAATTTGTAACTATGTGAGGTGATGGACATGTTAACTAACTTTATTGTGGTAATCATTTTGCAATTTATACATATATCAACTCACTACACTGTATATTTTAAACTTACACAATATATTAACATCTCAATAAAACTGGGCAAAAATAAAGTGCTTCAGTTGCATACTGAACTACGATGGCTGTCTTGGAGAAAAATGTGTATATTTGACCTATATGCTGAAACAGCCCCTTTTTTTCATGGAACATCATATTTAGTTGGAACTGTCAGGCAAACTAGGGCTATTCTGATTTATTTGGCAGATATTTTCTTGAAACTCAATGAAGTGAGCCGATCATTTTAAAGAAGCAACTGACATTATTTGTTGTCAGTGAAAAAATTTGAGCTTTCGCACAAAAATTCAAAATTTGGAAAACTTGTATTCACCACCATGAACTAGAAAGTTTCCTAATACCTAAAGACTTTTCTAATGAGAATAATGATCATATTGATGAATGTGATTTTTTGACATTGTATAATGAATGGGTTAGCATTTGGAAGATCTGAATACCTCAGTTGATCAGTGATTTTCAAGTGACTAATCATGTGTGGTTAACAAAAAGTTCCACTCAAAGTGCAAGATAGACCAAAGGCTTTTAATGTAACAGACTACAAAAAGTTCATGGATATGGTTTCTGATTTCACATTTTGGTGTAGAATCAATGAGTAACCATAATTATCCGAAAAAACTCTTAAAGCACTCCTTACTTTTCTAACAACTTATCTCTGTGAGGCTACTTTTTTTTTCATGTATTTTAACCGAACAGCATATCACAAAAAACTGAATACAGAAGCAGATATAAGAAATGAAAGGTCCTCTAACAAGCTAGAAGTTTGAGAGAAATGAAAACGTTCAATAATGCTGCTCCTCTCACTGAAGGTATTTTGGTTTATAAAATATGACTTTTTAAAAATAAAAATATGTTATTTATGACATTTATTATTGATAAGTGAGTTGATACACAAATGTTTCTTAACATCTGCTTTATTTTCTAATGTAGTCAATATCATTAACTAAAACCTACAGAAATTTTAAGAGTGAAAAGAAGTCCTTAGACCAAAGAGTTTTCAAATTGCTGGCCAAGTCTATGAGTTTTGGCAATTGATTACATTCAGTATATCAGTAACATGGAAATAGAAATGTCTTAAAGAAATTACTTTGATTTAGCCTTTGTGAAAATTAAAAGCAATTCCTAGTTGCAATGATAAGTGTCTGGAATAAATTGTTCTATGTAAAGAATTTTTAATTATTTTTAAATTTGTCTTTTTAATCTAATAATACATACCCATTAATTAAAAAATAAAATTATATATTAAGCATCCTATCCCAGTCTGTACAACCCCTAATTCCCTCTTTTCTGTGAGATTCCATTTAGTTCTTATAGTTTCTTTCTTTCTTTCTTTCTCTTTCTTTCTTTTTTTTTTTTTTTTTTTTGGTCACCTTCTTTATCAAACACCTCTTATGCGTATCTTCAGAGTCATACAATCTCACTTGTCTCTAGAGAGTTTGTTTTGTCACCTGTGCAGTGACCAGCTCTGTGTGGGCTCCAGAGTCATGACCAAAGAGGCTCTCACTTCCAGCCCACCTCCCGTGCCTCTTGCTTCACATCCAGGGCTTCCCTATTGACACTGAGCTTTGCCTGGCACTTGATGACTATGTTTGCTTAACTCAAAAATATGAAGTGAAACTTTGACCAATAAGATATGGAAGCTTGTGGCTAAATCTTCTCTTTACTCCCACTATAATGGACTGTCTCAAGTCACAGTCATTTATATAGCCTCTCACAAGATGGTCTTGTGAAAAGAAGCCATCAGTGGTGCTTGATATCAAGAGTGGCTGGCTTGGTTTACAACTTGACCGTCACCTTTGATTAGTGCTTCCCCTTTATTCACTTCACTCCCCTCATATCTCTCTCATTCTTCTTCTCTGTCGTTGAAGTTTGTAATAAAGGCAGTGTATCAGCCTTTGCCTCAGGCTCTGCTTTCTGGGGAGCCCAGGTTAAGGCTCTCCATATTTCCCAATAGTGTGTTTAAACTGTTGTCTCTCAATTTTTCAATTGAAGGCATTATCAGTTGACTTTTTTTGTATGTGAAAGATGAGGATTTTGTACTCTTACATTTCCATTCCCTACCAACCCCACACATTTTTCACTCTCTTTCCCTCCACGTGTTCTGTCACAATTTTTCATTAAATGAACATTCAGTGTTTATGTTATTATAACTGCCTTAATATAATTTATAGATGAGTCACATAGTATACTGTAATATGTTTCTTTTCTTCAGTTACTTAATTTTTAGGTACCTATCACTAGTTAAACCCCATACCCTCTGACCAAACATTAAAACTTCTTTCAACAGAGTCAGACACAACAAGGAATCTATGAGTTCAATGTGTGTGTGTGGTGGGGGAGGGGGATGAGTGTGGTGGTCAGAGTGGGAAAGCTTATCCTTTCTGGAATCCATCTTCTTGCTCCATTCAGAACTCGCTGTCTAGGTTTGCTGCCCAGCTGTCACACTGGAGTATCTTTTCACCACCATTATTGGAATTCAGTTCATTTCACTTTTAGTTTTTAGACCTTCTGTTTTCTGCATTTTATGTCTTCCTCTTCGTTGGATTCTTCCCTTGATTTTGTAGAGCACATTTCTGGTAACTTCCTGAGGAAGTATTTGGGAGGTAAATCTTCTGGGATTGCCCAAGTCTGCAAAATCTGCCTCCTTTTACATGTCAATAGTTTGCTAGGTATAGGATCCTAGGGTGACCATTATTTTCTCTTAGAATTGTGTAGACTTTTTTCCATTGTCTTTCTGTCTTCTTTTTGAGAAATTTTGATGACATTCTGATTCCTGTTTTTTCTTTCTTTCTTTTCTTCTTCTTCTTCTTCTTCTTCTTCTTCTTCTTCTTCTTCTTCTTCTTGTAAGTGCCTTGTTTTTCTCTCTCTGGAAGCTTTTAGAAACTGCTGTTTATCTCAGGTGATTTGAAATATAGTGATATGCCTTCATGTATGCCAGTTGTGGCTAACTGTCCACCAAAATCCATTTTTCTTTTCTGTGGTATACAGCGGAAGCTGGAAAGCAGATAATAGATGAGGAACCACAGTTTCCAGGTCTTTGTGCAACAGAATGTGGCCATTTAACTAATTCTCACCAATGTAATTAGCAGAAGTGATGTGTACTGTTTTGGGACCAATGCTTTTGTGAAACAGGTGTGCTTCCTCTGTATTTCTTTCCCCTTCCACAGACTGGATGCAGATGACAGTGACGAACTAGGGGATGGTAGGGCCACCATATGGAATGATCATGGACACCTGAATTATTGCATGGAAGAGATCTCCTTACCCTCCTTGAGCTCCCATGTAGTGAGATATAAATTTCTATTGTATTTGAGCCATTACATATATGGCTCAGAAACATAAATGTATATTCAGTTCAAAGCTCTTCTTGGGATACTCACTCAATGTGAAACACAGAGCTCTCCTTTAATCTCCTTGGAAAGTAACATTAAACTTGAAGACATTAAATTCTTCACTTAATCTATAGACTATAGAGCTCATGAGTTGGAAACAAAATGTGTTAATCAGATCCATCACTAAGTAAATCACTTAAATTCTCTGTCAGTTGGAAAAACTTCACACTCTTGGGCCTAGTTTTTCTCCTACCTGACAATTCAAATTAAAGAAGAAAAATGTTGGGTCTGGTGGATTAGAACCCAAAACACAACTGGAAGCCTAAATGCTGTTTTTATATTTTTTTATGTCTTTTCTATGAATTCACATTAAATTATTGAGGCAGAGGCTATGTTACGTACTTCTTTTGTGTACCCTATTGGCTCTTCAGGAATAGTTTTTAAAGTTTTTTTCTGACTAACCAGTATCAGAATCTCCGTCAAAAATGCACATCTATTGAATCAGAGTCTCTGTGGGAGAGCCTTAGAATCAGACTTTTAACAAGCATCCAAAGGTTATTCTTAACACTTTAAAATTTGAAATCTACTGCCTCACAGTGTGCTAAGTAATTTAGACTCTTATACATCTTTTTTAAATTAAGTAGTTAATACTATAACATATATCATTGAAATTTATTTACTTAAAAAGAGCATTATGACAATAATGATTAGGGTTGATAAGCAGAATTTCCAATGAAGTTTGTATAATGATTTATATAGCAGCAGAGAAGATTGTTCCAAAATTGGGGCAGAACCATTTTATAAGGTGTGAATAATCTTGATGTTTTAGTGTTATCCATTCTTTTTTTTTAAGTTTATTTATTTATTTTGAGAGAAAAAGACAGTGTGAGCAGAGGAAGGGAGAGAGAGAATCCCAAGCAGCCTCTAGGCCATCAGTATGGAGCCCAATGTGGGGCTCAGTATCACAAACCATGAGATCATGACCTGATCTGAAATCAAGAGTCATACACTTAATGGACTGAGCCACCCAGGTGCCTTTAGTGTTGTCCATTCTTAAATTCAAAGTATTCAATATGAATGATCCCAGTCCTCTATTTCCTTTTGGACTATTTCCATTATTTTGCTGGTATTGCTGCTCTGGCTATATATTACTGGGTCATAAATCAACCCAGACTTAGTTGTAGAGAAAACAACTATTTTATTATGCTCATAGATTCTAAGAGCAGGACTTTGGATAAGGTAGAGTGAGGTGGATTTAAAGAAAATCCATGACAGAGGCCTCTACTGGAAAGACTCAGAAATGGCTGGGGTTAAATCATGTGGGTGCTCCTTTACGCACATGTGTGAGCTGACAAGTTTCAGAGCCTGGGTTCAGCTGGGCCTATTGACCAAAGAGCTGGCCTCTCATTGTGGGTTGGGTTTCTACGGCATGGAACTGGGTTCTGAGAGGCAGCATCTCCAAAAGGCGTATGAGGTAAGCACTTCACGAGAACCAGGCAGAAGCTGCATGGCCTTTATGACCCTGACTGCCACTTCTGCCTTCCTGCAGAGTTCAAAATGCTACAAGTCCACCCCAATCAAGGTGGCAGAGGGCGATATAGACACCATATCTTAATGGGAGTAGTATAAAATAATTTGGGGGCCATGATTTAAAAGTACCACAATTACTGGAGTACCTGGGTGGCTCAGTCGGTTAAGTGACCAACTTCAGCTCTGGTCATGATCTCCAGGTTGGTGAATTCAAGCCCTGCATCAAGCTCTATGCTGACAGTGCACAGCCTGCTTGGGATTCTCTCTCTCCCTCTCTCTCTGCTCCTCCCCCATTCACTCTCTTTTTCTCTCAAAATAAACAAATAAACTTAAAATAATACAAGTATCACAATTACTAAATTAAGAAGCACTTCTAATCATTTAATTTCTAAACTTCTTTCTTAGCTCTTTGATCTTTATAATTTACAAATGATAATATTTCTCTGCTTTTCTGGTGAAGACAAATATAGCCAAAAATCTATATATCTATAGGTCTTACATGTAAAATCCATATTTCTTATTTACATAGGTAATTTTCACAACCACTCTATAACATTGGTATTATCATCACCATTTAACAAATGAAGACACTGATATGTTGAGAGGTTGAGTAGCATGGCCGGGGTTACACAGCTGGGGAGGTTCTGACTCCAGAGCATAGGCCCTTGACAACAACTAATGGGTAGCATTTTCATATTCATGTGAAATCTTCTCAGAGCAAATCCAGGGAAGTTTACATAATCTAAATGTCATTGGCGAGAGCTGAAATAAATTTATAATCACACTCTATCAAATATCCTAAGCCTTTTGAAAAGTTGCTTTTGGCTAAATGATGGCTGGATCATAAACCTTATCATCTTATGAAAGCACTCAGGGGCTACAAATTTTTAAGGTTTTCATTTCCTGTGGAAAAAAGAAAATGTTCTTCGTTGCACTCTGCTGCTGAATTTTGACCAGGGAGTAAAAGACGCCTTTCTCTGTGGAAAAGGGCAAGACACTTCCATTTGTTTTTCCCTGAGGGACTGGCTATTTGGTCTAATTTTTGTGATAAGCTGACTAAGGGTCAGGGAATGTCAAGAGCGCAAAAGGCAGCAGAACCTTGGACAGGAAAAAGGCTGGTATCAGGTGGAGACCATAAATAATAGAATGCCTGCCTGGGAAGGGTCTGACCCAGGAGACATGGAGTTAACTATCTTAAATCAGTTAAAGCTAGACTCGGAATCTACATAACGGGTCAGGTCAAAATTTGGTTAATGAAGCTGAAGTTCAAATCAGAGAAAGAAATTTAAGCTGAGGAAGCTGTAAAAGTCACATTTAGTGAATTAAAAAAGTGAGGATATGCCAGCTTGCACCTTGTCCTCACCAAGGCCTGCTTAATAGTTGATGGCAGAAGAGGTAAGACAGGGGGTGGGTGTTCAGTCTGCTAAAGGTTTGCTTACAATTTATAGAAAGAAAAACAGTAAAGTCCCAATAAGACGTCTGGAAGCAAGAAAGAAAACAGTCACAATCATTTGAAGTTCCTGTCGGGAAATTTAAATTTTCAAATTCCTGTTGGGAAATCGATTTTTATTTCTATGGAGAGAAAATGTGGTAGTCACTTCATCCTTAAGGATATGGGAATGGCTTTTCTTGACATTGGGATATTCCCAAATCCAGGAGTTATATGTTTTCTTACTTCCTACTTTCTGTATGTTGCTTAAGTTTTTAGAATCAAATCATAGATCATTATTACCCAAATCCCTTGCCATTCTGAATAATGTAAATAATAAATATTACAAAGCTTCAAGTCAACCAGTAATTTATTTAGCACTACCTCCTCCCCCAATATCACACTAAATGAAAGGATAACAGATGCGCGACTATGTATATCCTCTGTCCATGGAAGAAATTCTTAATTGGTCAAGACACACAAAACTTGATCTTGGATCTTTTTCAACATGTGTTTCAGGTGATTATTCACATTTAACCTGAGTTAATACTTGAGGTGAAAACTAAGGTACTATTAAGTGCTAATAGTGGATAGAAAAAAAGTTATCAATTTGGACTAACTTTGGGATAGATCAGACTGACTTAAAGAAATGAAATGTATGGTAATAAGATATCTAATTACAAGTGGAAGCCAGCTCTGAACTAGGTATAGCAGATGCCGTTGACAATCTGCCAATGTCTCTTTGGCTACCTGAGTTTTCTTGCAGTTGTGGAAAACTCCCATCCCGTGATAGTTTCCTACCTTAGGTACACCTGCATTCTCCCCTTTCTCTGCCTGAGGGTTTCCTCCAGTGTTACTAGAGCTTACTCACTTGAAAGCTAAACCAGAAAGCTTGAGGGAGCTAACCTTCTGGGAGGCAACCTTCAGTCAATGGTGACGGGAGTGGTAGACAAATGCCCCAGACTCCCTGTTCTTTGGTGGGAGGGTCCTGATGTTTGTCTCACAAGGTTTCTCAGAAGGTCTCCAGCAAGATTAAGCCCTTCTTGCTTTTTATTGGCACTTCTCTCTTCCCTGTCTCATGTTCCTAACTTCCTAACATGTCTTCCTGGGTTTACCTCCCAAACAATCTGTCCACCTCTAAGTCTTTATTTTAGGGTCTGCGTTTAGAGGATCCAAAATTAAGATTCCAGGCTAAATATTATAGGAACCATTTTATAAGTGAATAATTTTTATAATCAATATCACTTTTTAATGTATATAGGGGAGTCATTGATATTATTCACTTACTCTCCTTGTGGGAAGATTGTACAACCCTACTCTGTTGAATTTAGGAGTGGCCATAAGACATGCTTTGGCTAATGAATTGTGGGTGGAAGTGGCACCACTTCCTAACAAAGGTTTATGAGCTAGCTCATGGTTTTCCATATCTCTTTTCCCTCTGCCATAAGGCAGTCAAAGTTCCAGATGAAGCTACTCTGTCAGCACTGAGCCCAGGTATGAAGATGACAGATATGAGCAGAGTTTCCACTGAAGTATAATGAACATATACAATGAATAAGAAATAGACTTTGTTCTTGTAAATCACAGAGATTTTGGAGTAATTTATTGCCTTAGCATAGCTTAGGTTAAATTGGCTAATAAAGAATTTTTTAAAAAAATAATGCAGTCCAGTTGTTCTCAATCTTGGTTAATCATAAGATTTACTAGTACATCTTTTCACTTATAGATTTAAACTTATTATAATTCAGTAGGCTTGGGTCAGAAAGTTAAGGGTACTTTGTATTTTAAAATCTCTCCAGATGGTTCTAATGATCTCACTGTTTGAAACACAACAATTTTGCTTAGTTTATTTTTTCATTTTGCTTATTTTAAAGGAGGAGACTGACAGCTTGAAAAGTTGTCTATTCTTTTAAATAATTTATTAAAAATACTATGTGATACAGGTTGGAGTTTGAGTTATTTATAAAATCTTTTCTTCTAAAGAGCAAAAGAGCAAACTTAATTGTATACCTGAATAAAGGCAAAATCTGAATTAGTATTATCCAAATTAATAAAGTTTAATTGTGTGTCATATATAGGCCATCTGGGTTCAAACCTAATCAAAAATTATAAATGCAGCATGTTACTAAAGCCATTAGTAGGCCAGAAAGGCTAAGAGTAGTAGGGTTTTAATAACTGAAAGTAAATTTGTTGCATAGATATGCACATAAAAATAAAATCTTTGCCCTTGCTATTAACAGATTATGGGTCCACAAGGAGAATTTGCCTTGGAGACTGAGAGATCAAGTTAAAGGTGGTTCAAAAGCATCTGATGAAATTTTCTAGCATCACACCTTGCAACTATGTACGATTCATTTGTCTGGGTCACTGTATATGTTTAAGCTGTAGAAATTACTTATATAATTTTACTTTTTAAAAACATTTATTTATTTATTTTGAGAGAGAGCATGTGTGTGCACAAACAAGGAAGGGGCTAAAAGAATGGAAGAGAGAATCCCAAGCAGGTTCTGCTCTGTCAGTGCCGAGCCCAATCTCGTGAATGGTGAGATCACGACCTGAGCAGAAATCGAGTTGGACATTTAGCCAACTGAGCTACCTGGGCGCCCCAATTCAATTTTACTTTTTACCTCATATGTATTCTGGGGAAGGCATCTTAATAGATGCTGCTGGTATCATAAATTCCAAGGGGGAGATGATGGAGGTAAAATATTGGCCCACATATGATGGTAATATAAGGCAGAATACAGTAATTATAATAAGAAAGGAGCACCCTATATACCAATGTGGGTTGCTCGCTAATCTGCTGCTGCAAGGGAACTTCAGCCTTCAGGGACTCTCACATCATTGTTCAACTTAGATTTCATAGTCAAGGATATTGTTGAATGTGTGCCATAGGACCCACAGCTGCCCAGGCAGCTCTGGAAGGGGAGTTCTATTCCCATCTTACTTTCTCACTACCACTCATATTAGCTCCTTGCAATCTAGCATTTCATACTACCTTATTTCTCAGACTGACCTCTTCAAAGTTCACCAAGGAATCACACAATTCTTAACCCCTCCAGCTTTGGACACTATTGACAAATCTCATCTTGAAACTTGTTTGTTTTAGATTTTACAGTACTATGGTATTCATTACATGTCTATCACATATTCGCCTTGTGCTTTAGAGATATAACAATAAGAACTTTCATTTACTGAGCACTTGCTACATTCCAGGGGCTATGTATCTTTCTATCTCTCCATTTATCTACCTAGATATACAAGATATAGATATAAATAAAATTTTATTTATTGATTGATTGATTCAAAACTTACAATGATCCACTGAAGCAGCTGTTATCTCCACTTTCCATGTGAGGAAATTGATATTTAGAGAGGTTCAGTTCTTATGCATGGTCACACAAATAATTATCAGGGGTAAGACTCAAACCTATGTTGCATTCTAAACTTGTGCTCTTTAACAACACATTGGGGTCTCAGGATCTCTTACTCTTACAAAGTATTAACAAGAGGTGCCTGGGTGGCTCAGTCAGTTAAGCGTCCAACTCTTGACTTTTGCTCAAGTCATGATCTCACAGTTTGTGAATTTGAGCCCCACCTTTGGCTTTGTGCTGACAGCACAGAACCTGCTTGGGATTCTCTCTCTCTCCCTCTGGCTCGTGCTCTCTCCCCCGCCCTCACTGGCATGCGTGCACATTCTCTCTCTCAAAATAAATAAATAAACTTAAAAATAAAGTATTAACAATCTCAGGGGTTTTGTTTATGTTATATCTCTTTGATACTTATAATAAAACTTAAAATGAAAATTTAAGAATATTCATTAATTCATTTAAAAATAATAAACCCATTATGCATTGACATATTGTTATGGGAAATAACTCTTCCTAAACAAGCACTGTAGTGAAAAAAGTGGCATTGCTTCACATTTTTACAACTCTTCTTAGTGACTGGTTTAATTGAAGATAGTTGGATTCTCCTATCTGTTTCTGCATTCAGTCTGTTTCTGTATGATGTTTTGGTTGAAGTATATGAAGATACGCTAGCTTCACACAGATATGTAGATGGAAAAGTGAGGAGTAATGTAATAGGATTTTCAGATAATTGTGGATTTCCTCCTTTAATAGTACACAAACATTCAACAAATGGAGGTTTCTTAAAGGTTAGCTGCTATGTGGCATCTGAAACTTCTTGTGCTCTTTTATATTAAAATGCATTGGCCTATTTTGCATTTTGAATGGATCTTTTACCTGTGTGTGAAGCTGGTCCAAGGCTTCACTTACACCACTGCCCTTTCTAACATTCCAAAAAAACAAAACAAATTATGAAGCATGAAACTAAACACAAATTTGCTTGAAAACAGCTAGCAAGTTTCTAAAGTAAATTAATGAGAGCTGATGATAAAACTGTAGACAATTTAAGGAAATTTCTGACTTTTTTAAATGATTTATTTAGTTTTGAGAGAGACAGAGAGAGCTCGAGTGTGGGGGGAGGGCAGAAAGGGAGGGAGACAGAGGATCTGAAGTGGCTTCTGTGCTGACAGCACAGAGTCCACTGTGGGGCTTGAACTCACAGACTATGAGATCATGACCTGACCTGAAGTCAGATGCTTAACCAAGTGAGCCACCCAGGAATCTTGGGAAATTTCTGGTTTTTATGCTTATTAAATCAGATTGTGGACTTGGAACCATCTTGATGGTTCTATGAGGCTGATAACATACTATTTCCTAGATGCTGATGTATTCACTATATTTGGTTTAAATATAAGTAGCTGTTCATTTTTTGCCATTAACCATCTAATCTTTATTGCCATTGATAGTTTACAAATTCTTCAGGTCAAGGCTATCGAGTTCTAATTTTATTTTGGCAGCATCTTAAAAATCTAACTTTGCCCATCTATGGCTGCTTTCCACCAAGCCATTCAGCCTAGGTGATAGTTCTCTTCTATAGTTTCTCTCTCTTTCAGAGAATGGAGACTTCTTCATCCTCATTAATACTGTTAAAGCTATTGAAGATAAACGTTTTCCTACAATGGAGCAAATAATTTTTATTTTATTTATTTTTTTAATTAAAATTTTTTAAAAATTCATTTGAGAGAGGGAGAGAACATGAGAGCAGGGGAGAAGGGTAGATGGAGAGAGAGAGAGAGAGAGAGAGAGAGAGAGAGAGAGAGAGAGAGAGAGAGAGAGAGAGAGAGAGAGAATCTTAAGCAGGCTCCATGCTCAGTGTGAGCCTGACAGGGGGCTCGATCCCACAACCTTCAGATTACAACCTGAGCTGAAATCAAGAGTTGGATGCTCAGCCGACTGAGCCACCCAGGCATCCCTGATTTTTTTTTTTTAATTTAAATGATATATATGTCATGAGTAAATGTAAATTTGATAAGGGCTGAAGCCCACACATTAATGGATTCCTACCGCAGGGATAAATTTATGACCATTTTTTATATCAGAATATTTTCCACTCTCTAATTGTAAAGAAATTAAAGATATAGTTTTCAGCAAGATATCACATGTGTTGACCAAAATATAATAATTGCTCATGAAGAGGTAAAAGCATGCTACAATTTCTATGATTTGGTTAGTTCTTATATGCCTTATTTTGACTCAAGAGACAAATGTCTGTCATCTTTACGTATTCTTGGGGCTTGACAATGACAAAAGGAGACTGGTTTTATAACTAACTTGCAAAAGTGCATAAAACACAAGACATGTATAGAGTGTTGTTTACCTTTGAAAACATTATGTGTTCAATGTTCTCTCAAATGTGTATATATGTGAATCAAGTCCCTTCTTTCACTGTGAGTTGATCAAATACATCCCCTCCCATCCACAGTTTTGCTTTCTGCAGTTTCAGTGACCAGGGTCAGCCACAGTCCAGAAGCAGTTCATCCTCTTTCTGATGGAGCTTCAGAAGGTCAACAGTAGCCTAATGCTGCATCACAATGCCTACATCATTTCCTCACTTCATCTCATCATGTTTAGATATTTTATCCTCTCACATCATCACAAGAAGTACCATATAGTAAGATACTTTGAAAGAGATCACGTTCACATAACTTCTATTACAGTACGTTGTTTTAATTGTTCTATTTTATTATTATTTATTGTGTTTTTATCTCTTACTGTGCCTAATTTATAATTAAACTCTATCGTAGGTATGTAGGCATAGGAAAAAACATAGGATGTATAGGGTTCAGGATTACCTGTGGTTTCAGGCATCCACTGATGGGAGTCTCAGGAAGTATCTCCCACCAATAAAGGGGATTACTGTGTATGCAAAACTCTCTACTTCTTTGTTCTTTAGCAAGGCACAACTCTGAATATGTTTATAAAAGCCTCTCTTGCTGGCCTCTGTGGAATTAGTAAATCATGTTGATAGCAGAAACTTTACATTTTCAAGATACTTCCTCAGTACCCTTGTTTTTTCTTTAGGTGGTAAACCCAGATGGAACCAAATAGGGAGATTTATTTGAACAGAGAATACTGATCTCAGCTTGTCCAAGACTTTTCTTACACCTCTGCCCTTTATGATGTTTCCATGAGCTCTTTGGTGAATGGGATTGCATAGGAGTCATTGCTTTCATGACTTCGGATGCTTTCTACTGTCATCTTTTTTCTAAGGTTCTTGAGGAGCCTTTAAAGGTGAGAAGGAATGCAGCCCATTGAAGGGGTAACTCCTTCACCCTTCTATAGATAGCTAACTTCAGATCCTTTTTAAAGACTGCTCATATCTCACCTCCTCCAGGAAATCTTTTACTGTCATCTCTCCTCTCTTCTGCTGAGCTGTGTCCCTCCTGTAGCATCTTTCACCTGTCTCCATGATAGCAAAACCCTTACACTGTGGGAAAATACATCATAATTGTCTGTCTTTCTGGACCTTGACAGAGAATTTTCCTTCATTTGTTTATCTCTGGTGCCTGGTGACATGTCTGGTAGTCAGTGATATGATTCAGTGGTGCTAAGGTGATCTCATAGTACCAGTTGAGTAGTCTGTTAAAAGTCATGGCTTGGACTTTGTGTTTTCAGAAAGTTCAGTGAGGTAATGCTGGAGCTGGGCTGAAGGAAAGAAGGAAGCTAAACAGTTTTTTAGTGAACCTGATACTGCCTAAATACTTGTGTAGCAAAGTCTGTGGGGGAAAAATGTTAGTTGCTAGGATAGATGAATTCAATTTCATACTTCAAGGTAAGAATATCTTGGTGGGGCAATGGGGTTATATATTATCTGATACTATTTTCTTACATCAGATGTTCTATTTCAGCTCCATTATATACAGCCTATTTATTATGGTAATAAAGAATAAAAAATCTCCTTTAGATTGCTCTCAGTTTTGGAAGGACTAGGGATGGGGGAGTGGATTTTTCCATTATGTCATGGTAGGAAAGAAGTATATCACATATACTTGAATCTTCAGGCTCATTGAGAGGCTGCTTCCTGGGATTCTTTCACACCCAAGTAAAGAGCTTGTTTGCCACATTTATAATACTATAGTGAAATCTGGGATTTACATTTTCTGCTTTTATAATACACTGTTGTCTTTTAAGAATTATTAAATAAATATAAATTTTAAATATTGACTTCTTGGGAATGAGTACAATAAGAAGCACATAGAAAGTGTCCCATAAATACTTATAAATATTTTTTTTAGAGATTTACCTAGAGCAGCCATATGGTAGTTCTTTTTCTCCAATGATTAATGGTAACTTTTTCTTCTTATATCCCCATCTCGTCATCCAACACGATCTTAAAACACTGCATTTGGATAAGATCATTTGGAAGATCTACACTTTTAACAGCTTTCCTTTGTTCTGGCTGCCTCCTATGGGTTCTTTATTCTTAGAGTAGAATCTCGGGAAATCTGTGGATATAGCTAAGGCTGAAAGACTCTCAAAGAATAATCTTGTCTACATATTGGCAATGAGGAGGAGCTCATCAAAACCAAATTTAATGTGACCAATTCCAAAGAGGTCACTTGATAATAGTTCTTTTCACTTTGGGTAGGCATAAACCTAGTCCAGGTATTTCCATCTTCATCTCATTGCCTCAGGCAAATTCCTTGATTTGATTTGATCTTTCATAAATATGATATGTCTGTGGAGAAAGGTGAGGGTTGAGGTCTTAAGCAACACACTAGGGTGTTGGGATGTTAAAACTATATACCTCAGACAGTGGTTTGACTTTGAAGAGACTATCATGAAAATATTGGAAAAGTGGTTGAAATCAATTTAGTTATTCTTTGTTCTGCAGTGTAGAATATACAGTTCACAGTACTCTGGTAAAAATATTTTGAAATAAGCAGTTTGTTAGGAGTGTGAATGACACTTAGCACTAAGTCATAAAAAAAATCTAAAAAAACCCAACCCAAGAAAAGTCACCCCAGTTTAGCCATAAGTCATGTAAGCACTGAGGTGCAACTATTTTAAGAATAGATATGCATACTGAATTTCTTCTCACAGATCCTCTTGTGAATTAAGCTCTGATATCTCATTTTTAGATCTTGTTTAAGCTGGCTTAACACTAATGAGTAAAAGTGCTGAACTAGCTTTGTATGAGTATTCTCATTGTGTATTTCCTAGGGCAGTGCTTTATATGAGATTTTTACAACAAAACGGTTTCCATTTGGGTGCCCACAGAAACAGATTCTGAGACCGTTTCCTAATGCAAAGTAATTTATTTGAGAAATGTATGAAACACCATTTTGGAAATGTGGAAGTGAGACAGGGAAAAGAAGGCAGCCAGTATTAGGTATTATCAAGTCATTTACTACTAATGTCTGCTGGCACTTAATCCCAGAGGAAAATCTGGGAAATGGTGTAGGATATACATCCCAGAGATCTCTGACCCCAGGGATGTGGAATATCTCTATCTGTATTTGTCAGCTTGGGCTCTCATAACAAAATATCATATACTGGGTGGCTTAAGCAAGGGGAATTTGTTTCTCACAGTTCTGAAGCCTGAGAAGTTCAAGATGAAGGTGCAGGATGATTCAGTTCCCCAGTAAGGACCTGCTTCCTGCCTTGCAGGTAGCTACCTTCTCACTGTGTGAGGACAGAGTGTGCTGACAGAGAGAGAGAGAGAGAGAAAGAGAGAGAGAGAGAGAGAGAGATAGTAAACAAGCTCTCTGGTGTCTCACATAGGGTCACTAATTCCATCATAAGGGCCCCATCCTCATGACATTATCTAAACCTAATTACCTTCTAAAGGCCCCATCTCCAAATATTATCACATTGGTGTTTAAGGATTTAACATACCATTTTGCATTGGGTTGGTGGGGGTGGGGGGACACAATTCAGGCATAATAATATACCTAACTCTCTCTTTCTATCTCTATACATCTCTATCTTTATCTCTATCACATCTACCTACCTACATTGTCTCTCTCTTTCTCCCTCTTTACCTCTTCCTCTTTCTCGAGGGAGCTGTGTATTAATTCTCCACTCCCACCAGTCAGTGGAGGAAGGCTGCTCCAGAGGTTAATTCCAGAAACTCCTGTCTCACTCTTTGCTCAGGCAGAATGGGCTCTCATTAGCTTCAGAGAAAAGTCGTTAGACAATGAGACTCAGACAGGTAGGTGAAAGTTGGCCCACAGACACTGAAAGTGCCAGCGTAAGTTGTTACCCCTGTGGGACTTACTCTGCATTTACTATACTAACTGGTTTCTGAGATGGCATTCCTATGTTACCCATTCAAAGTATGAAACTTAAAGGTTTGTGTTTTAAAATACAAGTGAATGTAAAATGTGCATTTTGTTTCATAATATATTTAGAATTATAAAAATAATGTTAAAAATTACTTATAAGTTGAATAAAGTTAACTTTTTCCTTCAACATAAAAATTCTTTGAAAGAAAAAGAATGTCTTAGCCTGGTTTCCCTTGAAAGCAGAGGCTAAGACAAGTCTTGCCTGTAAGTAGTTTATTTAATTGCAGGAGCCAGAGAGATGTGAAATAAGAAAGGAAAGCTAAAATAAAGGTAAGTTATCAAGTTGGCTATTGGTGTAGGTTGACTGGTGATTATCTTGCTGGGATTTTCTGAGGAATGAAATACATTTCAAAACTGTCCATGCAGGACTGAGAAATGGAAGTCTTAATCCATCATCTCTATGGTCAATCGTAGTCCCATAGGGACTAACTGTGTTCTCCCCAAGGTAGTACCTGCCTGAGCCATGATCAGGTGCAGAAAAGTCCTGGGGCAAGAGCAAGGGGTAAGAAGTACAGGCTAGTGGGTCATTCTTAGGTTACATTTGAGGAAGTTGGTTTCTGAAGCCTGAAGAGAAATGATTGCTGTAATAGTGGCTGAAATGAGGATGTGTGTATGTGTGTATGTGTGTGTGTGTGTGTGTGTGTGCATGTGTGAGTGGGGGTGGCTAAGAAGATGTGTAATGGTGCACATGAAGTACCAATACAGTGATGCTTCAGGAACATGAGACTAGGAGTTGGGGACGTTAAAGAGCATGCTCTAGGGTGTTGTATGGAGTTATTGATACATCATCCCTTTGCCAAGATCCAGGACTCCTTTGCTGAATTCAGATGCTTTCACACTGTGTAGTTTCTGTCAAAAAAAAAAGGAGGGGTTCAAATGCATTCTTTCCTTCACTTCACAAATACCTATTAATTTTATATTGTTATATAAATTTAATTTGTTAGTCCCTCAAAGTTATTTATTAGAGTTGCAATAATTACGACTATTTGGATTTGTTAATAAAGATTCAAAATATAAAAATCATTTTTCTTTCAAAATATAAATTCTCATTAATATTATGAAAACATATAGGTATATGCTATATAAAAGAGAACAGAAAATCTGTTTATAAGTAGTCTTCAATTTGAGTCTTTCCCCATCATGCCCACATCTTTCACTATTTGTTGGTAGTGGAGTTCTGCTTTTTTACTATCCACATAAGGAGAGATGATGAAGAGATAGTCTACCCCGAGCTCTGCCAGCAGCTATGCTCCTTCCAATCACAGATTCAGAGGGAACTGGGAGAACCATTTATTAGAGTGAGTATTTAATGCGTGGTGTCATAAAGTAATCAATCCCACATCAGCTGCTATTGTCCATCTTAGTAATCTGTGCAATGGGCAGGCACAACAGTGGACCCAGTGGAAATGAAAGGAAAGCCACTGATCAAAGAATGCCTTTTTTTTTCATTACAGAAATTCATAAAATGCACATAAATATACATTTAAATATTTGATTTAATCATTTGGTTTTGTTGCTGTAAATACATTTTGTGTTTCATTACATCAAGCACAGACGTCTTTTTAAATCAAGATTCTAGAAAGCCTTTCAACTTGTGTGATTTGAAGAAAGATACTGGTACTGTTTTTTCGTAATTCCTGATAATTATTTCTATTGAGTTCTAGTGAAGAGAATTAGAAAATATCCCCTTACTTGAGGCTGCTTCAAATCAGAAGGTATATAGGACTTCCTCATCCGTAAAATAGGTATAATAATTGTGTCTTTGGTTTAATATACATAATGAGATTAGAGCAATACTTGGCACTTAGTAAGCTCTCAGCAAATGTTAGTTATTAATCTTATTATGTTTGTGTACTACAACCTGGGCTATTGAATACTTATCTAAATCTAGGTAGTAAAAACATCCTAACATTCCAAGAAAATAGCAAGCTACATAAAGATGTCATTAACAGCACAATAACTGTCTTTAAACCCCAAACTTTAAAATCAAGGATAATGTACAATTGAAAAAACTAATAGGGCAATTCTAGGACATAGCCTCAATAATCCCTCAGATATTCTCAATGTGTGTATTCCAAATGAAACCTATCAGGTACCAATTCCTTCATTTATTCAGCAGATCTTTAGTGAGTTCCTACGATGTGCCCAAGCATGAGATGTAGAAGATTCATCAGTAATTAAGACAGATTCTCTGATGTCAGTGACCTTAAACTGTAATGAGAAAGACAAGACAATGAAAAAATAAGTAAACATAAAAACAAGGTAATTATGGACTTAAATTAAGGATTTAAGAAAAACAGAGTGATGATATAGACAGTAGCAGTAAGAGGCCATTCTAGATGGAGATCAGGGAAGCCTTCTCTGAGGTGGTGACATCCATGCCAAACTTTAAGGATAAGAACAAGCCAGTCAAGTGCAATGGTGGGGGCAGAGAGGAAGGACTGGAAGAATTTCAAGTAGAAAGATGAGCAACTGCAAAGGCTTAAAAGTAAGAAAAGGTTTGGTGTGTTCAAGCAATAGGAAGACCATGTACTTGGGCTATGGTGACTAAAGGTGAAAACTGGGTAGAGGGAGGTTGAAGAGGGACACGAGCACATGGTTAGGAATTTGGTTTTATTTGGAGAGAAATGGGATGCCATTGGAGGGTTTTAAGTGAGAGGTAACATAATCTAACTTATGTTTTAAAATATCTGGCTGTTTTAGGGAGCATGGGTAGTTGGTGTTGTCAGAAGCGAGACGCAACAGAAAAGCAACTCAGAGACTCTGGAAGTGGTCCCAGGGAGAGATGGTGGTGTCTTGCAATATGGTGATAATACAAATGTAGAACAGTGAACTGACTTGAGATGTATTTTGGAGCTGGAACCAACAGGACTTGCAGACAGATTAGAAGGAATGGGGAAAGGAAAAATCATTGATTTTGGCTTTAATGACTCAGTGGATTGTGGTTCTGTCTCCTGAAATAGGAAAGAGTTGGAGGAAGAGCTATGTTTTCGTGTTGTGAGAGGCCTAATACACGTTCAAGAGGAGTTTTCAAGTAGGCATGGTGAGGTCCAGATTTAGATCTAGGTGTACATTTGGAAGTTGTTACTGTAGATGGGATTTAAAAGTGTGGGACTAAATGTGACCATCAAAGGACGCTGCTGAAAAAATAATTGTAATAAGAACATAAAAAATGAGCAAGGACTTGGCAACAAAAGTTTTTGGTGACTTAATAGATTGGAAAGTTTGCAGAGAGAATTTAAAATACGGAAGCAGATATAGATGACTGATTCAAGGAGTTTTGCTGTGGAAAGAAGGAGAAAATGAAAGTGTTTGCTGGACTGGGGAGTATGTGGTCAAGGGAGTTTTTGTTTTTTTAAGATGGGAGATAGAAAAAATATTTGCATTCTGATGGAAATGATCCAGCAGAACTAGTGGATGGATAGCAGTGCATGAGGAGATTCCTAAAGCTACAAAATCCTTGAGAAGGTGAGAGTGTTGGAGCAAAAGCACATGTGGAAACAATTGTTTTTTAATAGGCGTAAAGACACTTTTGAAACTGAAAACAGGAAGCATGTGTAGAGTTGATGGTGGCACTATGATGGAATTCCGATCTGGTAGTTTCTATCTTTTTCAATGACTTTTAAGAAAGATCCTTATCTGAGAGGGTTTGAGAAGAGGTTTGCTGAGAGAGAAAATTAGGTAATTTTAGCAACAGGGACATGAAGTTATTTGGGAAGGATTGTAAAGTTGTTGGGAACAGATGACTGATCATTTTAGGTTTGTTATCATGAAGTTAAGGTGAAACCAATAAGCCAGTATATGATATTTGCTAGCACTAGCTAGCCACTGTGTGGCAGGCAGACAAAAGGAAGAGAGCAAAAAAGAATTGTTTCAGTTAAATACAATAAAGATATGACAAGGAATTTGAGAGAGTTTCCAGGAGTGTGATATAGTCATAGACCATGGGGTCTAACTTGAATGAGAAGGAAAGTGAAGACAGAAAAGACGTGATAAAGTAATGAGGCCATAGATGGAGATCACAGTGATGTAGAAGAATTGATGAAGTGGATGTTTTAGAGGGATTGACCTAGAAGGGAATGATCTGAGTTGACTGTTTTGAGTGGAGATTTTGGTGGTGATGCATTTACAGACAAATGCAAGGTCTCTGTTGTAACAGTAGGAGTGGATGGCTAAGGTGGAAGACGGGCAGATGAAAGTGAGATCAAAGACCTGGTAAATAAATCAGAGTTTTTGTGTGAGTCATCCACATGGCTGCTGAAATTCCAAGGAATGATGAATGGTGTAGGGATGGAAGGAATGTAGGTAGTCAAATAAAAATGTCTTCAATAAATGAGAGGTCCATATAAGTAGGACCATAGAGGAGAGAAACAAGAAGGTAGGTGGCATAGCATGATGGCATAGCTTCAGAGGAACTGTGGTCTTTAAAAGCTTTTGGAGAAATACATGGTTTAGAAGTAGCAATATGGATCAAAAAGGACACACGGGTATTTAGGCTTCTTTCCTGTCCCTGAGACAACTACAGGGAACAATTTCAAATTAGCATATGGGCAAAGGGGCATTCAGAGAAGAGTGTGAGTGAGTTTGTTATAGATCCAGATTTTCAGAAGGCACAGTGGATGGGTGAGAAAGGGAGAGGAAGGGGTTAGTTAGGAGATGTAAGATAAGCTGTCGGTCTTGTGGACACTGGATGTCTTTGGTTTTAGATAGTGATGGTTCTCTTATGAGACCCTACTGTGGTGATGAAGAACACAAATGTGTCATTGGCCCAACTGTTAGACCTTGATATACCTACAAAGAAAATTTATGTAAAAACCATGCTGTGACACAGAAGACTTTCATACACGTTTGAAAAGTTTGAACTACTACTTGTACTTGTGTGTATCATGCAGTGTTTGAATGGTAAAGTCTTAGGTTATGGCACTTAAGGAATCTCATAGGACTCCTGCTTCTCTCCTGTAGGGGATCAATTTTTAGGTTGAAGTCAACTTGGAAATTTCTCTTCTCACCAAGAGAAGTTGGGTTGAAGCTTAGAGAATGAAATTTTCAAGTTAGAATAGAAAGCACATTTCTACCAGCTGCTTATAAACTTTTTTTTTTTTTTTAAGATTCCATTGTAGAGGGCAAAACATCTCCTTAGAAAACAAGTGGGAGACAACTCTGTTATACTGAGTCTGAATTCTGAGTTTTTGTCGACATAGAGCCTGTATAAGCACTCTCATACAAGAAATTGGCCACATAACTTGCATGGGGAAAGAACAGCATGGGGTCAGGAAACAAAATGGACAATAAGAGAAAGAAGCAAGAGAGGTAAGAGGTTGGGGGCTTCATAAATTCTTAGTGAGGGAGTTTAATATTAGAATCTCATTGTTTATTTACAGGGTTTTTTTTGCAATTATGCTAATGCATGTACAATAACCTTTTAAATTTTGATTTCATAATGTTGGGTTCAGTTAATCTCAACCACTTTTTGCTTTTCTTTCCCCCCTAGAGACTCAGGACAAAGAATATCTCCCGATACTGTTAAATGTAGTTATTTGGACTGAATTGAACTTACATGACAATTGCAGTCAAGATTCTGGAACTCAGAATGGGCAAACCAGGTAAGCCGTGCCAATTTTAGAATGTTGTTTTAATAAGGCTTATTCCTGTCTGGGTCGGCTGCATTTTACATATGCAATCTACTCAGGCTGTGAGTATGAAGAGTTATTGCCATGACAACCAGGACTGACTGACTTGTCTTTCAGAAATGGTAACAATTCAGCATGTTTGTAGATGATACCTGTGGTTCTCAAAGACTTTCTGGAAGGTCAAACAGTTTTGACAATGGTTCTCAGTGATGTAGAAAGACCACTCATAAGGAAAAATGTGAGTTAAGTTCAAGCCATGCCTCTCCATGAGCCAAATGTGGAACTTCAGGCAAATCTATAGAGGCTTCAGTTTCTTCACCCATTTAATAGGAAGTTGGAGGCTAGATTATATAGTCTTTAAGGTTGTTTATAGTTCTAAGTTTCTCTCATCCCCTAGATTTACCTATTGTGAGAATATGGAGTTAGATAATTTATCTACTTACTCTGTAATCAAGTCATCATTTCTAAATATTTTGTGAACTCTTTTTTTGTCTTACCTTCAGAACCGACAACCTTCTCTCTGGATTTTGATTTAAAAAAGAACAAATTAAAACTCTTGGGGGTTAAAAATAATCCATGAAGAAGACAATTCTAAAAATTTTTTGAGCAATTGCAGCTTTATTGGTTAGAAAGGATAATTTTTTTCAAAGTAATAGACTTGAATGGGTCAACTAATTTGATATAAATGTTTACACTGGAATTATTTTAAACATCAAAGCATGTACTTCAACCAGAAGTTGATTATTTTGATTATTGTTCACAACAGAAATATGAAGTAACCCTGCGTTGAGAATTTATTCTTTGTTTTTCCTGGTTGTGTGTAGTGGCTGGCAATCCACTTTAGCTATCAATTATATAGCAGCTATCTAACTCCTGAGTTTTATGTAATATAAAGCAATATTTCATAATGAATAGTTTTGTCTGTTTGCGTTCAAGTGCCCTCTATCTTTTCATTATTTGCAAAGCTAGCTGTGACAGTGAGGGAATTTAGTTTCAATAGTCAGATGTCCTCTTCATTCCAAAAAATAGATTGATCCACCTTTGATGTTTTCTTCTTCTTCTTCTTCTTTTTTTTAACGTTTATTCACTTTTTGAGAGACAGAGACAGAGTGTGATGAGGGCAGGAGCAGAGAGAGAGGGAGACACAGAATCCAAAGCAGGCTCCAGGCTCCAAGCTGTTGACACAGAGCCTGACTCGGGGCTCAAATTCACAAACGTGAGATCATGACCTGAGCTGAAGTCAGACGCTTAACTGACTTAGCCACCCAGGAGCCCCAACCTTTGATGTTTTCTTGCTCAAAGGACTTTGAGAGAACTTTTCCATAACACTTAGTCATTGACCTTTTTACAATCCCTCCTCCCCTGGCTTCTAATCAGGCTTCTTGGGTAATTGGAATTATCCTTTTCTTGGAGTGAGGGCACACAGTACCAACTTATTTGTTGCTTAATATGGAGACTCAAATATGAACTTGCTTCTTTTGGTCCATATTTCTAGTGTGCCTTTGGCAGATTGGGTTGACTCAGGTTTATCTTCTTCCTTTTGTCCTTCTTATCTGTTTCTTTCGTCTTAATTTCCTATTTTTCTCTCTATTCCCTGCTGTTTCCTTAATCTAATACCTTTTATCAGGTCTTCCATTATTTCCTTTCCCATTCCCTTAAATATTCCTGGACTTTCATCTGAATTTATGTGCTTGCCTTTATTCCCATTTTACTTACAAGCTCACACCTTCATAATCACGGCAGGTTTCGTAGGCATGAGACCTGTGCGGTTATATGGGTCCCACACTGAGAGGGCCTCATGCTTGGTGTAATGCTCTGCTGTTACCATCTTGAAATTTTTAATAAGCTTTGAACAAGGACCTCTGCCTGTTCTTTTTGTAATGGGCCCTACAAATTATATAGCTGTTGCTTATTATAGCAATTTTTTTTCCCTTTCTGGTTGGGTAAGTGGTTTTATTTTAGTTCATCATATTTTTTTATTTATTGTCTTCCTGTGGTACATCATTTTGACTGCTATTTTAATATAGCCATATTTAGCTCTGTTTATTTCTCACATCCGTCAGGAACATTTAGCATTATATAAAAAGAGTATATGGTCAACTTTTGATTGGCCACCCTGACTAAAGGAGAAGGGAATGAGAGAATCAATGAAGATTACAATTCATATAGGGAGTAATCATTTTGGAGAACATTGTGTGGTTTTTCACCTTTCAGGGCCGTACCTTTTAATTCATGTTTGCTCAGGTTAATTGTTTTGAACTCCCTGAATACATGGTAATTGGTGGTTGGGGAGCCTGCTGAGTGGCATAGGCTAGCTAACCTGAGGTTAAATATCTCCTAATAAAGGAAATTGATTGCTCTTGTATTTTTTTGTTTTTAGACAGGAAAAATGAATTGGTTTTTTTTTTTTACAAGTTTACTTGAAGGGGTTAGTAGGAAGTAAAGGATTTTTTAATAATATTCCAACACCTTTTTTGGTTTTGACAAACCAAAAGGCCAAGTCTTATCTTTTTACCTGGTGGCAGAATGACTCACTTTACTCTGTGATACTGTCTGCCCAGAAGCATTGAAATAGTAATGAAGTCTGACGTACCCCCAGGTTAGCCTAGCTGTTTAGATGTTACTTATCTTGGTTTGCTTGCTTTTTTTTTTTTTAACTTTATTTATTTATTTTGAGAGAGAGAGAGAGCATGAGCAGGGGTGAGCAGAGAGAGAGAAAGAGAGAGAGAGAGAGAGAGAGAGAGAGAGAGAGAGAGAGAGAGAGAATTGGCACAGAGCCCAACATGGGGCTCAATCTCACAAACCATAAGATCTTGACCTGAGCCGAAATCAAGAGTCCGACACTTAACCAACTGAGCCACTCAGGCTTCGTGTTTGTCTCTTTCTTTCTTTCTTTCTCTCTTTCTTTCTTTCTTTCTTTCTTCTTTCTTTCTTCTCAACACCCCTTCTCAAAATCCTTATTAGGTGCCAATCACTGTTTTTACCACTTTAAAAATGCAAACTCATTTTATCCTAGAAATTAGGTACTATTAACTATCCCCTTCCTATAGTTGGAGAAGCAGATGCACAAATTAAGTTATATAACTTTCCCAAAGACACAGTTATTATGCACTGATGTGAGAATTTGAACCCAGGCAATCCATCTAGGTCTCAGTGCCATGCTGCTGCATGACCTGTTTAATTTTATCCATTCAGACCCTGAGAGTTGGGAACCTGGGCGATTGATGAAATAAAATCTTATCGTAGTAAAGGCCTTCCTAAAAGTCTCTTATTTCTTTAACTTTTCTTCAGATGGCAATATCTACTAACAAGTAAGTGAATGTGTAAAAAAACCCAGGCAGACCTAAATATTAAAAGTGCTTATGACTCTAAAGTAGATATGTCTGAGATGCCATTCTGGATCCTACTGAGATGAATACTTGACAGTATATTCCTGGGAACTAACATTACAGAGATGCTTCACTAGCTGTCACAATCCCTTTTGGAAACTTGTGATCACAGCTGGTGACATTGCTGACATCTTTTATCTGTTGCCATACTTTTTCTTTTGGCTAGACATTACAGAGTGCGGAGTTAGATGGCCAATCAATGTGCTGCATCAGAATCGATAGATCTCAGTAAGCATTCCATTAGGCCCAGGAACCTTTCCATTTCTCAGTCCTGTCTAGGTTTTGCACACTCTTTCGTGAAAAAAGAGAGTTTGGGGATTATTTTCTCTACCTGTAGCTTCTCATGGACAAATGCATCCCCTATTATTGTAGAAATCTAGTCAATAAAGCTGTCAGAATTTTAAAAATATTGACAGTAGAGCCAAGTTCAGTGTACTTAACCTCTGTAGTAAATTCTGGGAGTGAAATATAAGAGAGGGAAATGATATTTATAGGAAAGTGCCTGAAGTTTAAAAATAAGTTAAAAATGTTAGATGATAGAAAAGAATCCCTGGCTTGAAGTTGGAGAGTTTGCTTTTTGGCTTGGTTCTGTCACTAAGAATCCTGGGCAGTTAATGAAATCCCTGAAAAGTGAGAGGACTTAATCTGATATTTTTTTACTGTCCATAACAGCTCCAAATACTAAATTTTTGTGACTTCAAAGAATTTTATTCCCACAAATCCATTTCAATCCTAGGTGGATAGGCACCTATGGAATTTGTGTGAGAAATGGCATATGGCTATTGTTATTATGATCTCTATTCTTTCTTTTGTATGCACCTAAATATCTCTTCCTTCTACTTGCCTTCTCACAGTCGGCCCACCTCCCTGCTGATAGCAAGTCAGAACCCATATGATAGCTTTGCCTCTATTTCAGAACTTAAGAAAATTTTCTCTGACCTTTTTCTTTGGGCAGATGGGGCTAGAGTGGTTAGCTTTACCTTCTACACATCTTAATTTCTCTCTTAGAATCCTGGAAATCATGCCCACCTTCAATAACACTTTCAGGGGCGCCGGGGTGGTTCAGTCAGTTGAGTCTCCAACTCTTGGTTTTGTCTCAGGTCATGATCTCACAGTTTGTGGGTTTGAGCCCCACATTTGGGATTCTATCTCCCTCTCTTTCTGCCCCACCCCTGCTCACTTTCTTTCTCTCTCAAGATAAATAAATAAACATTAAAAAAATTAACACTTTCATATGAGTTAGGTTAATGCTAGCAGCTGTAACAGATAAATGTCAAGCCTCAGGTGGCTTTACACAATTTGGGTATTCTTGACCAACTGGTGGCTTTCTTTCAAGTAGCTTCCTCTTATCCTGTGGCTCCACCATATTCCATACAGATCTTTCGGAATCAACATTACGCTGCAACAGGACAAAGGAAGGGGAAACATGGATTGTAATTAATGGGAAGTTTTTATTAATGTAACCAGGAAATAATGTCCATTGATTTTGTTCATATTCCATTGGCTATGTCCAAAGTGTCTGGGAAATGTGGTCTATCTAGTTCTCTGCCTAGGAAGAAGAGGGAACTGGTTTGATATGCATCTGGTCCAGTGGTTCTCAAATTTTAGTATACATCACCTAGAAGGAGTGTAAAAACCAAGTCTGTTGGGCCCCGGTCCCCGAGTTTCTCATTCAGGTCTGGAATGGGCCTACGCATGTGCATTTCTAATAAGTTCCCAGGAGATGCTGATGCTGCTGATTCAGGGGCAATGCTTTGGAATCCACTGAAGTGATGTATGTTTGCTACACTTATTAACACATAAAATAAGGACTATATTTCTTGAGAACTTCCAATCTTTCTTGGAGGGAGAGGAGAGAAAGGTTAGTTGACCCAGAGCCAGAAACTTGGCTTGTAACGAAGTGGGGCTCCAGAGTACAGGTGACCTGAATTCTGGTTTTGACTCTACTTAGCTGTGTGACCCTTGCAAGTAACTTCATCTTTCTTAACCTTAGTTTCCTGTGTATGAAATGGGAATATAATAATATCAATTCTGCTTAAAACAAGGCACTGTTGAAATCAACTGAGAGAAATAATGGGGTAAAACAATGATCTTAAAAGCGGACTTCTGAAATCGCCTTTGGGTAAGAATCGTCTCTTGTAAGGAAGATATCTTGACAATTTCCTCGGGGGTGGAAGTGCAAGGTCTGAAAGGAGAAAAAAAGAAGTAAAACTGCTCTGAAAGACACATGGCTGGGAGTTTGGAACAAGTGAGCACCACAGAGAAGGGAGGGAACGAAGCAGAAGGGGCAGTGGTTTTCCCAAGCACCTTTTCGAACAGGGATAGCTACTGTTCAATTTTCAGTTGTTTGTGTTTCTGGCCATAAAGCTTCTCTGTCTCCCTGAACTTTCAGGAAAATTGTAGCGGTTTTGTGGGTGGAAATCAGTGAAGAGAAGATGAGTTCTGTGTCTGGCTCGGTTCAGAGCAGAGACAAGAGGATGCCTAAGGTATAGGGGCAAGGCATGAAAGCCAAGAATGTGGAGGCAGGAGCTCCACGCTGGAGTCTGTCACGGACACCTAAGCCCCTGAAAACGTGGAAATGGCTCTATCTACAAAGTTTCATGAAGTTAGCATCTCAGACATTTGTGTAGGAAGTGCCTGGCACGAATGCTACAAATATATGATTAATTATTCTTGGACATGCCAAAGGACATCTCTGATGATGACATTTAGAGTGGTATTGCTTACATTTTCAAGTATCTTCTTATTCATTCATATATTATTTACATTATTATGCTCTTCATTATACTTTCATCGGGCTTTTAAATTTTAAGTTTAGTTATGGATGAATTTTCTAAAAACTACAAAATTACCCAAATAGAAAAGATCAAATTTCAAGGTTAGGAAGTTCTTCTAATAATAATTTATGGCCCAAGTACAATGTGATGAAGTAAGGTATTGTGCATGTAGGTATCAACCTTGAGACTACTTTTGCCGAGTGTTGGATCAAAAATGGGGAAAAGCATTTCTAGCTTTAGTTAGAATTGCTCTTAGAATGTATTAATTATTATTTCTAAAAAATGGTATATTGTACGGGCACCTGGGTGACTCAGTTGGTTCAGAGTAGGACTTCTGCTCGGGTCATGGTCTCACAGCTCATGAGTTCCAGCCCCGCGTCGGGCTCTGTGCTGACAGCTCGGAGCCTGGAGCCTGCTTCGGATTCTGTGTCTCCCTCACTCTTTCTGCCTCTCCCCCGCTCACACTCTGTCTTATCTGTCTGTCTCTCTCAAAAATAAATAAACATTAAAAAATTTTAAAATAAAAGAATGGTGCATTGTATATATTTCTCAGTGTAATGGCTTAATTTGGAGAGCTTCCATCTCATGTAAGATTTTTCATTTCCTTCTGAAATTATAAGAGCCTCTCCCTTAGTTTCTAAGACCATTATAACACCCATAATGGTATAATTTATGAAAGGGTGTATATTTTGCATTTTCACCTTTGAGAGTTATTTTTCCCCAAGCTTCTCCTTTTTGGAGTGTTTGCAAAGCTCTGCAAATGACAAGCGCATCCACAATGCAAAGAATAATCTTTCTGTTGGGCTGTTCCTGGGGTAGTGATTAGCAGTATCTTCACTGAATATTTAGCTTCTTCAAAATTGCTTATCTGTGCTGGGGATCAGTGAAGGATCTGGGTGAGCTGTCACTACTTTACATAATTAAGTTTTTCTCACTGAAAAAAGAAAGTAACAAAATATGGAGTGAAAGAAGCCTAAGGTTGGGCTTTTAAAACATTTTCCCTTTATGTTTGTTCCCCATTTAAAATAACCCGAAACAAAAGCAAAATAGTTGAGACTGAGGAGGAATTTTATGCAGATCAGTGAGGCTGACAGCTCACATTTTCTTGCAAAACCCTCAAGAATTTTCCTACGCAGACCCCTCTGCAGTCAGTGATAAACAGTAAATGCCATAAAGAAGACTATTTCCCATTGTTCAGTACTGACTGGTTTGGTGTGTGGGTGAGGGGAAGGACCGGGTAGAGGGACTTCCATTGCAGGGAAGCTGAAGTCAGACAGAGACAGCAACTCAAATGTACTGAAATGATAGATAATTCAAGCTTCTCATATCACTTTAAATTAATACAAAATCATAGCACAGGACTTCTGCTTAATCTCATTTTTACTATGCAGAAAATAAGCGCCAGAATTAGAATGAAATATACTCTTAATGCTTAGATGGGATGTCCAGTCACTGAGAATGTGTGGATGAACACTGACTTTGCTTGCTTAGCTGTGCATAATCCCTATTTGCCTCTCATTGGAGTGGGCTAGTGGGCCCAATGGGATCCCCTCCCCGGTATTTATTGAGCTCACTAATGTCTGGGGGGTGTCTTTCTCTGGTTACTGTAAATAGGGAAAATTGCATTTGCTTATCTATCACAAATGAAAATCACCTGGGGAATAGAAAGAGTATTTTCAATTCTGCTACCATTATTTCAGAAGCAATCAAATGCAGAGGGATGAAAGTCAAACACAGAGAAAAACACTGATAGATTGGGCAATCTGCATGGCTCTCTGGGATCATCATTATTTCAGTGTTCAAGAGGAAAATGCACATTTGAAAGATGGTAAATTCCATCATATGCAATCAATCATTCATCTCCTATAGCAAAAATAATTGTGGAGGAGATAATAGTTCAGAATTTAACTATGGAGCCACCCCTGCTTCTTTGTTTACTTGTTTGTTTCAAAATATACCAAATGTTCTCTAACATTATGTGGACATCCCTGTCCCATTAGAATACGGCTCCTAGATGATTTTCAAATATTGGTATTCAGTCCCAATCACCTGCGAATGATGAGGTCAAAGTAAATCCCGCAGCCACAAAGAGCAAGATGCTTGACATTGCCTTTCTTCTAGGACATTTTGCCCTCTTATTCCAGACTTTAAAAATAGGTTATCTGTCTGCATTTTGTGCATTTTTTCTACCTTTATAATCTGAAGGTGATTTTATTAATACAGTAAATCTTGGTTGACTGATACTTTAGGAAGATGCTTTTTCTGGGTAAACTAAAAGCCTGACATGGCTCTTCCTGATGTTCTTAAATATTTTATTAGCAATGTCTCTCCACCCCCTTCCTATTCATAGTCTCCTTCAGTTCAATGATATAAAGCAGGTGGTAGGGTTGTCAAAACTAGGTTTCCATTAGAAACAATCTCTGAGAATGTGGTGTGTTTTCTTCCTTATTTTTCTCATTATTAGGTGTCTCAGACTCAAAAGGCTTATATGGCAGTTTAGTGAAATATACATCCTGCTTGAAACCAATGTTCTGAGAGTTTTCAAGGCATGAAAATCAGATATCATAGATTTTACATTTTTTTTTTTAACCATTCAGAATGTGGATTCTGGGTTTCTTTTTCTTCCCAATACTAACAAAAAGCCCAATTTGCAACACCACCTCCCTCTCTTCCCCTTCTGGTACTGGATGGAACAGCATAAGTAAGGAAAGAACTTTGTTGTGATGTTGAGGCAAATTTACCCATCAGTCTTGATGTTTGGAGAAAAGCTATTTAGTTACTGACAACTTTTTAAATTATTGGTGAGTCAGAAATGTTATCATTCTTAACTTTCGTTGTAACCCTTTATCCCAAATAAATTGAGGTGGGATATTCAAATTATTATTTAGTAGAGGAAACTAGAAATAGCTTTTCCTGCTTTTAGCTTTTTTTTTTTTTTTTGCAGGAGAGAATTAAAGAAAAGAAGGAGAAAGAAAGGTAGGAAGGTATAATGGGGATATGATACTTCAGGATCCCCTGCCTTGGAATGGGACAGAGAGTTAATAGGAGTGAGGAGAGGGCTACTCACTGCTTTATCTAAGGTGGCCTGAAAGTTCGCATTCCCCCTCTTTCAAACCTTTTATTGACTGTAATTATGTACAGAAAAGGGCACATGTTGTTTAAGTACGTAGCCGGATGCATTTTCACAAATGATCACACCACGTAATCAACACCCAGAAAAAAAAAAAAAACAGACTTAACAGCTCCAGAACCACTCCTCATATATTCTTCCGGTTACCACCCCTCACTCCCAAGGGTAACTACCACTCTAACTTCTAACAGCACAGGTTTGCTTTGCTTGATTTTGGTTATTTAATATAAACGGAATAATACCCCATGTACTCTTTAGTCTGGCTTCTTTTACTCAGTATTGTGTCTGTGAGATTCATCCACGTTGTTGCACGGAGCTTTAGCTCACTCATTCACCTGCTACCTTTTAACTATCTTAATTTGATACTATACTTGTGAATAGCCATTTTCTCAGAGAGAGGAGTGTGGTTAAGAGCACGGAATCTGAAACAAGGATGTTTGTGATAAAAACCCAGTTCTTCTATTTATTAGACATATCATCTCAGGTAAGTTACTCAAGCATTTATTACCTTAATACCTTTACTTGTAAAATGGGGATAATAATACTATCTTCCTTATGGGGTGAGTCCTTAATGAGGTAGATATCAACTTGCAGTAAAATATTTACAGTATTTATCAGAGTGCCTAGCAAAAGGAGACAGCATTTGTAGGTCTAGGCTATGGCTAGTTCTCCAAGTCACACTTCATTTTGCTCCTCCTTTGTTGCTTCAATTCTCCACGCACAGAGTGGGGGAATAACATACGCTAACTGACCAAAAGTAGAAAAGAAGTGACTTTGATAGAAATAAAAGACGTTCTTGATATCATTTACCCTTTGATCCCACTCCATAATTTTTAAATTTGTTTTTTTTTTTTAAGTTTATTTATATTGAGAGAGAGAGACAAAGAGAAAGGGAGAAAGAAAATCCCAAGCAGGCTCTGCACTGTCAGTGTGGAGCCCAACACAGGGCTTGAACTCACGAACTGTGAGATCATGACCTGAGCTGAAATCAAGAGTCAGATATTTAACCGACTGAGCCACCCAGGTGCCTCTCCATTAATTTTGGACCTAAGTACCTACATTTAGTTTTCGAAGGTTTATTGTCTAATTAAAAACTCTAATTACTCACTGGAAATCTAATAAATAATAACATTGAGTGTACAGTGATGAAAACTTAATTTGCTACAAAAACTTTTCTAATAAAATGATAGAGAGGTATTAGCTATAAGAAACTTCATAATGTTATGCTTTAATTTACTTCTCTGGCCCATTACTTACAGTTAGCATGAATAACCTAATACTGCCTTTGCAGTATTTGTGATTTGGAGTCTTTTATGGGAGGGTGGTGGTGGGGAAAAGGTGGTACCACAATCTGAATGATTGGAAGTAACAAAAAAATTTTCCATCTTCATTTCTCTACCCTACTTACCTTCCTCTCCTTCTGTTTCCACTTCCTTATGCCCACATACAGGAAGAGCTGGGAACAATGGTGCAGTATCATTTAGTGTAAAAAAATACATTAATAAATGCTAAATTATTTATTTCTTCTTCTTTTCTCTCTCTCAGTATTTCCTCTACTAGTATCAGACTCAGGAGAGAGAGTCTCATGGACTTGAAAAAGTGTGAAGGCAACTGTAATGCTTTTTCTAAGAAAGACGTTAGAATGTGTATAGATATTTTATTATTTAAATTGGACATCAAATTTCCTCAGTATATTGCTTGTGTTTTGTTATTCCTAGCAACTTGGGTCTATAAAAAAACGATGTTCTAAATGACATCAGGTATTCCATTTTCCTAAGAAAGTAGTTCAAGAAAGTTCAGACAAAAATTACATTGTTCTGTTTATTGCCTGAATCTAAAAATTCTTTGTATTTCCCACTTCGTTGATATATAGTGTGTGAACCCAGAATTTCTAGAAGATATAGGACACAGATATTATAAAGTTTTAAGGGTAACTATCTTACAGAAAAAATCTTGACCTGGTTCTAAAATCTGAAATTACAGTGTTTCAATATTATAGTTTACCTTGAAATACAAATCACTGAGCATTTTGGTCACAGTAAATAAGTAACTACGTTGGTCTCATGAACTCCTCCTCATGTCATGAGGTAGTAAGTGTGTCTATAGACACATGTGATGCTAGTAAGCTTCGTTTTGAGTAAGTTTATCTATATTGAACAAATTTTCAATATTTCAATAAGTTTCCTCCACACCACCCCCCCGGTGGGGGCGGGGGGATAAAAATACAAATTAACTGTGTCATGTAATTGTATAGAATTCCCATGATCCTAGGGTCCCCTTTAGTATTTAAAAATGAAATTTGATCAGTGATATTAGAAGCATGTTTTGGGGTCATATATTTTTGTTTTTGCTTCACACACTTATACCATTATCCATTCCTTTCAAAGTTTCTCCTCAGCTAATGTTTATGTGTATCTGTTTGGGTGGACAAAACAATGTACAGCCTTTCCCACACTAGTGGATTAGCCCTAAGGGAATATCACTGGAGCTATTTCAGAGAAGTTAGGGTGGGGTGACCCTGATGTTCCTGGGATGGTCCAATTTGGGCACTGAAAGTCCCATGTCCTGGGAAACCTCTTGGTCTGGGAAAACTGGGATGGTTGGTTACTCTGAGATCTTCTTACCCTCCAACATCTCTACCACTAGCCTGTCACAGAGTCTGAAATGGATCCTTTAGACTGAGTGCTGTGTTTTCAGCAATCTCATGTTAAAATGCAAATATACCAAGATAACTGATTAATATTGGTTTTCATCATTTATTTTTTACCGAGTGTATGTTTATCAGCCACATGGCTTCCACTTCAGAGAGTAGAGAGCTGAACCAGGCAGAAGAGTAATTATTCATAGTGGGGAGAAAAGGAAAAGAACAACCATTTGTTAAGGACCTACTGCATGTTGAGGAGTTTGGTGGGCTCTCAATGGAAACAGAAACAAGGCAATAGCCTCTAAAGTGGATGCGATATTGGGTTGGAGAATGGGAAAGATGAAGAGTGAATTCTCCAAAAGAAGAAAGTCATTACTTGCCTGAGTGAAGATACACCTGTGGTTGAACATAGATCTGCTCATGGGCTCTGCATCTTTCTGACAATATAACTGGCACACAAAGTTTTAACCTCCAACACTGAAATCCTCATCACTAAAAGTGGGATATGATACTTTCCTAATAAGATTCTGTGTTTTGTGAAAATTAAATGATACAAGGCATGTAAAATACTTAGGGTAATGCCTACTACCTAAAAAAGTAGTATATAAATAGAAAGTGTTACTTCTGTTGCTGTTAGTGTATTTGCTCAGGGACACCCTGCTCAAAAAGCTGTGGCTTCTGAGTTGGTGACATTCATGGCCACTTTCAAGAGCGTATCATTCCTTTGTCTCTTTGACATCTAGGCTATTTGATGCCTTTGCTGGAAACTGCTGGATTTATTGTTCCATATGTGTGGTATGGGTATACAAACAGGAAAAAAAAAAACAAACAAACAAACCCCGCACAGCAAAAAGCAATTGGATTTGTTTATAAAGTCATAATCACAGGAGCATTGTTTCTCTTCTGTGCCTCATTCTGGGTCCTATTCTATTAAATTTCTCTCAGGCATCAATTCATTGCCTTCAATTTTTATGGGTTTTTAGTCATATAGAAGGTGCTATATAAATGCAAAATAATAAAGAAGGAGAACAATTTTGGGCATTTCCATGTGTACACTATCAAAAGTACTGCAAAAAATTTCTTCATTTTCCTCCACAAAGCTCTGCCTGAACATTATTTATGGTAGTAGCAAAATAGTCAACATGGAATGAGAATTCGTCCAGCTAAAACATCTGAGTTATTCATAGGTGAACCAATGGCCTAAACTGTCATTACATTTCATGAGAAGCATTCCAGTGATAGAGTCATACAAAATTGAAATTGTAATGAAATGTAACTTTCCATGTATTCATGGATTTAAAAGGAAAAAAAAAGAATACCATTTCCTCCAATGGGTGTCAATTTAAAGTACAGTTTCCTATTTTTTTATTTAGGTACCTACTAAAGAGAGTACAATATCTGTGACAATATGAGAACTTTCTTAATCTACTTTTATTCCCTAAATAAGTATAGATGTGAACACTTGAAATTCATCTTTAAAGTCTTGATATAAATGTAAAGAGCAGAAAATCACACATTGTCAAATATGTGAGGTATAGCAAAGCATAGTCAGTATGATCCCCTCATGTTACAAGTGAGAAATTTGCTTTGAGTCTGCATACACAGATGACACATCTAATTTTTTAATTTCAATTCTTTTTCCATTACATTTTTTTAAAGGAAAAATCTCAGCAAACTGTATTGTAATAGGTTCTAAGGAGAGAGGGGGGAATGGAGAAGTGCCTTCCAAAATGCTAAAAAGGTCCAATACTTCTGATAATTTTAAAATGCTGGTAAAATATAGATATAATCAATATTATCAGGATGACCATAAAGAGGTTGAGCAAAGTAACTTTTGGAATAGATTCCAAACTGCCTAACAATGACCTTCTATTCAACCCTGGCAAAAATTCTAAGGAAATGATGTATTACATTATTTACCTGGTAAACTATGGGGATACTGATTTTTTTTTTCCCTAGAAAACAAAGCAGTAAAAGCAATGATTAATTAAGCCTAATTTATTTCTGTTTACTCACCTTAGTTAGTTTAGAGTTTCTCAAAATGAGGTCTCTAGACCACCAGCATCAAAATCAGTGTAGTGCTTGTTAAAAATGCAGGTTCCTGGGCCATTCTTCAAACCTAGTGGATTGTAGTATCTGAGGGATGGGGCTTGAGAATCAGCCTGTTAGTAACTTCCCTGGATGATTTTGAAGTGCAATAATACTTTAGAGCTATATCTAAGTATTACTCTTTTATGCTTGATTAATGGTTTGATAAAGTAAAAGACGATCTAATGCATTACTTAGGGTTAGTGCTATTTGAAAAGGTGGCTGTACTAAGTGTTCTTCGCAGGGGATTTTTGGTTCTATTGTTATATGGAATAAATATTTCATTTTATGTGGCAGCATCTGAAAAGCCTACCAAAGAAATTTCTTGGAACACAAAGGTTGAGTCTATAAAGTGTGGCACTGTTGAGGTAGTTCTTTTGCATAAATCACTGGGATTTGAATAATGGACATCATGTCTGCTAGAATTTTGTAGAATCAATAGGCTTACTCAGAGATGGAAAAATGATGCCATCAAGCAGGAATTGGCAAATTTATTCTGTAAAAGGCCAGATAAATATTTTAGACTTTATGGGTCATACTATCTCTGTTGCAACTACACAACTCCTTTGCTGTAGTATGAACACAGTTATAGATTTACATAAATGAATGAACATGACTATGTTCCAATAAAACTTTATTTACAAAAGTTTTATTCACTGTCTGCATTTGGCCTGTGGACCATACTGTGCTGATCCCTATCAGAGAACATTTAATGTGTAATTCAATCAATACTTATTTATTACAATTTTTAAAAAATGTTTATTTATTTTACAGAGAGAGAGACTGAGCATGAGCAGGGGAGGGGCAGAGAGAGAAGGAGATACAGAATCCAAAGCAGGCTCCAGGCTCTAGGCTCTGAGCTGTCAGCACAGAGCCTGATGTGGGGCTCAAACTCACGAACTGTGAGATCATGACCTGAGCCAAAGTTGGACACTCAACCGACTGAGCCACCCAGACACCCCTAATTCAATCAATATTTAAATTAAGAAAGCACAAAGCACAAATATTGAATAAATTTTGATAATCTGTATTTATATGAGAATGTTGATAAAACAGGTAAAATGAAAAATATGGATATGGCATTTCTTTTGCTTTCTGTCCTTATTTGTGATCCATTGTCCTTTTAATGGGTAATAAAACAATTTGATAGGTTCTAGAAATAGCCACAGATTGACCTATCATCAAGAGGTGAAGTCTGTTTCCACAATTCTTTAAATTTGACCTGTGATTTGCTCTGTCCCATAGAATGCAGCAGAAGTGATATTTTTCCAGTTCTAACCCTAGGCCTTGAGAAGTCGTGAAGCTTCCATTCTCATTCTAGAAATGATGATGGAGAGTGAAAATCCATGTGGATGGGGCGCCCAGCTGCCTCTGCCTTCCCAGCCATCTCAGTTGAGGCCCACACCTGCGCGTGAACCCAGCTGAGAACACAGTAAACACAGCCCAAATTACCAAGTCACAGAACAGTGAGTTGAATCATTGTTCCTGTTTTAAGCTGCTACCTTTCAGTATGTTTTATTAAGCAGCAGTAGATAACAGATACAAATAGGAGCAAGATCATGAGCTGAGCGTGAAAGATGGAGGCTGTGTTTGAAGGTTAAAGAGAAGCCCGAAATGGAGAGGGTTTGAGATGGTGTATCTATGTATCCTGGGGAAATATAGTAGGGCTGCTGGAGAGCATGAGGACTTCATCTGAGGTGAGTGAACTCAAAGTAAGGTCTATTAGAATGGTTATGTGGTTTTTTTGTTTGTTTTTTGTTTTTGTTTTTGTTTTTTTTTTTTGCAGTAATAGTCCAGCTGTGCTGGTTCAGGCAGCAAGTGGAGAGTTGGATTTAATTGTGTGTGTATGTGCGGTGTGTGTGATGTTTGAACAGGTGAGCATGATGAAAAGAGAGAGGAAGGTGAGATATGGGTTTATGCAAGGGGGTGATACCAATAATAAACTGGGTACAGAGGAAATGAGGATATAGTGACTGTGAGGCACCTTAAAAGGATCGCTGGATTATTGGACACTTTGGAGTAGTAGCAAAGAACTGTTGGAAGAGTTCTAGAGGTAATGAGCTGGAAGGATAGCAGCTGGTTTCCAGGGAGTATCTAGTTTAAATTAAAACTATGGGAGGTGGGGATGGTGGTTTTTCAATGAGACAATTTGGTCCAGCTGAACCACCTTACCTTCTGGCGTGTTTGTATTTAGGGGGAGGGTGGGATCAAGGTAACAGTCATCTTGTTTTTATGCTCAAAAACAGGGTGCGTGCTTTGTAGCTCATGTACGTTGTTGCCTGTTTGCTGGGTTATCTCGTTGCTTTGGGCAGCAGCTAGACGGCCACCACAACACCCCCTGGATTCTCCTTCAGCTTCTCCATCCCTTGGGTCAGGTATGTGTCTCACTCCTTCATGGAGGGCCTCAGTATCTCCAGCAGCAAGGTGCCCAGCTTAAGGTTGGAAGTGGTGAGAGACTGAAATGGCTTCCCATCTGTCCTTGTGGGTTCTAATTTGTTTTCTCTCCATTTTTATATTCTTCCTTTTTAACTGCCTGCCCTGTGGACAGTTCTAGCATTGGACATGAAGATAACAGCCTTACTGAAGGTGAGTAACCAGCTCCCATTTCTGTTCTATTTGTTAAATTTTTAGTGGTTCTGTTTCTCTGGTTGATATAGACAGCTTACGGTTTCAGTTTTTGGTATTGCTAAGTTCTCAGGTATGAACACCTGAGTGGATGGGTAAGACAAAGTAGACAACAGGATCCTTGAAAGAGAGGTCCCGCAACTGAAATGAGCTTGTGGATATTGAACTCTCTACGAATTAGGACCAAAATAGTATTGGAAAGAATGGTATGGAGCCCAGAAGCCAAAATCCTCGAGGACTGAGCAAGCCTCCCTGAGACTGTTTATAGCTGCTGTAAGGAGGTAAAATAGTTGGTGCCATCTGATGGCATAAATGCTCAAGGTGAGAGGGCAAGCACTATGTCACTGATGTAGACTACACACAACCCAGTGTTGGAGGAAACTTACAGTGAAAAAGGAAGAGTAAACATGTTGTCAAGTCCTGCCCCTCTTTTCTGTGAAGTCCCTTTCTCAGCAGATTTAGCCCTTCTCTGTTCAGGTTGTGCTGAGACTTTAATTATTCGCCTGGAGGGGAATTTGGGATTTACTCCCAGGGTAAGGTGAATCTAGATAATAGAAAGTGAAGCAGGAGAAGTATTAGGTAATCTTGAGACCAGCTGAATCCAATGAGAGGTGTATGTGGGCATCTTGCTTCAAGAGGGTAGGGGACTATCTATCCTAACTTTCCAGTTCCCTGTACGTTAGTCAAGCCCTCTGCACTGTCCTGTGTTTCCCAGTTCCTTACAGGTGCTAATCCTGAGAGCAGTCCCTAGGAAACCTGCATGCACATGTGTTTCTTAGAGAAACTGACTAATTATCCCCTTTTTGAGATACTCCCTTCTCTTTGCTGCTGGGATACCATTCTCTTAAGTCTTGGCCTGCCACACTAGCTGCTCTTAAAATTATTTTCAATTTTTTTTTTCCTGGTCTCTCTGGCTTTTAAACATTAGATCTTTTTTTTCCCCCTGCACTTACGTGAAGTGATCTCATCCTGACTCACAGTTTTAAATACTTTTATATATATATATATATATATATATATATACACACACACACACACACACACACACATACATACATACACACGGGACTGAAAGAACTTGGATTGCTATGTCAAGGCTAGGAGTCCACTTTGGAGGTTAACCATCATGAATTTAAAATGAGACCAGTTGGCAAGATTATGTATTTTTTTTCCCCTAGCCATATGATCAGTTGTCTGATCATACATAGGCATTCATTCACTTATGTATTCGTTCAATAAGTACTTGTCTAGTTTCTTCTTTGTGTCAGGCATTTATCTAGGAAGAAACAACCGAGACCAAAATAGGTTAAAACCCCTGGCTTTGTGTAATTTATTTCTGGCACACAAGTTCCAGTCCTCAAAAGTCCTTATTGACTAGTGGGTGATACACTAAAATTCCTTGAGTCTTAGTTTTTGAAACTGTTGATTGGAGAGAATAATCATCATCTTCCAGGTGTGCTGGGAAGATTAAAGAAGATAAGAAAGTGCTTAGAATCTTGTTCTACACATAGTAGTTCAAGTGTTGATCCCTTTTAAGCAATACCTTGGCTCATACCTTGTTACAGTTTTAGAAAGATTTAGTTGCCTCTTACAACTCTGAATTGGGATTTCAAATGTCCTTAACCCATGATATTTATTTCACCGTAATAATAAAAAAGATGAGTTCATTCTATCAGTAAATATTTAATGAGCCCTTACTTTGTGCTGGGCACACAGTAACAGTGCAATTTTTTATTCTCCATTTCTTGCTGCAGGTGGATTGACTAGTAAAGATGCGTTCTACCCTAGAGCATGTTAAAAGAACACCATTCTCGACATCTGATGATTCTTTTTCCTGTAACTGCCCTTGAATAGCCAGTTATGTTGAAAGAGGTTTCTTTTCCTGAACTCTCTGGAATTTACACAATCTGTACTTCAAATCTTAGCGTATCCTAATCTTCTCCCATCCAGAGCCTAAGATCTTAAAATTAGTATCACTCTCTTTTGAGGTAAAATTTAAAATAACATACAGTTTCACTGTGGTTTCAAATTTCTGGGGTTATTTTCAACTAGTTTTTTGTAATACTAGTTGGTAAACAAACCTAAACTGCTTTTGGGTTAATCCCTTCTCTCCTTTTATTTTTGCTTTTACTTCCTCTTCCTCCTTGCTGCTTTTTGGGGATTTTCGATAGGTCCTTCTCTGTTGTTTTGCATTCCATCCGTTCCTGCCTCCCCAGTGCTGTTTTTCCCTCTTTCCACAAATCTGCTTTTCTACTAAATTTGTTTCCCAATCCCATCTGTTTTCCAGTCAGCTTTCTGTCTTCGACTCTGGGTATCCAGCTCATTCTTGCTCATGTTCTTTACCTGCCCCATGGCCTCCTCTGCTTTTCTTTTCTCTGGTCACCGTTCCTCTCTGTCCCTCTTTCAATTACTGCTTTTAATTAGGGCTACTGTATTGCAGAGGAATAGGAAAGTATGAAACATGGACACGAAGGAGCCTTGGGTTTTTAAGCTTTAAAGCTTTACTCTTTTATTTATCTTTGTCCTTTGGATCTGAAGAGTCTGCTTCTACTTCTAGTTTCCATGGGTGTGAATATCCACCTTCTGCTCCCTTTGCTCTGTGGAAAGGATCTGAGCTAAAGTCTCCAAAGACTTCTTTATTGCCAGAGGTAAAGGTCATTCCTCCTGAAGATCATGCCACATTTTCAATAGTTCTTCTAGCATCCTCTTAATCTCTGTGCTGTCCTCTTTTTTACCTTGTTTCTTCCTGCCTTGACTCAAACTGTAATTTGAATACTGACAACACCCTTGAGCTATAGGTCAGGATTTCCATATTTATTAACATTTCTGTTTGAAACAGTATGATTTCCTTTTGGTTTAGACCTAATTGCTTCTATAGGTTACTCTTTAGGCTTTGTGTTAATTAGTGAGTACATAATGCATGTGGCTGAAATCTCTAGGACATTTTGCTGGTTTTTGTTTTTGTTTTTTTGGTGACTTTTATGTTGAGTTTGTAACTTATCTCACAGCAAAATGCATGGCAGTGTTAGCTTTAAGGACAGAGCTGGGGCCAGTGTGTAAGCAGAGAAGGAACTGAACTAATGATTCTCTATTGCTTTTTCTTTTCTAATAATCTGGATCCACTCTTTTTTTTTCTCCAGGAGATGAGAAAAGAAGGAAAAGGAAAAAAGAAATAGAAAGATGGATAGGGAGGCGGCTGTAGGAGTTTTTCAATTGTTCAGATGAAGGGGGTAAATAGATTATAAGTAGCTAGTCCACATTTTCCTTCCCAATGTGCTACCTCAGTCCCTTAAAAGGATTCTTTTAGTGCTGACCCCTTCTAAGGGCATGTTGGCCCAGAAACCACCACCTTTCATGGAAAAAACATGGTCTCTACAAGTGAGATTAGGGACCAAAATTTAGAGTTTACTAGCTACATAGATAAAAAATAGACTTTAAAATGTCTAATTGCCTAATCATTTGCTGTTAGATAATTGGAAACAGATGCTATAGCTCCAAGGTGGTCCTGTATCTTCCTTATAAAAGTCAGATGAGACCTGCATCATAGGAGTACCTAGAAAGCAGGTGTATGATCCAGATGAGAAGGGGCTGTGTAGAGATTTTTGTCAGCAAAGTATAAATTTATGACAGCTGATGGGAGATTGCTGATTCTTAAGTAGATTCAAACTGCAGAATTTAAATACTGATAGTTTTGACTACTCAACAATAGAAACCAACATTTAACCAAAGCAATGAAGCAGGGAAGAGGTTAAAAAAAATCATTAGCTTTCGTTTGGTCCTGGGTTGGCAAACTTCTTTCCAGCGGGGTAAGCCAGATAGTAAATATTTAAGGCTTTGCAGATCATGTGGTTTCTGTCACAACTACTTAAACAATATGCACATTTGTAGAGTTCTTAGAACATTGTAAATTTCAGATTTTATTATGAGTATTCTGGTGGCAGCTAATACAGGCAAGTTACTCGGTTTAAAAATGAAAAGCCTTCCTAGGGCATTTCTTTACACATTAATTTTTAAAATATGTTGGAAGCTACCTAAATGAATGGGCTGCTTTCTTCAAATTTGGGATTTCCTTGGTAGAGCCATATGGAATAGAATGTGCTCCAAAGAACTTTCTGAATAAATGATCCCTTTTCCAATACCTATCAGAATGTTCCTCTGTAATTGGCTATGTTACTTCAATATTGAAGGCCAAATAAGGAGATTGTACTGTTTCATTTTCATACGAACAATATGGATCATGGTTTTTCATGGTGTCCAGCTGTTCCGGGGGGCATTTTCTGGTGACTTTTAAAAAGTATACTTGAGTGTTTAACTCCCATGCTTAAAAAATTTTGGGAATAACCTAAAAATGTGATTCACAGATCATGACCCTTAGAATTCTAATCAGGGGCGCCTCGGTGGCTCAGTTGGTTAAATGTCTGATTTCAGCTCAGGTCATGATCTCATGGTTCCACTGTTGGAGCCCCATGTCAGGC
>NW_024412440.1:2884556-2924839 GCF_014898765.1 Herpailurus yagouaroundi | reverse complement strand
CATGATTTCTCTTAAAATAAGTGCTACTGTTGGCTAAGGGGAAGGAAACAAATTCAAAATTTTCTAGGACCTACTCAAAAGGTATTATTTTAAAGATTCTATCTGTGTCTACCTATCTGAATTCTTACTACTGTGTCATATTATACTGGAAAGAAAGTTAAAACGTCTAGTAAAGTTTAACATGGTGCTAATTCCATTTTTCATGTGCTGTTTTCCCCCCAGGGAAAGTCTACCATTTTATGATGAGTCTTCAAAGGCATCCAAACACAGGTACAGTAAAATCACTTCTTACCCCTCCAGCCCCCAGCTAGCCACTACTCCCTCTTCCAACCTGGACTGAGGTCTGGGAATTGGGGCTGATCAGTGTTACAGTGATATCTATTTTACTGACTACTTTCAGGTCTTGAGCGTTGGCTATTTGTGTTTGCTTTTGTGCATGGGTATAAATGAAGGAGCAGTGAGGGTTGACCTAAGGGAAGGTATGAAGTACTTGGTGTGGCCTCAACTCCCTTTTTAGTTGCTTCCTTCAACTGTTCCTGGAGTGTTCATCTATCCTCTCCCCTCCCCCACAAAGTCTTGACTTGAAGGACTAATTCTCCTTACCATTGGAGAATGGTAAGGTTTCAAGCTGCTGTTGGAGCAAATTCTGGAAGGGTGTCCTTTCTCAGGCTCTAAATAAATGTGGTCACTTGAGTTGATGTTAATATTGTTTATCAACATGACAGGCAGGAACGTGGTCTTGTCTTCAGAGTGGCGTGAAAAGCCCAACCTGTTTTAAGAGTATAGATTTATTAGCTTTTTGACTTTTTTGACTTGTAATATGGTTTTTTGATCATTAGAATTTGTGATATATTCTCATTCAACATACCTCAATGATCACAGGTGAATTATAATAATTACACACAACCTCCTTGATTTAGACTTAGTCTCCTAAATAGAGAAAGTTAGGTCTCAATTGATTCAAATGAGGAAATGGTAATAATGAGTTTTAGAAAAGCATAATGAAGCATCTGCAAAACACTTAGTACAAATAATGGGCTAAATAATAATGTATCTTAACAGTGCTAGGTATAAATTATAAAAAGATTTGGCAAAAAGAAAACCCCACAATGTTTTATAGTTTTGTTATCTTAATGGAAACCACTTATAGCAAATGACTACAATTTGCATTTTGGTCCCAATGCTATAAAGTGACTTATCAAGAAGTAAGAATGCATTATTTCTCTTAAATTCAGTTTCTGTATTTGTGTTGTAAGCAGCCCACAAACTTTCAAGCAACAAACGTGCAAGTTGAAGAGAAATCATTTTTTTTTTCCTGTAGAAAATCTAAATAATGAACTCTCAAAAATGCAGATATGCCTGCACTCACAAACTTTGCTCCTTTCCCTATGCAGTTTCTCTTCTTCATGGGGCCTAATGATGAAAACCGAAGGAGAACCAGATCTTTTTTAGAATATTAAATGCCAAGGCACATCAATAAATATTAAATAATAAATGCCTAAATGATATTGTACTAGACAGCATTCCATGAGGGAAAAATGATAGGTCAAGCATAGCGCTTGTCCTAAAATAGGTACAGAAGTAAATAACAATACAAGTTAATATAACTTCTAGCTAAAGGCAACAGAGAAGAAATGTCCTTGGGCGATTATAATTTATAATTAATACCCAGTTGAAATCTACAGATAATTTCTTACCAGAATTAAGTCTTGTGGCTGGGTTATTCAGATTTGAATTTCTAGATGTGAGAACCTTATATCCTTGCATTATGTGGAGATACCAGAAGACGAGGTTCGTATTTTTCTGTAAAACAGGCTTCTCTGTTCTGCTGTGTGGCTGAATGACGCTTCTTTTGTCTTGGTAGATGCAGGAGATTGGCTTTATTCCTTTAAGACTTCTCATGTTATTTATTTGATGTCAAGGTATTGCAGGAATGCCCACCCTACCCCCAGCATTTTATTGCCACTGTGAGCCCCTTGGGCAGGATCAGCACTATTTCCCCAGGGTGCTGCTGTCTTCTGCAGATGCTGGCCTGTGCCCCGCCTGCCATCCTTGGAGGGGCAGCAGGGACCCTCATAGAGGCAGACAGGCCTCCCAGGGGTCAGAGATGGGCAGTTGGCAGCCCGTCCCATCCCCAGAGGGCCCGCAATGAAGTGGGACCAGGCAGCAGAGGGGAGGGCAGGGCTGCATCGTAGTGAGCCCGCAGTGGTCTTGGACGTGCGCGAGCACGTCAATGCTGCGGCTGCGCAGGGTGAGCGTCAGCCACGTGACCGGAATGCAGTCGTAGCCCCAGCTCAGCATCCCGGACCAGGAAGGCCCAGAGGTGGAACATGCGCAGAGGGATGCTCACCAGGCACTGGTAGAAGACCGCAGAGGCCGGGAGCACCCCAGTCATGCCACGCATTCGCTGCCGCCTTGGAGCCTGGGCTTGGGAGGTGTCTGATGTGCTTAGTAGCGCTAGTGTGCACGCGGACAGTGCAGTTCTGCCAGATGCAGGTGATAGGCTGGGAGTCCCACCGTTCCTGCGGCTGGAACTCCTTGTTGATAGTCTGAGCTCGGCCTTGGCCTTCTGGAAGGCGTAGAGAAGAGTCACGGTGAGCCAGATGAGGCGGTCGGGGATTGCCAGCTTCAGGAGACGCTCTGTGATGGGTGAGTAGTCCATATTCTTGAAGGGCTTCATGGAGGGGGAAATGGGCTTTTGTGTCTATTGGGTGGAAGCAGGGCCTGATTTGTCTTCGGAAGAGGATACCTGGCTTGCCCCTGGTCCACGTGGCCTGGGTGGGACAGATCTGCCTACAACTCCTGGCCTAAGTCCGTTCAACCTCGATCTTTTGGCAGTATCGGGAAAAAGTGTGCTCTTTCTGCTGGGCTTGCTGAACTGGTGATCTGTGAGCTTGCAGTTGTCATTAATCTCATTCTCACCTTGTTGGGAAGGTCCACTTAATTGTAGTGGACACCAGCGGAGAGGTGGGAGACGTGTTTCCCAGCATATGGACCTCTAGACTGACCCGCTCTTGAACTTGTTAAGTAAATAGTGAACAAATTTCTTTTCAAGTAATCTGGTGTTTAGGGATAGGGTTTCTGTCACTTGCAATTTATCCATTTTAGAACTCTTTCTTTAAAGGTTTAAGGTGGAAATTATGCTCTTACTCGATGAATTATTTTGATGCCCTGTGGGAGACAGACATAATCTTAAATCCTAGAATTTATGTGAGTTCAGTGTGAAATTTTAGATAAGCTGAACACCATTTTAGAAATTTTTTCAAACATTTATATATGGAGTAATTGTGAATAGATGTGTTTTGTATTTCCTACTCAGAAGTGGAAATTTTGTTCAAAACTCCTCACACACTGTAATTCAATCTACTTCTATTGGTGAGAAGTATACAAAACTTATTCTAATAAGCTTATAATTTCTAGTTACACATTTTCAAATCCTCTTTCTCACCCACCTCATTATATATAAACTATTGTGAGAAAATAATTTTCTCAAGCTTAGCATAGATACTTTAGTATTTCTCTTTCTATATTATGCTGATGTGAATATAAGCGCATTAATCCTTTCAAAAGATATTTAAATTATCTAAACTTGCCTGAAAAGGAACATTTTTCAGGAAATGTTTTAATGTCAAAAATAAGTTCGGTATCTTATTTAACAATAGGCATCAACAATGTAACATATTTTTTAGTAAAGAAAGGGAAATACAGTGACTTTAAAATACCTTCATCTGTCGAGCATTTAACAGAGGTTTGATGACTGAATGTTTTATATAGGATTCTACTGTCGATTTATCTTTGAATTTTCTCAAATGAAAAATCTAACTTCAGAAATGTGACTCTGGTCATCCTGGTTAAGTGGCAAAGTGGTTCTGGTAAGCCATTCTGGTAAGGGAGGTAGGGGACAGAGGTTTTTAGGGTCAGGCATTGGATTTTTCTAATTACCGTAATGCAGCCTGTGGTGGTGAATTGGAGGTGGGGTGAGAGGAGACAAAGGGTGAATGAAGTGGAGGCAGCAAAGCTGACCGAGCATTTGAGTACACCGTGTGAGTGCTTATGAACCCATATTGGATTTGGAAACTTTGTTCAAGTGTGCAAGCTTTTACTTGGAAGCCCTGTTTTTATAGAGATGGGAGGGTCACCTGGGTGTCCCAGTTGGTTGAGTGCCTGACTCTTGCTTTCTGCTCAGGTGATGATCCCAGGGTTGTGGGATTGGCCTGTGTGCTAAGGGTGGAGCCTGATTCTCTCTCTCTCCTCTGCCTCTCTCCTGTCCCTCTCTAAAGTAAAGTTTAAAAATGGAAGAATCAGGAGCCTCTAGATTGTTTCCACAGGTGACTTCTAAGAGAAGCTAGGAGCTGGAACAGCTTGGTTTAATCTTCTGGTGGGAGGCCTTCTAGGGAGACATGCTGTTGAAACCATCTTGCGTTGGAAGCTGACCTGCTTAGTGTGGTCTAAAGGCTTGCAACCTATTTAGATGGTTAAATTACAAATTAGCAAAGAATGAATTAAGTAGATAAGGATACATAATTGTAACCTGGAAGAGATCCCCAGAATGTATTTAAGGTTTTTTTTTTTTTTTTTTTTTTTAAGGCATAGGTTGGTTCACTTTTTCTAAACAGACAATTTTAATGGTCAGTTACTCCATTGTTGACTTTGTAATGTTAAAGAACTGTAGTGACTATCAAATAAGTTCATCTTCCTTATATATAGTGCATATTTACTGCACACAGGTAAAATAACTTTGTAAATAATCATAAACAAGAATTTTGGCTCACATTTTTTAAAGCTGCGTCTGTAAATGAAATATTCTTCTCAACTGGCATAAATGGTCCTTTTCAGAAAACAGCAGTCTTCAGGAATGTTACAGGGTGTGGATCCAAGTTTGTGAAAATGACTTCCAATCTAAAAGTGTTATTAGCGCTTTCTTTATATGGACATTTGGATTATTTTCATGCCTTTCAGATCATTGGCTGAGTTGTGTCATAATGGCAAGAATCTTATCAGAGCAGTGGCTTAGATAGCTCAGGATAGAAGGAACAATGCATTGCGTGGCTTAAAAAAATCACATGGAGACATTCAGTGTATTCAAGATTTCTTCTTAAGGTTTTAGCATTTCAGCACCTGTTGTGCACTGATTCATATTCTGACAGTCATATTAGGACCTACATCTTTTTTTTTTTTCCTGCTTAAAGCCTAAGAAATGGTAGTTACATAGCAAAATTGGAAAGCTAAAATTTTCCGCTAAATTGGCAACACTATTGGTTAGATGTGGGATGTAGTGCTCAATATTTACTCTCTGAGGTAGAATTAAGACGATATTGCCAATTTATTTTAATGTCTGTCCTATTTGTGATGAAGCATATATAACTTAGTATTTGGAAAGTGAAATACCATGTGCCTGATGCATAACAAATTCTAAGTTCTTGGCTCTAGCTGATAGCTCCATAATGATGTTAAAATGTGCTTATCTGAAGGTATTGTTAACAAGTCTAGGGATAGCTATCAGGTACTGGCATTCTCCTTGGAAAACAAATTTGTGGAGCATTTTAGTCTGTGCTGAATGCTGACTCATTTCTGTCTTCTCCCTGACTGGTTGTGGAGGAGCTCAGTAGGGCAGCCAAGTGACCTGCTTTCTAATGGACAGAGCTGAATCGACACTGCAGGAAAACATTTTTAGTGTTGCATGAATGAAAATCTGCCATGAGGTCAGTACACGTCCTTACAGGAAAGATTTCCTGATGTGATCATGCAAATTCAAACTCCTCAGGCATGTCCTCGGTTAGGAACCATATACAGATTTCAGGCCTGAGCTGTCACAAGGGTTACTGTAGGGAAGAAGTACAGGTAGTGAGCATCTCAGAAAAATGGTTTTGAAACAAAAGCCAATTTCTGTAGTACCTCAAGGGGAATATCTAAGAAGATATGACAAGCTTTTCTGTCTTAGGTAGTGGTAAATGAGCTGTACTCCCTATAAAGTCTTCCCAGAATGTGTATATATTTTAACTTACCCTGTGTGTGTGCACACATGTGTGTGCATGTCTGAGGATTTGGGGAGATTTTTTTTTTCTTTGTGTAAATACAACCTGACTTCTGAGGAGCTGGGTCTTTTATGTATTACAGATGTGCTGCAGGGCATACCCATTATTCAGGAGAAATTTGCTTCCGATACAGCCATAAAAGTTAAAGGAATTGCAGTATCTGCCTGAGATGAGGGGTCTTTTGGGGGCCCTTACTTCTCATGAATCCTGAGTTACAGAGCTAGGATCTAGGTTAAGCCTTTTTTTCTGTCCTCCAAATTTGCCCTAATTTCTAGGTCTATGTTGTTTTTGTAGTATACAGTGATGCATAGTAAACCTGGAATTCCTAGGGTTGAAAAAGAGGAAAATAGAGATTTAGAGTAAATACGGATAAGAGCTTTGGGTGATAGGGTAGAGCAGTTCGAAGGGAGGAGAGGTCTGGAGATTAGACACAGCGTGGAGACAATGGGGCTCCAGAGAAACGTGACCGACAATCGGGTGGCATCCAAGTGGTGGGATTTAAGAGGCCTCGCTGGGATAGGAGTGTCAGCAAGAAGTGACCTGGGGCCCAGCAATAGTTGGCATGGCAAGAACAGGGTAAGGACTAGTAAAACCCATTTTACCAATTTTCTGTCTGGCCTGAGAAGTGACTTCATCTCTGGAGTCTCTGTTTAGTATGAAATGGCTTTATTTTTCATCCACAGCCCCTGTTTCTATTCAACTGCGTTCCCTTATAAGGGCATCTTGGGATGGTCTGCTTCCCAGTTGTTTTTAGTCTAGTTCTGCCGTTTAGAGCTGGACTTTTTCTTGAGTAGAGAGTACTGCTTAAGAATATAGACTTCTGAGAGCTAGACACTTTTTTTTTTTTTGGCTCATAGCTGTGTGTAAACTAAATCTCTACCCTATTGCATAAGGACGCTAATTTCCACCTCCTAAAACTTGAGGATGAAATTAGAACATGTAAGGCACTTAAGAGTTCCTGGCATATAAATGCTACATGTGCTTGAGACCATTAGTATTGCTATTATAGGATTCAAATCTCCCCGACCCCGTTGCTCCCACTGGCTGGGGGATCTAGGGTGGGGAGGCAATTTGATCTGCTTTTTCTCCAACTTTAGCAGCTAGGAGTTGAGAACAGGTAGTGCCTGGTTAAGAACATAGTAAGAACGTAGGTTACCACTCTCACTTCTAGTTGTCATAGTGTGTGTGTGTGTGTGTGTGTGTGTGTGTGTGTGTGTGTCTGGTGAGGGAGGTATGTAGCATTGTCCTGCTACTGGTGACTGGTGGGCATCCTCCTTTATTAAACATTTAAGTACAGTTGACAAATAATAGTTTCAGATGTACAATATAGTGATTTGACAACTGCACATGTTACAAAGTGCTCATGTTAAGTGTAAAAGTTAAGTTGCCACAGTTAGTACAGTATTGACTATATTCCCTATGGTGTGCTTGTCATCGTTGTGACTTGTAACTAGAAGTTTGTTACTCCTAATCTCCTTCACCTATTTCTGTTATCTCCCTTATCCCCCTTCCCTGTGGCAACCACCAATTTGTTTGCAGTGTTTGTCTTTTTTTAAATTTTACATTCCATATATAAGTGAAGTTATGTGGTATTTGTCTTGGTCTTACTGATTTCACTTAGTGTAATATCCTCAGGGTCCATCCATGTTGTGAATAATGGCAGGATTTTATTTATTTTTTTTAATGGCTGAGTAATAGCCACTTGTGTATATATGCCACATCTTTGTCCATTCGTCTATCGATGGACACTGAGGGTGCTTCCATATCTTGGCTATTGCAAATAATGCTACAGTAAATGTAGGGATGCGTGTATCTTTTCAGATTAGTGTCTTTGGTGTTTGGATAAATATACAGAAGTAGAATTGCTGGATTGTATGGTATTTCTGGTTTGAACTTTTTGAGGAAACTATGCTTTTTTTTCCATAATGGATATGCCAGTTCACAGTCCCCCAACAGTGCACAGGGGTTCAGTGGGCATCCTTCTCAAGCATCTTGCCTAACTCCTTCCCACCAACTGTAAGTCTTAGTGTTTGGAATCTTAAGAATACAACCTTTGGAAAATCTGTCTCAAAAGTCCGAGTCTTCTGTTTTAGACTATGAAGACCACTTCAACTGGAAATAGTCAGAGCAGCTCCCATACAGTGCCACTCATGCATGCTGAAGATGTTGGCCTAGGTTTGTTTTTAAAAGGATGATGTCTTCCTTTTAAGCAGAGGACTGCTTCTGAGGGATGGTTAGAAGGTGGGGCAAGGTAACCTCATAATCTCTGGCCAGACAGGACATTACTTAAATTAGCAGGAAAGCAGGTGAGAGAATTCTTGTGAGAAGATCTCCAAAGAACTCTGTGTTCCATGAGAGAATATCTACTTGAAATACCATCTGAGCCCCAAAGCTGCTTCCAGATCATGGTGGTACCAGACGAGAGCCATCATGGACCCTCAAGTTTCCTATCTCCTCCTCCCTTCATGCTAATGTTAGAGAGGCAGAAACATACAGTTGGTTCTGAATTGTGGAGAAGCAGCCCAAGCCTTGGGAATGGAGGCCCTAATTCATCCGTGCCTTTGCCGTTGTTGGCTTCTGGCTCAAAGTGGGCAGAGCCAGGCACATTTGGGAAGAAGCTGATCTTTAAATGAAGTTGGCGGTTTTGATGATTACATGAGACTGGAAAATGCAAATACTGACCTGCGAATATCCCCTGGGTCAGGTGGAACTTCTCTGTTGCTCAGGAGTAATCCAGATAGTTTTGGGTTTTACCTGAGATTTCATTCAGCGTTAGGGGGGGAAGTGAGCAGTTGTAGGAAAGGCTATGCTGGTTTCTATATGGTGGCCCCCTGCCGTGTTCTGTGTGTTCACCATGATGGTTACATGCCCCTAATTTTTAAGAATGGTGAAGATGTCGCTGATGTTTTTATTGCTGATAGTTGCAGTGAATCTTAAACGTGAGTTTATGAGTGGGATGATTGGCATGTAATTAAAAAGATGCAACTAAACTAATTCATTGATAACTCTTTGGTTGATAAGAGGCAGTAAGAGCAAGAATACCTTTTTAGACTTTTGAGGTTTTTCTGAGCAGCTGACATAGTTCTTGGTTTTCGTTAAGCATTTCTTTACCATTTTTGGTCCTTTCTGTGCTAGCCCTGGTATTTGAGGGAAACTCTTAGGTTCCCTGGCCAGCAGGGTTCTGTTTTCTGCCAATGAGAAGCATTCTCAAGAGATTTGTAAGACAGGAGACAAACCCATCGTGCTGGCAGTTGCAGCTGATGTGTGCTTCGGCAGATGTTTACATTTAAAATTTCTTCTTCTAATAGGCTGTCTTGCTGGTGTTAGATCCAGGTTTTGTGGAGCTTATACAATTTTAGCAATCTTTATGAAGACCACAAAAGTATTGGTTAAAAATTACTTAGAAAATAGAATGTTGTAACTAACTTGGAGTCAAAATAAAAAACAAGACACAACAGTGCTTATTTGAAATAGGTAAAAGGAATCCCAACAAATGTCTATGGCTAGGTATGAAATTCTTGATTCATACTTTAATGCTTCAGGAATCTGTGTGACTTATCCCACTGTCTTCTAAAGTTGAATATTTCTGTGGAAAAGGCTGGCTAGGCTGATTTGGTTATCCTTCTAGGTCACTTGGGCAATGTTTGCTTGGCTGCTCAAATGAGTCTTTGAAGTACACAAACTTCACTAGACTATTCCTGGGATTTGCTGTTCTGGGTTAATTTTCTTTGGAACATGAAGTACTCTTTCAGTATAGCTTCGTTTTTTTTTCACTTGAAGACTTTATTTTTTGCTAGGTCTCTAGGTGTTCTTTATTGTTCATTTCCCCCACTTGGGTAGCAAGTTATACATACACTGTTCCTCAATAACTGGAATTTTATTTCTAAATTACTTTAAAATCTTGGATTTTATTCTCTCTCACTTTGTATCTCTTTCTGGATTTTCAACTGTTTGTTCTCTGTGATTCTTCTAATTTTGGTTTTCAATCATGGTCTCACTCCCCTGCCCCCTCAATGTTTTTTAAACTCTGCTAGTCCTGTTTTATCTCTTCATATTTTTCCTCCATTTCTACTCTGAGATCTTTCATCTCTTCATTGTGCTCTTGTTTCATAGAAGTAATTACTTTTCTGAGTTTTAAAAACTCAGGGTAGAAGGTTTGGTGACAATTTATTTGCTTCATGGTGAAAGGTTTCCAGTGAGGGTTATTTCTTGTTTTTCTTCCTTCCAGTACCTTCCAATAGATCCTGTCCTTCCTTCCTTCCTTCCTTCCTTCCTTCCTTCCTTCCTTCCTTCCTTCCCTCCCTCCCTCCCTCCCTCCCTCCCTCCCTCTTACTTTTGAGAGACTGTGAGACAGAGTGTGAGTGGGGGAGGGGTAGAAAGAGAAGGAAACAGAATCTGAAGCAGGCTCCAGGCTCTGAGCAAGTGGTCAGCACAGGGCTCAACGTGGGGCTCTAACCTATGAGTTGTGAGATAATGACCCGAGCTGAAGTTGGATGCTCAACCAACTGAGCCACCCAGGTGCCCCCTGTTTTGCTTTCTTTGATTGCTCATCTTTTGAAACAGGTATTTCCTGGATCAGATGTCGAAGGATGATTAAGTTGGGGATGGGTAAAGATGAAATTTCTTACCTAGCATTTGTGAGTTTGCTCTAAGATGAAATATCTTCCCTAGCACTTACTGAGTTTGCTTTGACTTAACTTGTCCTAATCAAAGTAAATAGGCAGTTACCGACCTTTTTCACTTTCCAAAGTTTCTTTTTTCTCCTCTGGTGGCCACTGAGTTTTGCAGATAAAGCCCATCTAAGGGGCTTCGTTGTCTGCTGACAGCCATATCCAGTCCAGTGAACCTGCTGGTGCTTACTCATACACCCTCCTCTTCCTTTGCAAAACAAACAAAAAACCAACAAAAACAAAACAGATTTTGCACCTCAATGTATATCCCTTAGCTTCAGGAGGCAGATGGTGATGGCTAGCTTGAGCTCTTTCTCTGCTCTCCATTTCACTTTCTTAAACACTGCTTTACTTGATCACCACTGCTGATGGCAGTCCTTCTGTACAGATTTAAAATTTTGGGTTTTTCTGTGCTCTAGTTACACTGAGCATCAAGTTCATGGTTTTTCTTTTCTCCTTTATTGAAGTGTTACTCAAAGTACAGTTCTCAGACCGTGTGCATTTTATTTATTTATTTATTTATTTTTAAAATTTTTTTTTCAACGTTTTTTATTTATTTTTGGGACAGAGAGAGACAGAGCATGAACGGGGGAGGGGCAGAGAGAGAGGGAGACACAGAATCGGAAACGGGCTCCAGGCTCTGAGCCATCAGCCCAGAGCCTGACGCGGGGCTCAAACTCACGGAGCGCGAGATTGTGACCTGGCTGAAGTCGGACGCTTAACCCACTGCGCCACCCAGGCGACCCCCGTGTGCATTTTAATTACTTGGAATGCTTATTAAAAATTCAGATTCCTAGTGTCCTTTCCAAGTCCTGCTAAATCAGAGCCTCTGAGGCTGGCTTCCTAGATTCAAAATCTTTACCCATTATAACTTTTATATACATAGAAATTGACAACCACTCTTGTGGTGAGTGAATCAATACTTAGTTTTAAGGAGTTACTTTTATCCATCTGATAGGATATAAAGTTTTGTGAACTATAATACATTTCATAGTATAATTTCTACACTGTTGTGTTGATATTGCTCTCTACTATATATAACAGAGGTTCATGTGATTGTTTATTTTACAAGTCTGTAAAACTCTGCAGGACTCCAATGGGGGTGTCAGCTATATACCATGTAAACTTTTATCTTGCTTATTATCTGCAATTAAAGTTTTTATGGTCTTAATCCCTGGTGGGTGATGACTTCAAATATAAATATTGGCAGCTGTTAGAGCTATATAACATATTCAGGTCTCTTGAGCACCCATTAAAGAACTTGTAGGACTTACTTGATGCCTATAGAAGTCTTAATTCTCCTTAATTCTCCTTGGATGGCCAGCTTACTGGAGCTATGAAAATGGAGAATCCTTTATTGAGAGTGAAGGGGAGTCTGTAAGTTGCCTTTTACCTCCTTCTGTCCACCATTCCAAACATGACTGTAAGAACTGGGAATTTCAGAAGTAGAGAAGGTGACATTTTGGGTTTCAGATGCCTTGATTTTTGTCAGTTTTTGTGATTTGATGAAGTGAAAAGAAATTTGCCATCTTGGAACATAGGTACTTCTTCAGAGATGTGGTAGATGCCCTACATATATTTTAAAGTAATTTTTAGCTCTTGGGCCAAATTGAGCCTCATAGTGGGGTTACTAGTAAATAATGTGCAGACATTTTTCTTTAAAGATATTTTAATTTTCTTTCTGGATCTGATGGGTAGACGGTTTTCTCCTCAGGGTGTTATTCCTGTGGATGAATATTGATCTATTAACTCAAAAACCATATAGGGGTCTTTGGAAGGGTGTGTATTAGGTTAAAATCTTAAATACCGGACTCAGTGTTACCCAGGCTGTAGCATAATAAAAAGCTCTTAATTAAAAAAAGGTCTTCCTCCAAATGGTTGTCAGTTTATTTCCTTTTCCTATTGGAACTCACCGTCTCGACTCTTGGTGAATGTAGTCTGTGTGCTGCAGAGTTTCTGGCTTAGCCAAAGTTTTTGCTAACTGGGGAAGGGAACAGGGCAGGACCAAACCTTGCAGATGGAGCAATTTCCCCTAAAGCATCTTTTTAAGTGACATTGTGTTGAAAGGTAAATGCTGCTGCCCATTGCCAGCCACTCTTGAGTAGAGCAGTGCAACCCTGACTTACAGATAATGTTTAAGTTAAAACAGAATTTTAGATGGAAAGATTTGGGACAACCATGCCTTGGGCCAAGAAAAGCAATAACTTGAGCAACAGATGGTTCTTTTGCTGATGGCAGTCAGGGTTAGCATTCAAAGAGTAGTTGTTATTGGATTTGTTCTCTTATGCACAAATCACAAAAGGTGAGTAAAATAATGGTGCTCGTATTTACAACCCAGCAATGTCCCAGGCACTAAATGAGCTTTTTGTGTTTCACCATTTACCATCATAGTTGCAACAACCATTTGATATTACCATGCAGATTTCAGTCATGTCAAAACAGACTCAGAGGAGTTAAGTTGCCGAAGGCCGCTTAGGTTGTGAGTGGCAGAGCTGTAACTGGAAAACAGGCAGGACAGGAGACGAGGACGCTTTGCGCAAACTACATTGTGCATTTGGACAAATTTGAATGGATCAAAAGACACGGAACTCTTTGCAACTTTCTGCATGTCGGTCATCTTTGTTTTCCTTTGACAAGAATCCTAATAGAAGCTATGTAATCCATACATGTATGTTTGTAGGAAATCATGTTTAGTAGAGTTCTTACTGTGTGGATAGTAGAAGGATTCTGTCTTAGGATTCAGAAAGACTTGGAACTGTGCCCTTGGGCAAGTTACCTAACAAACTTCAGTTTTCTGTTCTGTAAAACGGAGGCAATAATAGCAACCTCTTAATACTTTTGGGATGGATTAGAAATAGTATATGTGAAGTGCCTAGTATGGTGACTAGAGTTAAGATGCAGTAAGAGTTAAAGTGGAGTGAGGTATTGATGTATGTTGAGGATACATTTGTTGAACACTTGGCTGCCGTGCTCATTATGGACAATGGTGGTTGAGCTTAATAGTCTGTATTGATCCCTGTGATCACACTGTAAATATTCCCAAGCAAATCAGTTGGGTATGGTAACAGTTCAAGTATTCTTGTAAGTCAGTCATGATTTTAATAGAACAATTTAGATGGCTGAAGATACTTAGATTTTATAAGAATTCAGGTAACTTTATAATAATTAAACTTGGTCAGTTTCATGAAGAAATTAGTTTCATTAAATTTTTTTGAACATTTCAAGTAGGCATAAAAGTCACTTTAATATAAAGAACAACACCTACTCATCAACCAGATCTATCTGGTCAAGATTTTACATTTTATGTACTTTTTTTTTTTTAAATATTTGAAGTATGTTAAGGAAAATTCCAGACATGTTATTCACTCCTAGGCCTTTAAAAATGAATCTAAGGACATTTAATTACATACCATGAGGATATTCTAGTATACCTAACAAAGCTAGCAATAACTCCTTGGTAATGCTGAATACCCAGTCCATAACCAAATTGTTACAGTGGTCCCAAAGGTGAGGGCAATAATGGCTTCACTTAAATTCCATGAGTTTCATTTAGTTAAATCCCAGAAGTCTTCTTATTGATCTAGAGTAGACCCTTTTGGACCCCCCTTTCGTGACATTGATTTGTATAGAAAATGGGTCCATTGTCTTGCAGAATGTTCCACAGTCTGGATTTGTCTCTACTTCCTTGTTTAACTTTTTCCTGTTTGTTACAAGTGTAAGTTAGCTGTAGACTAGGGACTTGATTATACCTGTGTTCATTTTGTGGCCAAGAATATTCAAACATGTTACGGAGTGTTTCACAAAGAGGCTACAATGTCTTGGTTGGTCTGTTTTTAGTGATGCCGAAATGGAGTAATTCCAGGTGCTGACAGCCTTCTGTTGATGGGGACTGTCTGATAATTTATTAGGGGTTACAAGGTGGTATATTCCTATCATTCCTTTTTTAAAAAAATTATTGAGATATAATTGACATATAAACTGCACACATCTAAAGTGTACAATTTGAAAAGTTTGACCTAGGTACATCCATGAAACCATCACAAGCAAGAAAATGAACCTAATCCTCACCCTTTGGTTTCCTTGTGCCTTTCTATACTCCTTCCTTTGGTCCCTCTCTGTTCTGCCCTCATTCCCAGATAAGCACTGATCTACTTGCTTTCACTATAGATTAATTTTTACCTTCCCTGGTTTTTTCTAATGCCCGTCCTCATGAAGTGAAAGAATACTTGTTTGCAAATAATAATCTTAAAAGTTTTTTGTAAATCAGCATAATTCTAAAAGTTAATAAAATTTTCCACTTTGTTACATGTGAAAAACACATTGAGCTTCCTGTTAATTGGGTAATGTGTGACTGACGTAGCCATCAGTGGAAGAATTAAATGGTTCCAGAGCTTCCCAGAACTTCTTCATTAACATTTCCTCAAGTTATTTGACTAACATTTCTTTTCTCCCATACAACGTTTACAGATCCACAGGATCTGAAAGATAATAACAGGACAGGGATTTATTCATTTCCCTTTATTGCGTTAACTACCCAGGCTTGGCTGCTTACATTACAATAAAATATACAGGATAATTGCTGGCATCCACACAAAGCATTTTTCCTCTTTATTGAAACTGTAAGCAGAGTAAATTGTTCTTTCCATTCCAGTTCTCAGATTTCAATTCATTCTTAACTACCTAATGAAGAGCAGAGTATAATGTGTCTTCTTTCTTTATTTGGCAAGCAGTTGAACTGTGGAGAGTAAAGCTACATGATTCAGTAGGACCAGTGACTTTCGGGCAGCTCATGTAGATTGGTGTCTGTCTTTCCAGGGTGGCGCACTTGGTGAAAGGCAAATAAAATGCTACGAATACTGGAAAAGATGTGACAGTGAAGTAGGAAACAACTTCAAAATGAGTGCAACATGAATATGACCCCTTAGTTGTATAACTTTCCCCAAACTCTGCTTCTAGACCAAAGCAATTAGAATAGCCAATGAAAAACCTGTGGGTACATCAGTGAATTCTTTCCAAACCTCAGCATGTGTGGCTCAACTACCAACAGCTGTGAGACCTGCACAGGCTAAATCGCCGCAGTGAACAGCAAGAAGTGAAAAGGCAACAGTGCTAACACACTTGTGTGCTTTGTGTGATTAGATAGATCATACAGGGACTATCTAGCTCTGGTAATGCTTTGTTTTGTTTTTGTCTTGGTCTATTTTGTTAATATCATTTATCAACTTCCTTTTGGTATTTATCTAGTACATCCTTCATTCTTAGATTTTTAACTTTTTACGTGTCTGTTTTAGAGATGATATATGAATAAAGCATATGACTGGACTCAGGGCCGCTACTTGGTGTGATCCCATGTGGGCACACTGGACATGACCAAAGTTCTGATTTGTTGGCAAATGCATTTCGACTAGTCAGTGCCTATACCACACCAATTATTATTAAATAGTTGCATTATCATTTATAGCTGGATTCCATTTTTAATGCAATGATAATCTTTGTCCTTCAACTAGAGTGCTAAATCCATTTATATTCATTGTGGTTAAATAGGATTTCATTTTATACCACCTTATGTGGTTTCTGTATCTTTCTCCTCTCTGCTTTTTCTTTATTTTTGCCCAATTGAATTAGTCTCCTTAATCTCATTCCATGTTCTTGCTGTGAACTTTAAGGAACTTCGATTTTGTGTCTATCTTAAAGGGGCTTTCTTAATTATCTTAGCATGCATATTTAGTCTAAGTTACCATTTTTGAATCCAGGACTCTCAGATCACCCTCTACCAACATGACACTTATTTCCCACAATATTGTACTTGTATCTTGACCCACTGCCCCCAGATTAAAACACTAGCGATAGTAATATCTATATAGCCAGTAGTAGTTTCTCTAGCCTCCCATATTTCCGACTTCATCGGCTTACTTTTTCTTACACTTTAAATGTTCGGTCTGGAATCCTATTCCTTCTTTACTTGGAAGATTTTTTTTTTTCTTGCCAACCACTTTTAAGATCTTTTTTCTGTAGTGCTCTTCAGTTTTACTGTTGTGTATCTAGAAACTGATCTTTTTAACTCTTTCGGCACTTATTGTTAATATGAGCATTTGTATTAAGAGTCTTAGAAAACTGAGGCAACATCTTCATATATTGACTCTTTTCCATTGTATTTACTTTCTTAAACTCCGGTTAAGTGAAATTATTCATCTGCCTCTTAATCACTTTTGTATTATCTTTGAGTTACTTTTTGTATAATCTCTTTAGATTTTGTTTTTCTAGTTTACTGTTTTCTCTTCATCGTGTTTAATCTTTTTGATACATCCACTGAGTTCTAAATTACATCTAGAGTTCCTATTTTTATTTAAAAATTTGCTTGGATATACTTTATGGCCTCTTAATCCTTTTTCATATCTACAGGATTCTTTTGTACATAACATATTACGTATGATCTTATAATCAGATTTTTTTTCTGAACTGATGTTGCTGAAAATTGTGTCTTGTAGACTTTGATTTCTGGTGTTTCATTTCTTTTAATGTTTGTTTTTGAAAGAGAGCGATGGAGTGTGAGCAGGGGAGGGGCAGAGAGCGAGAGGGAGACCCAGAATGTGAAGCAGGCTGTCAGCACAGAGCTGGTTGCGGGGCTTGAGCTCACAAACCGTGAGATCATGACCTGAGCCAGAGTTGTACGTTTAACTGAGCCACCCAGGTACCCCACTTCATTTTTTGACTTTGGCCTGTAAGCTGCTTGTTTTTCTCAGATGTTTGCTAGAGTAATGGTTAGAGCCATGAGGTGATGTCCAGTGCTCCAGAGAGGATGTGCATTTGCTACCGCCAGTCAGCTGTAGCTGCTACATACTTAGGACCACTTTCAACTAAGCTCCCGTATTTTGGGCTACACAGATACAGTGAATTCAAGTTGCAGGCCATTGTGAACACCAATAAAACTCAAAGGAGGCTTTTCCTCGATGAAACTGCAGATTTTATTTATTTATTTTTTTTATTTATATATGAAATTTATTGTCAAATTGGTTTCCATACAACACCCAGTGCTCATCCCAAAAGGTGCCCTCCTCAATACCCATCACCCACCCTCTCCTCCCTCCCACCCCCCATCAACCCTTAGTTCGTTCTCAGTTCTCAACAGTCTCTTATGCTTTGGCTCTCTCCCACTCTAACCTCTTTTTTTTTTTTTTTTTCCTTCCCCTCCCCCATGGGTTTCTGTTAAGTTTCTCAGGATCCACATAAGAGTGAAACCATATGGTATCTGTCTTTCTCTGTATGGCTTATTTCACTTAGCATCACACTCTCCAGTTCCATCCACGTTGCTACAAAAGGCCATATTTCATTTTTTCTCATTGCCACGTAGTATTCCATAGTGTATATAAACCACAATTTCTTTATCCATTCATCAGTTGATGGACATTTAGGCTCTTTCCATAATTTGGCTATTGTTGAGAGTGCTGCTATGAACATTGGGGTACAAGTGCCCCTATGCATCAGTGCTCCTGTGTCCCTTGGATAAATTCCTAGCAGTGCTATTGCTGGGTCATAGGGTAGGTCTATTTTGAATTTTCTGAGGAACCTCCACACTGCTTTCCAGAGCGGCTGCACCAATTTGCATTCCCACCAACAGTGCAAGAGGGTTCCCGTTTCTCCACATCCTCTCCAGCATCTATAGTCTCCTGATTTGTTCATTTTGGCCACTCTGACTGGCGTGAGGTGATACCTGAGTGTGGTTTTGATTTGTATTTCCCTGATGAGGAGCGACGCTGAACATCTTTTCATGTGCCTGTTGGCCATCCGGATGTCTTCTTTAGAGAAGTGTCTATTCATGTTTTCTGCCCATTTCTTCACTGGCTTATTTGCTTTTCGGGTGTGGAGTTTGGTGAGCTCTTTATAGATTTTGGATACTAGCCCTTTGTCCGATATGTCATTTGCAAATATCTTTTCCCATTCCGTTGGTTGCCTTTTCGTTTTGTTGGTTGTTTCCTTTGCTGTGCAGAAGCTTTTTATCTTCATAAGGTCCCAGTAATTCACTTTTGCTTTTAATTCCCTTGCCTTTGGGGATGTGTCGAGTAAGAGATTGCTACGGCTGAGGTCAGAGAGGTCTTTTCCTGCTTTCTCCTCTAAGGTTTTGATGGTTTCCTGTCTCACATTCAGGTCCTTTATCCATTTTGAGTTTATTTTTGTGAATGGTGTGAGAAAGTGGTCTAGTTTCAACCTTCTGCATGTTGCTGTCCAGTTCTCCCAGCACCATTTGTTAAAGAGACTGTCTTTTTTCCATTGGGTGTTCTTTCCTGCTTTGTCAAAGATGAGTTGGCCATACGTTTGTGGGTCTAGTTCTGGGGTTTCTATTCTATTCCATTGGTCTATGTGTCTGTTTTTGTGCCATGCAGATTTTATTTTGAATGCCTTGCAGTAGACTGGATAATAACGTATACTCCAAAATGTCCTTGTCCTCATCCCTGGGACCTATGAATGATCCCTTATGTGGCAGAAGGGGATTAGCAGATGTAAACCTGTTAAGGATATTGAGATGAGGGGCGCCTGAGTAGCCCAGTCGGTTAAGTGTCTTACTTTGGCTCAGCTCATCATCTCCCAGTTTATGGGTTCGAGCCCCGCGTTGGGCTCTGTGCTGACAGTTCAGAGCCTGGAGCCTGTTTTGGATTCTGTGTCTCCCTCTCTCTCTGCCCCTCCCCTGCTTGTGCTCTGTCTCAAAAATGAATAACCATTAACAAAAAATTTAAAAAGGATATTGAGATGAAAAGATTATCCTAGATTATTAAGATGGGTCCAATGTAAATACAAAGCTATCTATACGAGAGACACAGGAGGAATCAGAGCTAGAAAGCTAGAATGGTGCTAGAAATAAGAGATTGGGGTGATGTGAGAAAGGGACCAGAAGCCAAGAAATATGGTAAGTGTCTAGAAGTTGGAAAAGATAAGGAAGCTTGTTCTTCTCCCTTGAAACCTTCAGAAGGAACTCAGCCGTGGCAACACCTTGACTTTACATTTGAGACCTCCACACTTTTAAAATAATCAACTTGTCTCATAAGCAACTAAGTGTGTTGGTATCTTGTTACAGCAGTAATAGAAAACAAGTTATACCTCTTGTCATTAATTTTTGTGACCTTGCAATGAGGGATGAGTGACCTTTTGGTATTCAACTTTTCCAGATAGTCTTTAAAGTTCCTCACTCTGGGTGAGCCCCAGGCTTGGATTTCCCTTGTGGTGTCCTGTGCAGCCATCAGCAGGAAGTTGTAGGGTCCAGAGCTTAGCAGAACCTTTATGGTAGAAAGTGGCTTTGATACTCACTTCCTAGTTACATTTTATTTTTGGTAACTGAGGATTTGTACCCCTTTCTGCCCACTCAGCAATGCTTTTTGCAAAATGTGTTGTAAATATTTTATCCAGCCTTTTAGCTGTTGCAGTTAGGTGGGTTTTTCAGGGTATGTAGTCTGTCAGAATGCCAGAAATAGAAATTTAGGGAGACTTTTATAATTACTTTAAAAAATCATTCCCACCCCCACCCCCCACTTGCCCTTAAGGCAGGATACCCACGATTCATTTGAGATCTTCCTCCCTGGCCCTCTGGAGCCTGGAATTTATAAAGTCAGAATTTCTCAGTGAGCCTCTATCTAGGAAGAGTGAGAACCTAAAAACTAATGACTTATATCATGGGCTCGTTAGAGACTGTTTTTCTCAACAATTCATTATCTGCTACTCCCAAAATATTTCCTGGGATGGAAGAATTTGGCAGCCACATTGCACTTGAGTAAATGATTATTGAGACTGACCCTGTTTATTCACATGTATCATGGTTATTTGGAGGGTAGTTTTGAAAAGCTTCTGGTTTCTTTTTTATCTTTTAAATGCAAAAGAGTCTGCAGTAGGGACCTGAATTGCACCTGCTGTTTTACCTTGCAGCTTTTCTTTTTCATTGTGTGTGTTCTCTGCTAATTTATGTAGGACTCTTCTATGTCTAAATCTGTCGGGGGGGGGGGGGGGGGAAGAAACCTTGGAAATCATCTAAGGAGATGTGAGGCAGGGATGGGGATGAGGGGCAGCAAATAAATCAGGTAGATTGTTTTTCTAATCCCACCTTGAATCATCTCCATTAGTAAGGAGAACTTGATTTCTTTTCATATTTAACTTCTCTTAAAGCCAAGCATAACACTACTGAGAGTTAGGTTTCAAACGTTTGTTTTTCTTTTTTTCCCATAATAGTATCAGTTTGGTAATGGTTTTTAATAAGGTCACTGTGGTTGAGTCACAGATAATGTTTTTTTTTTAAATGCATTATAAGAATGTCAAGACAGGCCACTAAAATACTTGAGAAATGGAAGATGAAACCTCTTAATACTTAGAGTGCAAATGTTCCCATTTTTTAATACAAATGGCAAAAGCCAGATGTGCGGTGGTATTAGATTGCACAGAGTTTAGTGACCTAAATTAGGAACATGGAGACAATAGAAATGAATATACTCAGATGATCTTGGTGAACTCTAAGGGAATTTCTCTGGGAATTTAGGTGATTAGAAGACCTGTTAAAATGTGTATATATCAGTGAAATTTGGAGTAAATTCGAGGTTCTAGCTTATGCTTCATAATCGTGGGAGATAGTCACTACATTTTCAACTTACTGTATATTGAAGTATTTTGAAGAAAAAAATCATTGCTGTAGCACCTATGTATACCTCTTTAAAACACTGTGATTAATGACTTTTAATCTTGTTCTGCGTTGAATATAAACAATTACATAAAAATTTTGGTTTTCAAAGGCATAAGTTAGGATTTAAGCTCACTGAGTGAGAACCCTTAATGGAAGAAATTAGTTGTCTGTATTTTCTATTCATACTTTGTTTTTAGGTTTATTTCTCAAGTAGCTCTATTCCTAGTATTTCACAATGCTGAACACAATACTCCTAGTTTTTTATTGCTGGTTAAAAAAAAAGTTTCAGTTGTCATGTTGTTCAGGTTTTGAGGCAATCACAACTGAAGGCAATAGTCAGGAAAAGGCTTCAGATAATTTGTGTAATGATTTTACTATTTTTTGTATTCCCTCCTTACTACCGTTTAAATTTTATTTATTTCTGAGCTAGTTTTGTGCACTGAACCAAATATATTTTTCTGGAGCTGGTGCAGCTAATTCTGAACTACAGTTCAGATGTAAGATGAATTACAGTTGAATTGTTCCTTCTGACCTGCATTACTACTTGGTGAATTTCAGCTAATGGTAACTTTCTGAAGATAGTGCTGATTCCCACCCTCACTATCTCAGTGAATCCGAGTAACTGAGAAAGAGAGCACCTTAACCAAACTTGCCTTACCTAGTCTTTTGGCTTACCCAGGGTTTGTTTTTCCATAGGGCACTGTTTGATGCCCTTAGATGCTGACCCCTTAAAATTAGTGCAGTGTAACAGTATATTTACTTTTCATAACCATGCTTTCATATTTAACAAGAGTCGGTTTTAAGTGAAATTCCTGAATTTCTAGGCTAAAGAGAGACAGGTTATTTTTTTAAAGAGAAAAACCTATGACTTACAGAGGAAATACAATTGTTCTAGCATTGGGCTTTGCTTTCTTATCTACAACGTGGGGGAAAAAACACCTACAGACTGTTGAAAGGAGAGGCCTGGAATTCAAGAATCTTACATACTCCTAAGGTAGCACGGATCTAAAGGGTAAATGAATGTGACCTTTTTGCACATACAGGGATTTAGAAGTACCACGAATCCTAAAGAAAATACATGGGGTTGTAATTTAATCAAATGATGATTCAGAAGAACTTTCAAGATAGAGGAAGAGAGGAAAGCATTGTGAACGAGGACTCTGGCTAAACATATGATTGAATCTAAATTGGGCATTTGAAATAGAGGTGTTAACATGAGAATTCTTGAAATATCTAAGCTTATACTCTAAGGGAAAGAGTATAAGATTCTAGTTAAAAAAAAAAAAAAAAACCCAAAACTCTGCTGAGCTATCAGCACAGAGCCTGTTGCAGGACTCTAACTCCCAAACTGTGAGATCATTACCTGAGCTGAAGTCGGACTCTTAACCAACTGAGCCACCCAGGCACCCCATCACTAAATATTTTTAAAGCACTATATAGTTTGAGACATTGAGGCAGACAAGTTCACTGTTTCATGGTATATAAATCCTAGTAGGAAACAGACCTATTGACAGGGAAATTAGAAAAATTGAGTATTAAGTACTCTGAAGGAGATAAATCAGGGTAATCATAAAGTATTTGAGAATTGTGGGTAGCTGCTTTTAGAAAGGAATAGTTAGGGAGCGCTTCTTTAAAGGCAATGACTTCTGATCTGAGACTTGAATGACCAGGAGGAAAGAGAACATGCTGGGAAAAGGACCATTTGGTTCTGATGCCCTTATCTTCCAACTATAAACTTCATACCTGTCTTGATCTTGATGGTTGCTGTAACCTGTGGGTAGCTGGGTTTAGTTATGACTTGGACTCTCAGAGTACTTGTGCAGAATTCTTTCCAATGGACCAAACTTATTCTTGGAGTTGTAAAGCTATTGCATATGGGGAGCTTGGAATTTCATGGTTTCCCTGATCTTAAGAGGTCAGGAAGGATTATGGGGTGGGCTGTCTTTCTTGCCTCTTGAGACTGGAGTGTAGGAGACCAAAGAGCATGAAAGAGTCTTCGCAGAGGACTGAGCCTGCTTTTATACCTCAGGTCCAATGGGGGATTCTTTCACCCCCTTCTGCTTGCAGGTTTTCTGTTTTCTAGGATACTTAAAAAAACAAAACAAAACAAACTTGTCAGTGAGCCGCTGGAGAAAAAATTATCTAAGGGAGACTCAGAAGCCAGAGACATAAGTGGAACAGTCACATGGTTGGTGTTCATAGTTGTTGAAGGACATGATTAAAACTTGAATTAAACACTTCAGATTCAAATACAGTGGGGACAAACACTTTTTGGATCTAAAGCCATAATTTTTCCATCTATATCATTTAGTTACACCTCTAATAAACTGGAAGGTAAATTTCAGGAAACACATCAAAGCCCAGAGGAAAAATAAAGTGAGCTTTTCCATGAGGAGTTGTAACCTGGATTAGCAGTTCTAGGGGATAAAAATAAAAGAGGCAATAATTAAATAAGGGACTAAAACTTTCACAGACAGAACAGATATCTTAGAACCAGACTGAGATATAACTTCTCATACCTAATACCGGAAGTCAGAAAAGCATAGAATAAGGTTTACAAATGACAAAGTAGGGGGCTTTATCAACAAGTTTAGACTCAGCCAAGGAATCCTTCACCTGTTAAGGAAAAAGAAAGCTACGGGGAACTGTGGAAGGTGTTAGAGTGTTTGTGTCAATCAGGACTGTCTTGTCTAAACTGTGCTACCAATCTCCAGATCTCCCAGGCTTAAGACAAAAACTTATTTCATATTCTTGCTATACATCTTGCATGGGTTAGTATTAGTCTCTGCCTAGGGACTCAGGCTAATGGAGGATCTGTTTTAATGCATGCTTTCATGATCACTGTAGTAATAGGAAAGGAGTGATCCTGAAAGAAACCTATTACTTCCTGTTACATCTTATTGGTCAAAGCCAGTCATGTGGCCATGAGTCACTTCTGAGGGAACAGGGAAGAGTAATTCTATGATGTGTCTGGGAGGAAGAAAATCTGAATATTTTTGAAAAAGCATTAATGGCTACCACCATAATCACCCATGTATTGTCTGAGGCAAATAAGAGTTGAATCAAATGTATCCATAGACCTCAAGTTGAAGAAAAAGATGATGAAAGTCAGCAGTGCATGTTAGGTGTCTGCTTATGTGTGTGCACATGCATGTAGTTTTGTTTGTAAGTTAAATGTAAATGGATGATGAAAACCATAATTGCTTAAAAAATTACTGAGATTAAAGAGGCATTCTAGTGGAAATTTTAATAAGCACAAACTACCTCTGCAAAAACCTAGTGTGTGGCAGTGAGGGCAGGAAATAAAGAATTTCAAAGCACGTAGGAGAAAATGAGGGAAAGAAAGGAGTCATTTTATTAAAGTAGGGAAGGGAGGATGGGAAACATGGACCTTGTGTGGGCACAGTGTATACACTGCATAATGGAGGAAAGAGTTGATGTTTTGTTTCAAGTAATTATGGACTTCTATGTATTTGATGGATGCAGAGTAAATAGTCCCCAAAATAAAGTCAAGATTTCTACTGAAAAGGAGAAGGCTAGAATTATCAGCAGTCTGATCAAACCAGAAAAAAAAAAAAATGAAGGGAAGGAAAAAATGAAATTATACTAAAAATAAACCTAAAATGGAAGCATAAAACATTTCACATGTGACAATACATGTGAATGGATCAAATTTTCCTGTGAGCTATGGTTGTAAGAGCTCAAAACTGTGCTATTTACAATCCACTCCCCCACCCCCATTGGTAGTTTAATAGTAAATAGGGAAAGCGTGCTGGGCATTTTCAAACCGAAAGACACTGATAATGCTAATAATAAGTGTAAAACCTACGATTAAAAGCATTACAAACTGACATTATAAAATGACAAAAGGCAAAATGTAGAATGAAGTTTTTATTTATACGACATTGGTAGAAATGTAAGGCAAATTCTTAAAGTCCATAAATTGTGAGGAGGAAAAAAGCCAGAGGGGAGAGGAAGCTGGCGATAATGCAGATACTGCTCCAGGGGTAGCTGCTGATTCTGGATTGTTCATAAATTACATGTATGACAAGAAGAAAATTGGAGGTTCATACAAGATAGGAGTACATCAAGATACAGGTGGAATCCACAAAAGGTGACATCAGTTAACTAGGAATGAAAAATATCTGACCCACAGAGGGAAATAGTAAAGGGATTACTTTTTTTTTTTCTCTCAGCTTTGGTTCTGAATGAAAAAAAGTCACTTCTGCAGATTCCTAACTAAAAGCCAGCCCTTGCAAGAGTATGGGGTCAAAGTTTACTCTGTTGCTCAAAAAAGTCTGAACCTGGAAGCTTAGCTTAAAGTGGGGCTGGGCTGTAATAAGTTAGAAATGAAGCATCTTAGTTTCTATACTACCTGGAAGTTGATATATTATTCTGCCACAGATTTTTTTTTTTTATATAGATACTCTGAAAGGAAACATAAAGACCCTGGATCAGAAAAAAGATCACTCACAAAGCATCTTAGCACTGGTTTCCTAAGCCATGATTTCCACAGGGGGACATGATAATAGCCTGATACTGCCCTGCAACACTGGAGAACCTCAATCAGGAGACTAGAAGCTTATGTAGGATGGCTGGCACATCGGCCCATTCTTTTTTAGGTAGGGAGAAAGGGAGGGGTTAGAGGGATAGGGGGACCTTTACTCTTAAATGTAAGCAAATGGCTCTGGAGGAGATAAATCTCTAGATGTTTCTGGAACAATACAGTATCTGTAGCTTGCAAGACATGTTTGCTATTCTGTTATCCTTCAATAAAGTGTACCAGCGTCGCATCAGAAAGCCCAGACCCTGCAGAAATGTGGGAATACTCATGGAAAATTTTCTTGGAATGAACTGGTTATGCTCTGATGTGTATAGGAAAAACAAAACATTTCTTGAGGAATGCACTTCAAACCCAAACCTCAGGAATATTCAGTGATGATTTTCCAAATAAGATGAACTTGTAGTCAATTATGGAAGTATAAAGGAGATACAAACTGTCACCAATTAGCCCCAACAACAAACTATGAATGACAACCACAAAGTTTGCAGATAATAGAATTCATATACATGCAGTATAAACTGTGAATGTCTAACGTTTAAAGAAACAAAATAGGTTTAAGATCAAAGAATAAGAAGCTATCAAAAAATGACCAGATGGAAAGATAGCCATGTAGAGTTTATAGAGAAACTTCAATAATGGAAATGAAAATTTTACTGGAGAGTTTAAACAGAAGTTTAGACATAATTGAAAGATTTAATCACAAATAGAATTGCCAGCAGAGAGACAAAGCGATGGGAAACCTAACTTCTACAAAAGAGAAGTTAGTGTGTTAACAAATGCAGAAGGAACAAATGAGAACAGGAGCAACTAAATATTAGACAAACTAATGACATTTTTCTAGAATTGCTGAAAGATCCCTTTTCTGAGACTCACCAGTGGGTAAGGAAGTAGATATGTAAAACTAGACATTGTGCAGAAAAACTACAGAGCAGCCACAGGGAGAAATAAGGGGCTTGGCTTGGCTTGGCTTGGCTGTTGCAGAGTACAAAAATAGCTTCAAAGGGAAGAGGAAAAAAAGATAAATCGGTAAGCAAACCACTTTCCAGGAGCAAGGGCAAAATATTTTAAATAAAATTGGATGTCTGTACCAATTTTTAGCATATCTAACACTTGTACTTCAGAAAGAAACATAATTACTGCAGAAGCAAGCATCAGGAACACAAAAAGGAATGCCTAGGAAAGAAATCTGTAACTAAATGGTAAATATAAACAAACACTGACTGTATAAGGTAAACATGCTTGATTTTGTGAGTATTAAAAACTAGAATTAGAATATGGACAGAAATAACCTATTGGGTAAAGAGGTAGACCAGAGCTAAAAGTTAAAACATTTAAAGGTTGGCATACCATGTAAGAAAATGGATAAAAAATGAGTCTAAATTCGTAAAAGTTACCTGTGGTTACTGAATTATTTTAGGGCAACTCTGAGAGAACAGAAACATAATAAAAATTAATAGAAAAATGAATTGAAAGGCAGAACTCAAGCTAAAAGATGACAGGAAATGCAAAAAAAAAAAAAAAAACCACAACAAAAGAACATCGAATAAAAAGCATGATGTTAGAAATCCATTTTTAGTAATAACCATATGTATAATTCCTTATTTGAAGGAGAAAAGTTGGACTAGATTTAACATTTTTTTAAATGTTTGTTTATTTTTGAAGGAAAGAGCATGAGTAGGGGAAGAGCAGAGAGAGGGAGACACAGAATCCGAAGCAGGCTCCGGGCTCTGATCTGTTAGCACAGAATCCAATGCGGGGCTCGAACTTACAAACTTGTGAGATCATGACCTGAGCTGAAGTCAAGACACTTAGCCGACTGAACCACCCAGGCGGGCCTGACGTTGGGCTAGATTTGAAAGTAACTCCAGTAGAGCTCTTGTTGACAAAGCTGAAACGTTGGGGTACACAAAGGTTTGAAGTAAAAGGAATGGAGAAAGATAGTAATTAAAGCTGCTGTAGTTACTCAAATATAACAATACAGCCTTTAAAATATCATGAGAGATACAGGAACATATTTCATATTGATGAAGGATTAAAATTCATAGAAGATCTAACTCTAAATGTATCTACAGTTAATAGCTTTAAGATATGAAAAGCAAAAATTGACAGCACAAAGAAAATGATTTTGACCATGATAGGTGGAGACTCTAATAAAACCATTTCAGTAATTGTTAAGCAGATGGTCTATCAGGATATAAAATATTGGAACAATGCAATTAACAATATTGATCTGGTAGATGTATATGGAACACTGCACAAAACAATTGAATACATATACTCAAACACACAGGAAACATATAAAATGACCTTTTAGGAGGCCTTGTGCCATCAATATATTTCAAATGATTGAGACTACAGAGACCACAGTCTCTGACCACGATGTAATTAATTTAAAATGGCTAACATAAAGATAACTAAAAACTTCCATGGCAGAGAATGCTAATTATTTCCCCCGTATCCAGTCCCCCTTCTTAGTCTGTGAATGGAACTCACTGAGCCAGGAACATGGTGATTCTGCCTGCCTTGCAACTGGGTCTGGAGATTGCTTTCAGGTTGAGGTGCTTGGTGCAACTTTGTGGGGACCCGATTTAGAAAGGAAATGGGTTTAAGAAAATTCTTCTCTGTCCATGGGCTGGAATGTAGATGGAGGTTAGTGAAGCAATTTTCCTTTGCAAAAGATGGCAGCACCCTAGGGGCTGGGATAGCACAATGGACAGACTCCTCCAGCAGAGCAGTCCCTACAGGCTGGCTTACCCACCTACCTCTGAAAGGAGAATCAACTTTTTTTTTTTTTTTTTAGCTTATTTATATTTAGGTTATGGTATAGCAGCTTAGTTTATGTCGTAATTCAAGTTGGCACATATATGGAAACTAAACCACATTTCTAAACAATTCATAAACTGGAGAAATTCTAATGGAAACTAGACCATACATAGAAGTAAAAAGTCAGGAAGAAAATAGGTATACTTTCCTGTGTGTGTGGGATGCCACTAAACCAGTCTTTAAAGTCTTTATAGTCTTCAGTGCCTGTCCAATAGAAAAGAGAGGCTGAAACGGAATAAATCCTCCTCCTCAGATCACCTCAGTTGTCTCAGTCTGACACATTGTGCTGCACATGGCACTATGTGGATACCCTTTACATGTTGCTGGGACTGGCTTTTTTTTTTTTTTTTTTTTTTTTTTTTGAGCTGCCTTGGATATTTTCCTTGCTCAGCTTCACCTTATGACTTTGGCACTTGATTGTTTACAATGGGAAGGGAAGGGGAAGGAAGGGACAGGAGAAGGAAGAGCAGTGAACCCAACTCTGTCTTCCTTCATCTCCCCCCCCCCCCCCCCCCCCCCGGGCCAAATAAACTCTTAGCAAAATCTGACAAAGAATCTAGAAAATAGAAAAAACTGCAGGCTAGCCCCTCAAACACAGATGCAAGATACCTAAATGAAATATTAGAACTTGAATCAAAATGCTATTTTAACAGGATAGATAAATAGATCGTGACCAAGTTGGGTTTATTTTAGGAATTCAATATTCACTTGGTATTAGAAAATGAAGTCTGTGTAATGCATCATGTTTATAGAATAAATGACAAAAATCATATAATCCCAATGGATACAGGAATAGCATTTGTCATAGTTAAAAGTTGTCAGAGTAAAAAGTTAAACTAAGAAGTGAGCTAACTTACCCTATGACCCAGGAATTACCAATTGCACTACTAGGTATTTATCCAAAGGATACAAGAATGCTGATTCTAAGGGGCACACGCACCCCAGTGTTGATAGCAGCACTATTGACAATAGCCGAAGTATGGAAAGAGCCCCAAATGTCCATCGACGGATGATTGGATAAAGAAGGTGTGGTGTATATACACACAATGGAATATTACTTGGTGATCAAAAAGAATGAAATGTAGCCATTTGCAACAGTGTGGATGGAACTGGAGGATATTATCCTAAGCAAAATAAGTCAGAGGAAGACCAATATCATGATTTCACTCCTACATGGAATTAAAAAAAACAAACAAACGAACATAGGGAAAGGGAAGCAAAAATAAGATAAATACAGAGAGGGAGACAAACCATAAGAGACTCTTAAAAACAGATAACAAATTAAGGGTTGCTGGTAGGGTGTTAGGTGTGGGGCTAAATGGGTGATAGCCATTAAGGAGGGCACTTGTTGTAATGAACACTGGGTGTTATGTATAAGTGATTAATCACTAAATTCTATTCCTAAATCATTATTACACTGTATGTTAACAACTTGGATTTAATTACAAAAAAATGAACTACCTTAATCTAATAAGACTACAAAAATTCTATAGTGGACCAAACACACGAAAAGATGTTCAACATTACTAATCATCAGGAAGATGCAAACAAAAATCAGAATGAGATCACCTCACATCTGTCATAATGGCTAAAATCAAAACCACAGGAAGTAATAGGTATTGGCAAGGATGTGGAGAAAAAGGAATTCTTATACATTGCTGGTGGGAAGGCAAGCTGGGGCAGCTACTGTGTAAAACAGTATGGAAGTTGCTCAAGTTAGAATTCCTATATCATCCAGTAACTTCACTATGATCTGGTAATTTCACTATAGGGTATTTACCTAAAGAAACACTTATTGAAAAATATACATGCGTTCCTATGTTTATTGCCAAGATTTTTTATTTACAATGGCCAATATAGGGAAGAAATGCCAGTGTCCATCAGATGAGTAGATGAAGGTGTGGTATGTATACAACGGAATATTACTCAGCCATTAAAAGGATGAAATCTTGCCATTTGCTACAACATGGATGTATCTAGAGGGTATAAATGCTAAGTGAAATAAGTCAGAGAAAGACAAATATACAATTTCACTTCCGTGGAATAGAAGAACCAAGGAACAAATGAACAAAGAACAAAAACCACTCTGAAATAGAACAAACTGGTGGTTGGCAGAGATGAGGTGGATGGGGGAAAGGGTGAAACAGGTGAAGGGGATTAAGAGTACACTTCTTGTGAGAAACTGGGAGTAATGTATAGAACTGTGGAATCATCTTAGTTTCAGGTATGCAGTGTAATACTGTATGTTAATTATAACTGAATGAAGAAATTTAATAGACATGATTAGCTAGAAGAGCAATGTCAAATACGTTTTCTCTGAAACCAAGCATGAGACAAGAATGTCTCTTGTCACCATTTGTGTGCATCATCATATGGGAAGTCCTAATCAGTGACCTAAATAAGAGAAGTCAGAAAAGTAGGCAGGAGCCAGGATATATTTTCTAAGTATCTGATTTTTAATGTCTTTAAACATATTTATACCACTTAATTTTTGTGTGTGTAAGATCTCACAAATCCTTTAGAGGAATAAGGTAGATGGAGGAAATTAAAGATGGCTATAAGTTCTTTGTTTTTACTCTGAAGAGTCCTCTTCTTCTACCCTGGAATCTGGGCTGGCCTTAGTGACTTCCTTGACCAGAATATGATAGAAGTGACAGACTGGGACTTTTGAGCCTGGGTCATAAGAAACATTGCCAGTTTGGCTTGTGCCTCCTGGACCGCTGTCTCTGGAAGCCCCAGCCACAGCATAAAAGTCCTTCTGTTGAAGGCCCCTGAGACCTTCAGTACTGGAGAGGACACGGAAGTACTCAGGTTAATGGTCCAAACTGAGCCAAGTCTAATTATCTGTGTCAAGGTGTCAGACATGAGAGTGAAGCCATCTTAGACTGTCTTGATCAGCCCCATCACCCTGCTAAATTCTGTTGAATAACTTTTGTTGGTTTCCCATGGAACCAACTGCTGATCTGAGCTTTACCTGAATTCTGCACCCGCAGGACAATGATATAAAAGATTAAGTCACTAATTTCTGTAATAATTCATTTCACAACAAAAGATAACCAGAATGTAGGTGTAACAAATAGTGCAAAAAAATATGGCTTCTAAGTAGATACATGGACACTTTCTCTTTAAATTTTATTGTGCCTTTTCTCTTAGTTCTTTGTGAATTCCTATGTATTTTTTTAAATTCACGTTTACTCAGCTGTACTGAATTTTATTGTATCAGTGTGGCAGACTTAAAATAATTCTTCCAGAATGATGGTGTGTTTCTATTTAAATATTTCCCAGGAAAAGGTTTCAACCTAGAGTTTAATAAGTGTTCCTTGATTAAACTCATTCATTGTTCATTTCTTGAGATGCTAGGTTAGACTGAACAGAAAGACGACATAAGCATGATAATGATTTCTTACGTTAGAAATGATTTAAATTAGTTCATCTGTAGGATCCACTAAGGCTGTGCTTGTTAAGATAAATGGGTCTCTAATTATGTGTTTAGTATCCTAGACAGTATGCATTGACCTCTCTGTCAGATAATTTAACTGAGTATGTTGTTCAGACATTTCCCTTAAAATACGGAGTATCCAAGAAGTAAAGCATGATAGATTTTGAAGCTTGGTAAGATAAACAATGTTTATTTAATTTATTCTTTAAAATATTCAGATTAGCTGAAACATGAAAAATGACTTTCTATGACAGTGCTGGGACTTATCAGATGGAAATACTCAAAGTTCTTGGAATCAAGTCCAGTTTGATTAATATTATAGATGTCTTTGGACGGAAGGCTCCTTTAGAGGTTTTGTATATACAGCCTGGTATAGCAAAAATAGTCCAAGTCTGAGGGTCCAGCTGCCTTGGGCTTTAGTCTTTCTCTTCTCCATGTTATTTGGCTTTCCCCACCTTCCCTGGTTTTAGTTTTGTCATCTATCAAATGAAGAGGGTTAGGTTAGCATCAAAAAAAAAAAAAAAAAAAAAAAAAAAGTTGGGAGACCTGGAAGGAAGCTGAGGAGCCATCTAGTTTAACTTCATTTTACAGGTAAGGAAATAGAGTGCACTGTCTCTTGTAATAGAAACATCTTAACTTTTTTATTAAAAATTGTAAAAATGGTGGACCTATAATATCACTCTACCAAAAAACTTATAAAAAATAAGATTATGCCTACAAATGTTTGTGTACATTAAAACAGTAAAGAGCCTTCATGTTTATAATCTAAATATTAGAACTAATGAGGGTGCTTGGGTGGCTCAGTTGGTTAACCATCCGAGTTTGGCTCAGGTCATGATCTCAGAGTGTCAGGGTCTGTGCTGACAGCTTAGAGCCTGGAGCCTGCTTTGGATTCTGTGTCTCCCCCTCTATTTTTTTCTCTTTCTCCCACTTGTACTCTGTCTCTCAAAAATATTAAAAAAAATACTAGAACTAATCAGGGTAGTCTTGGTACATATTTAATCAGTTTCTTAGCTGAATCTCTTTTAGAAATTATACCATTTGTCTGTTTAAACAATTTCCCCTAAATTGTCGTATTTTTAGTTTTGTCATAAAATTGAGTTGCATTTTAAAGATAATAGATTTTATAGATCGTCGATACCTTCAGTTGTCCCTTCTATAGATCTTACTTTGAGTTGGGTGGCTTCTCTCCATAGGTGTTGGGTAACCTGAGAATAAATACTGCTAACTGAAGATACTCTCAATTAGATTTTTATAGTAATATGTGATTACTTTAGCCCAAATATTTTTACTAGTAAGGTCTTTTTGCCTTCAAAATATTTACATATTTATATATATTTTTTCCTTATAAATATTTTCACAAGGTATATAGTTCTTTTAAAAATTTAGCTCTATATGATTAAAAAGTTGTTCCAAATTTAAATACTGTAGAATTTAAAATATAATGGCTTTCTGTAGGTGCAGATATCAAAATTTGAAAATTAAAATTAGTATGTTCATTGAAAGATTCCTCCTATAGTGTGAGATAATTTGAAGCACAATTTCTAAATTTCTAAGTTAAACCTTGCTCTCTATTTGAGCTCTTATTTTTTTCAGCCCTTCCTTAATTTCATAGGGCCAATCTAAATTCTTACTGTAAGATTTGTTTTTGATAATGAAAATTAACTAAAAGCTTCAAAAGCTGAAATTTCTTGATGCTCCATTTACTAGTACTTTGATTAAATATTTGCAACTGATTTAAAGAAAATCTAACTGAAAGTTTAGATGACTGGGAAAAAAGTCACTGTTGGATATATCATTTAATGTACAAATTAGTTCTCTAGTGGTATAATCATTACTAAAATCTGGTTGATGATGGTCAGCAAAAGAGAGAAAGCATGTACTGCCCTGAACTATATTTTTGTATTTAACATAGGTGATACTAAAAACATTTTGAGTTTCAGTATGTCTACCTTCAGAGTCAGCCAACTTTTTCTGTAAAGAGCCAGATACAGTGTCTTAGACCCAGTGGGCCATATGGTCTCTGTTGCAATTATTCAGCTTTGTCACCATAGCAGGACAGCAGCCATAGACCACAGTAACCAAACAGGTGTGGTTGCATGTATTAGTTTCCTAGGACTGCTCTAACAAGGTACCACAGACTGACTAGCTTAAACCAACAAATTTGTTCCCCCACATTCTTGGAGGCTGTATGTCCTAAATCAAGATGCTGGCAATGTTGGTTCCTTCTGTAGTTTCTGAGGGAGAATCTGTTCTGTCTCCTAGCTTCTGGTGGTTGGCAATATTTGGCATTCCTTGACTTGTGGTAGCATAACTACTCCAATCTCTCTCTATCATATGGTGTTCTCCCTGTGTGTCTACCTTGGTATCTCTGGGACTGTGTTCAAATTTCCTTCTTAGAAAGATACCAGTTACTTGTTTAGGGCTCACTCTAGTCCATTGTGACCTTATTTTTGACTTGATCTGCAAAGATCTCCTTTCTAAATAAGTCCACATTCATAGGTGCTTTTGGATTAAGACTTGAACATCTGTTATTTTGGGGAGGGGGCACACAATTCAATCAACTACACTCTGGTAAACTTTTATTTACAAAATTAGATGAAAGTACAGTTTTGGCTTGTAGCCCGTAGTTAGCCTTGCTCTAACTGAACTTTAAATATAGTAAAGTAGTTTAAATTTTCACATCTATAGATTTTATCCTGGTTGGTAGACTAGTTATAAATTATCTATACATTACAGCTAGTTTCAGGTATATTTCTTTTCATAAGTTTCTCAATTTAGTAATGTTTATTATAACGTGTTTCCACTAAAATTTGTTTTCACATTATCATGGCAAAAAATACTTGCGAATGTATTCACCAACTTTTAAGTGAATTTCAATAGCATTCATAATTTCAAATGTTTTATCTTTTATGGAATGAATCACTAAAAGATTTTCTTACATTGTTTGAATTGGATAAAGAACTTGAACCATGAGTAGAGTCAATTTTTTAATTTGTAAATTTTTTTTTAAGGTTTGTTTTTCAGAGATAGAGTGTGAGCGGGGTGGTGGCGGGGGGGGTGGGGTGGGGGTGGAGAGGGAGACACAGAATCCAAAACAGGGTCCAGGCTCTGAGCTGTCAGCACAGAGCCCGACATGGGGCTGAACTCATGGACGGTAAGATCATGACCTGAGCTGAAGTTGGACACTTAACCGACTGAGCCACCCAGGTGCCCCATGATTTTTAATATTTTGTATTAGGGTGGTATATTTGTACCAACTGATATAACAGTATTGATAACTGTCATGAACTGTAGCATATGGTTTACATTAAAGTTCACTTTTTGGGTTGTATGATTCTTTGGGTTTTGACCTCTACATAGCGTCATGTATTCACCATTGCTGTCTCTTCCAGGATAGTTTCATCATCCTAAAAATCTCTGGTTCTTAGTCTTTTCTTTCCTTCCCGCTGTTTACCGATTTTTAAAAACCATCTAATGATCTTGATGTAAGACTGGCATCATTCAGTGGTTTACATTATTCTTCTAGTGGAACTAAAACATGAGTAGCTACTGTTTCAGTGTTATTTTTGCACAAGAAAACTTGGAATTGAAAACAAGGAAAATTTATATTAAAGAATAGCATTTGACCTAAATGAAAAATCATGCTTCTCAGAGTGATATCTAAACTCCTCTTGTGTAGCTGAATGTGTCAAGTTATAACCTCTGGTCACAGCTTTATTGAAATAGTTATTAACTTTTGAAGTTGACACTGGTTCTTCACATTTGTCTTCTGAGTTTTCTAAGGTTGGTATTATTATAGCTCTTGTGGGGGACAGTAAATGCTGATATTTTATGTATATTACTCCTGATAACTAGTCTTAACAAATGGAAATTTAATAGTAAACTTGTATTAACCATGTAGTTTTTAAAAAATAATTGAGGCTGAAAAGATTAACTGAAGAAAAACTACCAAACAAAAGAAGTAGTCCTACATTTATACTACACAGTAAATAATAAAACCACATAGCAAGAGCATATTCAGGTTGCATTTTTTGTTTATATTTCATTTCAATTCTAGTATAGTTAACACACAGTGTTATATTAGTTCAAGGTATACATTATATTGATTGAACAATTCCCTATATTACCCAGTGCTCATCACAAGTGCCCTCCTTAGTCCCCATCACCTTTTCCCGCCATCCCTCCACCTGTCTCCCCTCTGGTAACCATCACATTCTCTATAGTTGATAGTATGTTTTTTTAGCTTCTTTTTTTTCCTTGTTTGCCTGTTAAATTCCAAATATGAGTGAAATCATACAGTATTTTTCTTTCTCTGACCTATTTTGCTTAGATCTAGATCCATCCGTGTTGCAAGTGGCAGGATTTCATTCTTATGGCTGAATAATACTCCATTGGGTATATATACCACATTTCTTTATCCGTTCATCAATCAAAGGACACTGGGGCTGCTTCCATAATTTGGTTATTGTAAGTAAAGCTGCTATAAATATGGAGGTGCTTGAGCTAGTGTATTTGTGTTTTTTTGGGTAAATAACCAGTAGTGTGACTGCTGAATTGTTGGGATAATTTTTAGCTTTTTGAGGAGACTCCCCACTGTTTTCTACAGTGGCTGTACCAATTTGCATTCTCATCAACAGGGCATGAGGGTTCCTATTTTTCCATATCCTCACCAACACTTGTTTCTTGGTTTTGATTTTAGCTATTCTGACAGGTGTAGGGTGATAGCTCCTTACAGTTTTGATTTGTATTTCTCTGATGATTGATGTTGAGCATCCTTTCATTGTCTGTTGGCCATCTGCGTGTAGTGTTTGGAGAACTGTCTTTCTTCCCACTTTTAGCTTATTTGGTTTTTGGGTTTTGTTTGGGTGTTCAGTTTTAGGAGTTCTTTATATATTTTTATCCTAACCTTTTATTGGCCAGGTCATTTGAATATACCTTCTTCCATTCAGTAGGTTGCCTTTTAGTTTTGTTTCCTTTGTTGTGCAGATGCTGCTTATTTTAATGTAGTCCTAATAGTTTATTTTTGCTTTTATTTCCCTTGGCACAGGAGACCTATCTTAGAAGTATGTTGCTATGATCAATGTCAAAAATTACTGCCTGTGCTCTCCTCTAGTATTTTTATAGCTTTAAGGTCTCAAATTTAGGTCTTTTATCTATTTTGAATTTATTTTTTTGCATGGTGTAAGAAAGTGGTCCAATTTCATTCTTTTGCTTGTTGCTGTCTAGTTTTCCCAACACCATTTGTTGAAGAGACGGTCTTTTTCTCATTGCATGTTCTTTATTTGTCAAAGATTAATTGACCTTAAAGTTAATAGGTTTATATCTGGGTTTTCTAGTCTGTTCGATTGATGTATGTGTTGGTTTTTGTGCCAGTACCATACTTTCTTGATGATTACAACTTCAAGCCTGGATTGTGATCCCTCCAGCTTTGCTTTCCTTTAAGATTGCTTTGGCAATTGGTATCTTTTGTGGTTCATACACATCTTAGGATTGTTCTAGTTTTGCGAAAAATGGTATTGGTATTTTGGTAGGGATTGCACTGAAGCTGTAGACTGCTTTGGCAATATAGATATTTTCACAACATTCTTCCAAGGCATGAGCCTGAAATGTTTTTCCATTGGTGTCATCTTCAATTTTGTTCATCAGTATTCCATAGTTTTTAGAGTGTGGGTCTTTAACCTCTTCAGTTAGGTTTATTTCTAGGTATCTTATTATTTTTGGTGCAATTGTAGTTGGATTATTTTCTTAATTTCTCTTCTGCTTCAGGATGCATTTTTTTACACTCTGTACTGGATTGCTTAGTCTCTATTTCTCATATGCTTGTTAATGCGTTTCTGGCCTGTTGGTAGCTGCCTGATTTCCTGCAAAATAAACATGGTCTGTGGTGTGGGCCACATCTCACCTGGGTAGTACAAGTGGCTAGCAGGAGCAGCAGCATCAAATACTTCTCCCTCCTACCACTAGAGGAAGGTGGCTGTTCCTGGCTTCTCTTGGCTGTTCACATATTTTTTTTTTTTATATTATTAATATTGGCAAGGGCCTTGCTTGCAGACCTTGAAATGGAAAAGTTAGTTATGATGCATCTAAAAGGAGTCAAGAGAGGCAGCTGGGTGTCTCAGTCAGTTAAGTGTCCAACTCTTTTTTTTTATTTATTTATTTAAAAAAATTTTTTTTTTCAACGTTTATTTATTTATTTTTGGGACAGAGAGAGACAGAGCATGAATGGGGGAGGGGCAGAGAGAGAGGGAGACACAGAATCGGAAACAGGCTCCAGGCTCCGAGCCATCAGCCCAGAGCCCGACGCGGGGCTCGAACTCACGGACCGCGAGATCGTGACCTGGCTGAAGTCGGACGCTTAACCGACTGCGCCACCCAGGCGCCCCAAAGAAATTTTTTTTTTTAATGTTTACTTTTGAGAGAGACAGCATGAGTGGGGGAGGCACAGACACACACACACACACACACACACACACACACAGAATCTGAAACAGGCTCCAGGCTATCAGCACAGAGCCCGATGCAGGGCTCGAACTCACAAACTGTGAGATTGTGAGCTGAGCTGAAGTCTGATGCTTAACCGACTGAGCCACCCAGGCGCCCCCTTCCAACTCTTGATCTTAGCTCAGGTCTTGATCTCAGAGTTGTGAGTTCAAGCCCTGCATTGGGCCTCTGTGCTGGGTGTAGAGCTTAAAAAAGAAAAGCCAAGAAAAGGGTTGGGTTACCTCTGTTTATCTTTCAGATTTTATGAAACTGCATGTTATTGTGTGAACACTGTTGTGCATCTCACACACTGTCAGACAACACCACGGTAGGAATGGCATGTACAAAGTACAGTTTGCCAAACCCTTTGAGAAAAGCTTATTTTAATGCAACTATTAATATTTCACTTAAAAATCCTAAATAAAGTCTAAGCTTCCAGTATGGAGAACAGCAGGCATAAACTGGGGGTACCTGGGATGTATGACCATCCTTAGTATAATTTCATGCAGTAAAGTAGACTTTGAGAATCTTAAGTCTAGCAGAGGTCATTCATTTCTGTAAAAGTGTACTTTTGGGCTTCATTTATATATGTTATCTCCTTTGATATTTAATTTTCCCTGAATTAATTTGCTTAAAAAATTTCCCTACTTTGTCCCTCCTTTGGAACATGTTTAGCTTGAAGCAGGTTAAAGAAAACTGCTTCCTTCTGAAGAATACTGCATACTTCATTCCCTGGAGGAATTTATTTTATTTTTATTTTTTATGCTTATTTTATTTTGAAAGAGCATGAGAAGGGGAGGGGCAGAGAGAGAGGGAGACAGAGAATCTGAAGCAGGCTCCAGGCTCTGAGCTGCCAGCACAAAGTCCAACACGGGGCTTGAACCCAAGAACTGTGAGATGATGACCTAACCCAAAGTTGGCGCTCAACCAACTGAGCCACCCAGGTGCCCCTTTCTATTTATTTATTTATTTTTAATTTTTTTATGCATTCCCTGGAGGAATTTAAAAGATGTCTTCCTGAGCTAGTGGCTCTCAAACCCTGGTTTGTATAAGAATCACCTACTGTGCTTATTAAAACTGTAAATTCCTGGACTTTACTGGTGGTAGAAATTAAAAGTTGAATTACATTTGGGGCATTTTAAAGCTATTGACTTCTTGGTTACCTACTCCTTTTTTTTTGTTTTTTATTTTTATGATTTTCAAATGCATTTCTTCCATGCAACAAATAGTATTTGTATCAAGCAGTATTTAGGCATACCTGATAAATAGGTAATGTCCCTCAAAAAGGCAGGGGTCTCAGAATAAAAATAAGTAGTAAGTGGTTAGTGTGTTACCAAGAAGAAATCTAGTAAGGGGGAAGTGGTACATATTTTGAGTTTATTTTAAAATTTGTTTCAGGCACCTGAATGTGATTAAGAGAAGGATATATAGACACCATAAAAAATAGTAATAGGCAGAGAGAATATATTAAATGTGTACAATGCTAACCTTTCTGATCTTTTAAATGCATATTTCAGATAATCAGAAATTTTCTTTTTTTGGAGCTCACTAAACTTTGCCTGAGTACAATGATTTTTCAGTTTCTTAGGAGTTTGTTCTTCAGAAAAGATTT
>NW_024412440.1:2755773-2884546 GCF_014898765.1 Herpailurus yagouaroundi | reverse complement strand
ATCACATAATGATAGCAAACCTAGCTGGCTAACATATCAGTGATTCAGTAAAATTGAAAAACTTAAGTAACTGAGGATACTCCATTGATTAAAAAATCACTTATTTTCATCAGTCTTTACTTTTTTTTTTTTTACCATTTCTATTTTTAATTTTTATTCATTTTTGTTCCTTTTTTAAATATAAATTTTAGTTACCATACAGTGTAATACTGGTTTCAGGAGCAGAATTCAGTGATTCATCACTTATATATGGCACTCAGTGCTCATCACCAGTGCCCTCCTTAGTACCTGTCACCTATCTAGCTCATCCCCCACCTACCTCTCCAGCAACCCATAGTTCTGTATAGTTAAGCCTCTTGTGGTTTGTTTCCCTCTCTTCTCCCCCTCCCCACCTTCCCATATGTTCATCTGTTTTGTTTCTTAAATTCTATATGTGAGTGAAATCATATGGTATTTGTCTTGCTCTGATTTATTTCACTTAGCATGAAACATTCTAGTTCTATCCATGTCATTGCAAATGGCAATATTTTATTCTTTTGATGGGTAATATTCCATTGTATACATATATCACATCTTCTTCATCCATTCATCACTTGATGGACATTTGGGCTCTCTCCATAGTTTGGCTATTGTTGTTAATGCTACTATAAACATTGGGGTGTATGTATCCCTTCAATCTGTATTTTTGTATTCTTTGGGTAAAAACCTAATAATGCAATTGCTGGATCGTGAGGTAGTTCTATTTTTAGTTTCTTGAGGGACCTCCATACTGTTCTCCAGAATGGTTGCACTAGTTTGCATTCTTACCAACAGTGAAAGAGGGTTCCCCTTTCTCTGCATCCTCACCAACACCTGTTGTTTCTTGTGCTGTTAATTTTAGATATTCTGACAGGTGTGAGGTGGCATCTCATCATGGCTTTGATTTGTATTTCTCTGACAGTGATGTTGGGCATCTTTTTATGTGTGAGTTAGCCATCTGGATGTCTTCTTTGGAAAACTGTGTGCATGTCTTCTGCCCATTTCTTAACTGGATTATTATTATTTGCTGTTGAGTTTGATAAGTTCTTCATAGGTTTTGGATACTAACCCTTTATCTGATAGGTCATTTGCAAATATTTTCTCCAATTCTGTAGGCTGCCTTTTAGTTTTGTTGATTGTTTCCTTCACTGTGCAGAAGCTTTTTATCTTTATGAAGTCCTAGTGTTTGGAGACATGTCTAGTTAGAAGTTGATATGGCCAAGATCAGAGAGGTTGCTGCCTGTGGGATCTCCTCTAGGATTTTGATGGTTTCCTATCTCACATTCAGGTTATTCATCCATTTTGAATTTATTTTTGTGTATGGTATAAGAAAGTGGTCCAGTTTCATTCTTCTGCATATCACAATCCAGTTTCCCCAACACCACTGGTTGAAGAGACTTTTTTCCATTGGATATTCTTTCCTGCTTTATCAAAGACGGGTTGACCATATAGTTGTGGATCCATTTCTGGGCTTTTTATTCTGTTCCATTGATCTATGTGTTAGTTTTTGTCCCAGTTTAATACTGTCTTGATGACTATAGCTTTGTAATATAGCTGGAAATGCAGAATCATGATGCCTCCAGTTTTGATTTCTTTTTTTGTTTTTCAGGATTGCTTTGGGTATTCAAGATCTTTTGTGATTCCATACAAATTTTAGGATTGTTTGTTCGAGCTCTGTGAAAAATGCTGGTGGTAAATTAATAGGGATTGCATAATGAGTAGATTGCTTTGGGTAGTATGGGTATTTTAATGATGTTTATTTTTCTTTATAATGAGCCTGGAATGCTTTTCCATTTCTTTGTGTCCTCTTTAATTTCTTTTATAATTGTTTTATACTTTTCAGAGTATAGATCTTTTACCTCTTCAGTTAGGTTTATTCCTAGGTATGTTATGATTTTTGGTGCAATTGCAAATGGGACTGATTCCTTGATTTCTTTTTCTGCTGCTTTGTTACTGATGTATAGAAATAGAACAGATTTCTGCACATTGATTTTGTATCCTGTGACTTTGTCGGATTCATATGTTCTATCAATTTTTTGGTGGTCTTTTGGGTTTTCTACATAGAGTATCATGTCTGCTAATAGTGAAAGTTGTATTTCTTCCTTGCTGATTTGGATGCCTTTCATTTCTTTTTGTTGTCTTATTGCTAAGGCTAAGACTTCCAGTACTGTGTTAAATACTAATGGTGAAAGTGGATGTCCTTCTTGTTCCTGACAGTAGGGGAAAGGCTGTTTTTCCCTGTTGAGGATATTAGCTGTGGGTCTTTCATATATGGCTTTTATGATGTTGATGTATGTTCCATCTATCCCTACTTTTTATCAAGAATGGATGCTATATTTTGCCAAGTGCTTTTTCTGCATCTATTGACAGGATCCTGTAGTTCATACCCTGTCTTTTATTAATGTGGTATATTATGTTGATTGATTTATGAGCATTGAACCAGCCCTGCAGCACAGGAATAAATCCCATTTGATCATGGTGAATAATTCGTTTAATGTACTGTTGAATTCGATTTGCTAATACCTTGTTGAGAATTTTTGCAGCCATATTCATTAGGGATATTGGCCTGTAATTCCCCTTTTTAATGGGGACTTTGTCTGTTTTGAGTATCAAGGTAATGCTGGCTTCATAGAGTGAGTTTGGAAGTTTTCCTTCTACTTCTTTCTTTCTTTCTTTCTTTCTTTCTTTCTTTCTTTCTTTCTTTCTTTCTTTCTTTCTTCTTCTTCTTCTTCTTCTTCTTCTTCTTCTTCTTCTTCTTCTTCTTCTTTTTTTGGAACAGTTTGAGAAAAATAGGTATTAACTCTTTTTTAAATGTCTGGTAGAATTCCCCTGGGAAGTCATCTAGCCCAGGACTCTTGTTGATTTTTGAGATTTTTGATGATTGATTCAATTTCTTTGCTGCTTATGGGTCTGTTCAAATACTCTATTTCTTCCTGTTTCAATTTTGGTAGTTCATCAGTTTCTAGAAATTTATCCATTTCTTCCACATTGCCCTGTTTGGCATATAATTTTTCATAGTATTCTCTTGCAGTTGTTCATATTTACATGGTGGTGTTTATGGTGTCTCATCTTTCATTTGTGATTTTTGTCTATTTGGGTCCTTTTTCTTTTTGATAAGTCTGGCTAGGTGTTCATCAGTTTTGTTAATTCCTTCAAAGAACCAGCTCCTGGTTTTGTTGATGTGTTCTGTTTTTTGTTTGTTTCTATATCATTTATTCTTCTCTAATGTTTATTTCCCTTCTTCTGCTGGATTTAGGCTTTATTTGCTGTTATCTTTAGCTCCTCTAGGTGTAAGGTTAGGTTGTGTATTCAGGACCTTTCTTGTTTCTTGAGATAGGCCTGAATTGCAACGTACTTCCCTCTTAGGACTGTCTTTGTTATATACCAAAGGTTATGGACCGTTGTGTATTCATTATCATTTGCTTGCATGCTTTTTTTCTTTAACTGTTTAGATTTCCTGGTGAATCCATTTATTCTTTAGTAGGATGTTCTTTAACCTCCATGTATTTTAGGGCTTTCCAAATTTTTTCTTATTTATTTAGTTTTTCAACTTTTTTCTTATGGTTGACTTCAAATTTCATTGCATTGTGATTTGAAAATATGCATGGTATGATCTTGATCTTTGTGTTCTTGTTGAGGACTGATTTGTGAGCCAATATGTGATCTGTTCTGGAGAATGTTCCATATGCACTCAAAATGTTAGGATGAAATGTTCTTTAGGATGGAATGTTTTGAATGTATCTATTAAGTCCATTTGGGTCCAGTATGTCATTCAAAGCCATTGTTTCCTTGTTGATTTTCTGCTTAGATGCACTATCCATTGTTGTAAATGGAGTGTTATTTATTATTTTCTGAGAGTTTGTTATTAATTTATATATTTGGATTCTTCCAAATATATAATTACAGTTGTTGGGTGCTTGTAAATACTTAGAATTGTTAGATCTTGTTGGATAGACCGCTTGATGATATAATGCCCTTCTTCATTTCTTGTTACAGTCTTTGTTTTAAAATCTCTGATTCTCAGATGGATTTGCTATAGTGGTGATGTGCCTGGAGGGCACAGTGGGGCAGGGCTTGGTGTAATGGCTCCATTGTCCAGTTGTTGGCACTATTTAGCTCACAGGGGCAATCGGTATTGGTGGGTTAATGGTGAAAATGACTTCACCTCGCTCTCTAGTCTCCAGAGTGGGAAGTTCATGTCCTCAAAGATGTGCAATCAGTCACCTCTCCTGTGTGCCCTGCGTCTGTCAGCTCCCCTCTTTCCTCTGTCTGTGTTTTAGCTGTCCACCTACCAGGTGGCGCCTCTCTTCAGTTTTCTCAGGCGTGGCTGTGTTTCAAAACCTCACACTTCTGAGACCCCTGCAGTTAGGACCGCAGTGATCTTCTGGGGAAGGATCTCCCCATACTGTGGCCAGGGCCAGCTTGTCCCAGGAAATGGTTGTGCCACTGTGCAGTGGCAGTGGCTCAGAGTTTATGGTAAATTGCAATACACAGCGGGTACCAGGGTTTGCTGCCCTCAGCAGACGTCTTTGTACCTGTATGGGTGAACATTGTGGCTTGATGGTGTCCACTGGGGTCTTTTGTCCCCAGAGAGGCTGTATCACCCCTGCCAAATGTCCTCCAAGCAGGGGAACCACTTCTCCCCATTTGACCCAGGAGAGCCTCATGAAGTCCTCCCTACTCCTGGGGCTCTTCCCTGCTTCCTTGTCGGAGCACCACCAGGGGCTGACCTCTGAAAACTTCAGGCTCTGTGCTCTTCTGTTCATTTTAAAAAAAAATGGTGCTATTGAAACCCTCACTTTCCCCCACTGTCAGTGTTTTGAGGGAGCAGTTTCCTTGTGCAGTCCCTTGTGTGTATTTTCACTTTGTCTCTACCTGCTTTCAAAGAGCTGTGCTTTCTTTTTTTTTTTTTTTATTTTTTATTTAAAAAAAAAAATTTTTTTTTAACGTTTATTTATTTATTTTTGGGACAGAGAGAGACAGAGCATGAACGGGGGAGGGGCAGAGAGAGAGGGAGACACAGAATCAGAAACAGGCTCCAGGCTCTGAGCCATCCACCCAGAGCCTGATGCGGGGCTCGAACTCAAGGACCGCGAGATTGTGACCTGGCTGAAGTCGGCCGCTTAACCGACTGCGCCACCCAGGCGCCCCAAAGAGCTGTGCTTTCTTGTGCAAACCCAATGCACTGCTCTCCTCTCTTGCTCTGTCTCCTGTCCATGAAAATGGCTTCCTCTCCACTGTGGCTCTTCTCTCCCCTGATTCACCTACCTGCACCACATACCTGTTGCGTTCTCTCCCTCAAATTTGGTAGATTGTTCTCTTAATCCTCTGATCAATTTCTTAGGTATTCAAAATGGTTTGCTGTTCTAGCTGTGTTTGAGGGACAGCATAAGCCCACAGTCCTCTTACTACTCTGGCATTTTAACTCCTCTAAAATAGATACCATTTTACTTCTAGTAAAGTGTAAGTTGGAAATGGTCTGTGCCATTATTTAACATGCAATATAATACTATAAAATTATCCACTTTAGGAACCACTTCTCATTGCAGTTTCTTTTTGGAAAATCAAAGTCCTATTTTTTTGTTTTTCCATGTCACTTTTCCCTCGAACATAGTCTGATGGCACAGCTCATGAAAACACCATGAATTAGTTAACTGTACCATGGTAATGAAGCAAAGACTTGTTGTGTAGTTTACTTGTGACTGCCAACCTAGACAATGCATGCCACTTTACCATATAAGCAACCTCAGTTGAAAGCATGGAGGGAGTAGTACAAATTCATGGTCACTCCTGAAATAGCTTCAATTTTATCTTTCTGTTGAATCAGCAGCTTTGATCACTTTTGATAAAGGTAAAATAACTTTCATCCTACAGATTTAGTTTTTACTTGGTATTTTTAAGCTCCTAAAACCTATTAGTGGGACTTGAGAACGAGATGCCAGAATAAAAACTGCAAGTAATAAGGTTGAGAGCAGTACATGCCAACAGTTCCTTGAAAGATCCTAATTAAGTGGTATCTATTGGATGCAGCAGGGACTTGGGGATGTATTGACCAGATACATCAGTGGCCTAGTTGAGCCTAATTTGGAGATCACTTTTGGAAAAGCGCTAAGGCAGCCAGCCTCTTTCTAAGTGAGATTCTTTCTACCACTTGGTGTACTCAGTACAGGCAGATCTGCATAGGAAGTGGAAAAGTGTTTCTAGCAGTGAAGGTTTTCAGAGTAGAGAACTGAATGGACCCAAAGAGTAAATAGGAATTGTATTTTCCCAGTCAGAGCATTGACTCAAGACCTGTGGGTGCCATTTGGTCCTGTCCTTAGGTCAACCAGTGTAGACTGTCACAAAGGAAGCACAGTTATCTGTGCACATCTTTTCTCTTGCACTAGAGGTGTGGTAGGATATTACTTTCCCTGTGGTTACTTCTAGTCATCCCATGGCACTTCTTCCATTAGCACATCTTGATTATAATTTCTGCATGGCTTCAGAGGAAGACCTCTACTTTGGAAAGCAGGGAAAAGGCTCCATAGCCCCAAATCTGGACTCTAGAGGGACCTACAGGATAGAAAAACTAAATTAGTACCAGAGCTTCATGCTGCTGGGACAAAGTAAATATTTTTCTGTTTGGGGTATGGAGACGAGAACAGGACATGAAGCGAGGAGCCCTTAAACTTTAGTGGCTCTTAAAAAAATGACCTTATGCTCTGTAACTTAATAAGAGGAAGTGACGGAACCCTAGAAGGTTTGCAGAGTTCCCAAAGCAATGGGGACTTAAGCTCCTGTGCCCCAAGAGAGCTCAGGGAGGTATAAAGAACCAGTTCCGTAGTGCCCAGCATGAGTTGGGGAAGAGGGATCACCCATGACTGAGACTTACATGGAAGAAGCAAAGAGAGTCCCCAGACCTGGAGAAGTCTTGGGGACCAAGACCAAAACAAGAATGTCTCAGACTCTCCAGAACAAAACTTTGATGTCCCTCAACAAAGACTTGGAATTAAATAGAAGCTAGGTGAAAATGTTATAGTTGTGGGAAAATAATGAATTGAGGTTAAGTGAGGGGGGCTCAGTGTAGAAATGAGTCAGTCATTGGTCACCTGAGATTGTGGATTGAGATTTGTTTCCGCTATAGCTGTTTAATTTCCTCATGGCAAAAAAGTCTTTCCCATATCCATCTTCATACCATCTAGAATATTTTCACCTACTTAATAGGTTTTTATTTAGCACTTGGTAAGCGCTAAGGAAATTGGAATTCGTTCTTGCCCTCAAGGAACTCCCTGTTAGACTGCAGGCTCTGTAAGGCATACACATGGGCAAATAACTGCAATACAGTGTGATAGGCACCATAATATCTGCTCAAGGAGTAAAGGTGGCTATAAAAGGTGGTGATTTACTCTGTGGGTGGAAGAGAAGTCAGGGAATACTTGAGAGAAGGTAGCTTTAGGAATCCTTTAAGGATGGGGGTGCCTGGGTGGCTCAGTCAGTTGAGTGTCCAACTTCAGCTTGGGTCATGATCTCACCGTTCATGCGTTCGAGCCCCACGTCAGGCTCTGTGCTGACAGCTCAGAGCCTGGAGCCTGCTTCAGATTCTGTGTCCCCCTCTCTCTCCACCCCACCCCTGCTTGTGCTGTCTCTCTGTCTTTCAAAAATGAATAAACATAAAAAAAAATTAAAAAAAAAAAGAATCCTTTAAGGATGAATAGGAACTTGCCAAATAGTTGAATAGAGAAAAGGTTTTTCAGGAATGAGAAACCTTGAAAAAGGTGCAGAGTAATGAATTCTTTTTTTTTAAATCTTTTTTCCTGAACAGAACGGAAGCAAAAATTACTGTTCTAAGCATAATGAGTTTACTTCCTATTTGACCTTATGCTGTGGGATGGTGGTGAGACCCCAAGGAAATAATGTTTGTAAAACTCATCAGAAATGCCACAAAGTACAAAGTTGTGGTATTATTTATTTAACAAAACCTTAATTTCAGTAGTGTCATTTGTCCTCTAGATTTTTTTGTCCTTTAGATTTTTGTGCTTTGTCACCTTCTTATCCCTCTGTTTTTTTACATGCCACCTTTGCAATCTAAAATTTTCCTAGTTATTCTGCCACTGAAATGAAATTGTCCTGTCATTTACAAAATGTTTAATAGTGTTCAAGATTGATGGAGAAAAAGTTTTTGATTTCTATGCTAATAGTTGGTACACAGATACACATTCTCTTAGTTTTTAAGTAGGTTTTGGAGAATTTCAAACGGCAGATAATTACATTGTGCGCCCATTTTAATGCTGGAACATTGGACCAGTCAACATTTACTTTGAACATTAGAATAAATCTGTAATGGCAAAGTCAATAGCAGTTCTTCCCAAAACAAAAGACCTAAGTGTGTGCCTAGTAATAGCACTTGTAGAAAAATGAGTATTAATGCATTATTTAAATAAGAATTTAGGGGCCCCGGGTGGCTCAGTTGGTTAAACGTCAGACTCTTGATCTTGGCTTGGGTCGTGAGTTCGAGCCCCACATAGGGCTCTGTGCTGCCAGCACAGAGTTTACTTGGGATTCTGTCTGTCTTGCTTGAGTGCTTTCTCCCTCTCTGCCCTTCCCGCGTATTCTCTCTCAAAATAAACTTAAAAAAAAAAAGAGGGGCGCCTGGGTGGCGCAGTCGGTTAAGCGTCCGACTTCAGCCAGGTCACGATCTCGCGGTCTGTGAGTTCGAGCCCCGCGTCAGGCTCTGGGCTGATGGCTCAGAGCCTGGAGCCTGCTTCTGATTCTGTGTCTCCCTCTCTCTCTGCCCCTCCCCCGTTCATGCTCTGTCTCTCTCTCTGTCTCAGAAATAAATAAATGTTAAAAAAAAAAAAATTAAAAAAAAAAAAGAGGAATTTAGTCTGTGTTTTAAAACTAAAACCGTTGAAAGACTCTTTTCTTTGGTACATCATCTTATTTGTTTCCTAGAAGACTTAAAAATGCCTGTTTCCTATTATACCCTGTTTTTGCTTCTCTTTCATCAAATTTGTCTGAGTTGCTAAAACTAAAATTAACATGGAAGAGGGCATAAAAGACAAATACTCAAGGTAGACATGGGCAATAAACCAATAGCTCACTTTGAGGAAGGATTTGACTTTCTCTTGCTTTTTATTAGATTTTCACAAATAGAACTCAAGCTTAGCACTTAGAACTTGGAAAGCCAGGAATTTGAAGATCTCCATGAATAAGGATAAAAACATAAGGAACTGCCCATGAGAATTTAGGAACACCTAGAATGACTTACACAATCCCAAGTTTGGTAGCAAATATATTTTTATACAGTCCCCCCCAAAAGTCAAATATTTGTAGATGTACTAGAAATACTGAATCAAAACCATTTGGCTGAATACAGACTTTAACATATAACATTTCTAATTTTATGAGAAACCTTTAAAATATGCTAGATTCTTACTGGTAGATGTATAGCTCTTTGGATACTTTGAGTATTGGGCTTTTTATTTTTTTTTTTAATATTTAAAAAAAAATTTTTTTTTTCAACGTTTATTTATTTTTGGGACAGAGAGAGACAGAGCATGAACGGGCGAGGGGCAGAGAGAGAGGGAGACACAGAATCGGAAACAGGCTCCAGGCTCCGACCCATCAGCCCAGAGCCCGACGCGGGGCTCGAACTCACGGACTGCGAGATCGTGACCTGGCTGAAGTCGGACGCCTAACCGACTGCGCCACCCAGGCGCCCCGAGTATTGGGCTTTTTAAAGTTGTGAATCGAAGCTTTTCTTACTACTGGGAAACAGTTTAGCATATCATTAGGAAGGAAGGTAGACTTTGCTTATTTACCCACTCATGCTTTCAACCTGTCAACATTCAGTGCTGAACATACAGGTTTCATGCAAGGTTTTATTGTAAGTCCTTACCAGTGGCAGTAATGAAAAGCATGGGGTCTGGAGACAGATTGATAGATGTTGTAGTTCCAGCTCTACTATTTAGCATCTGTGTGACCTTGTATGTGGTATTAATGTTTACCTTTTTCTTTGTCTGTAAAATGGAGAGAGTAATACTACCTACCTACTTTATATGGTTGTAAACATGGAATGATACCACTTGTATTCAAGAAGCCAGAGTTTGAATTTCACTTAATCTTTGTCAATTTTTTCATTAGTAACATGGGCTAATACACTTGTGTTATGAATTTCGCTGTATTATAAAGATAGAAGGTACAATATATTAATTCACTTTGTAAACCCTGCTGCCCTGGAATGAGAGGCTCTACTGCCTCATATTCATTGTCTAGATAACTATCATATAGACCTGAGATGTGGAAGATGATCCATAGATTTTTTGTGTGTGTGACTCATCAATGAATAGGGTTTTTCCCAGAAGCTTATTGCCAGACGAAATAAGCATTTAAAGGGTTAGCCCAGTGTTGGATTCTTGGTAAAACATTCAGTATATGGGAGTTGTTGCTGTATTATGGCTATTGTGTGATGTAAATGTAAAATAACAGTAATGTAGTCAAGAATTTTTTTCATCTTAAAAAGGCTCCAAATATGCAACAACATATGGAAGCATTTTAGTTTTAGAATTGGAGAGCACATTGTGCCCCTTTAGCATTATCACATCCTGCCTTATATTTTTCTTGGGTGCCTGTGACATTCTCCTCCCCTTCCCCAGCCTCAGGTTTTAGGCTTCTGTATTCTGAATGTTTAGGGGGCTTAATATGTCTGTCTGAAGTCCCTACGTTTTTCCCCAGGAAGCTTGGTTAAGATTTAGTACTTCCCTCTAAATAAGGCTTGGCCTTCAGTAAGAGCCAAAGCACTCAATTTTTCTAGAGAAGTTTACAGTCAGTGCTATGTGGAAAAAGACATAGGGCCTAGGACTGAGTTTTAGAAAATTTCCTCAGTAAATCTGAGGTGTGAAGCAGAGTCATCAGCAAATATTCAGAGAAATAATAGAAAGATTAGAGAAACAACGTAGTGTTATCTAAATTAAAGATCAATGTTTGAGAAAGGGGAAGTAAAAAATAGTATATGAAACAGCTGGCATTTGGGTTTAGTTTGGAAAAAGTGGCTAACATTAGAAAGCCTCCTTGTGAAGGGGATAGTGGAAGCTTCAGGTGCAGGGGTTAAAAGTGTGACGAGGTGGATGCTGCATGGTGAGATCCAAGGCCGAAAGTAGTTTCACTGAGAAAAAGAATGAAACAGACCAACAGCTGAAAAAAATAGAAGGCCCGAATGAAGATGATCTTTCAGTGTGTCGTCCATTTGTATTTAATGATCGTTTAAATTTTCAAGAGTGAAACCAGACATTTTAATTCTGCAATTACTTAACTATGTTTGCTGGCAGTTTGTTTGCCAGCACACTGTTAATTATAGTTTTCATTGGTGAAAGTGGTTGTTAATATAGTTAATGAGTAACCTGTTAGAGGTAAATGGAGCTTATTGGCCTTTCTTTGCCTTTGGATGCGACCATCAAACAAGTCATTAACTATTGCCAGTGACTAATTTCTTAGAAATCACTACTTGTTTCACAGCATCAGAAGGGATGCTCCCTGGATCTTCAGTGAGTAAACAGTACACAAAACAGGTTACTAAATAGAATGGGATTATACCTGTGAGTCTACAATGCAGAATGAGATTTTGGAGGAGCACTTCGATCCATTGACAGGTTGATGCGAACCCATCAGTAGGTCACAGATTTTTGTAGTAGTTAGTGCTGTCATTCATAAAGCAAAGACTGCCTTAGAGCCAGTATGGACAGAAAGCAACTTGAGACTGCTGAGTGGTGGCGTTATCTACTGTTTACCCGAGAAGAGGTGAAAGAATCTTCTCAAACACAGTGTTGTGCTATGCTGAATTTTTGTAACTCAAAAATACAGCCGTGGCTGTCCCAAGAGCACCTCTTATTTTTGAGGCAATGGCAATAAAAGAGAAGCACCATATGATGCGTCAGGTTAAGGGTTGTTTTGATAGTTTCTGGGGATGATTTGAGTGTTTTCTTCCTTAATTTTTTTGCCTTAAAAGAACCCAATAGTTCCAACAGTCTAGGTTTTTCAGGTATTTAGGGAACTCTAAGGCATAACAGGGGGTCCTCAAAGTCTTTTCCATCAGGCTGATGGAAATTGACATCAGGCATTTCCTCCTGATCATACTGCACATCTCAGTAAAACACTGTTGTGTTTTGCTTTTGTCTGGGATTTTGTTAATCTGTGTTAATCAGGGCTCTACTGCTTAAACTTGCTATTAAGTGAAGATCCATTTATTTATATTTTAACATATTCACAATGAAGTGTTTTACAGCATGAGGTAAGAAGTTAACAAAAATACACTGAATGAAAAAGTTGGGGGCTATTGCCAGAATTTCTCTACTAATGTCATGGCTTCTTACTTATGCTGGAAATTGGGGATTTTTCTTAACCCAAACAGCTTGATGCATGGAATTGTTTAAATTGCCTGATTATCTCTATTGACACAGGATGGGGCTTGAGGAACCAGTCTTTTCCAGGCCAGCTGCCCCTCCCAGTTTTACCTGCAGCCTTGCTGTGTGAGTTCGTGCTGAAGCTGCTAGGGGAGAAAAGGTTTCCTTAGGGAGACGCACTTTAGACAGTGTGAATAATTGGGGTTTTATTTACTGCGGAGGAATAAACACATGCTGGCATTTTTATTACTGTTCTGGGACTTGTATGCATCATTTTCCATGATTGCTGTTGCCCAGCCGGGTTGCTACTTGGGCAATCTGGCAGAGAGAAAATGTTATCTCGTTGCAGATTCTCTTTTTAATTATCAGGGATTTGGAATTCCAATCCAAGAGATTAAAGTTGAGCAAATAAATTTTAAAAATGCATAACACAAATAAAACCTCCAAAAGTCAGTTCCTAGTTTTATTTTTAAGAGTTTTCAAAATCCAGATCACTTCAAGGTCATTTCTATAAGGCAACAATGATAATCTTTGATCATGGGAAAAATCTGTGGGCTTGATCTGATTTTCCTCTTTTTTCCTAAGGTTATTAAGATGAAAATGTTAATGTGTTTTTGGATTCTAATTATCATTGAAACCAGAGAAATTTGGGGACATGAATGCCCACTAGCACTTTTATCCATGGGCCATGGGTATTAAATTTTTTCATATCTTGCTAATTATCAGAGGTAAAAATGCATACTACATTTGTTGAAAAGACCATGTACTGCATGTCTTTAAAAAGTACAGCACTTTATTAACCCTTACAGATTTTTCACGATTTTTGCCATATGAAATGGCAGAAAATTGAAGTGGAAATGATATAATTATGAGTTATGTGCTGCTTATAATAGCTCTAGGTCACATTTTCTTCATGAAGATTAAAATACAGAAGTTCACTGGTAAACACTGAATTTTAAAATTAGAACCTTTCATGTTTCTGTGGACAGTTCCTCTCCTATTAATTAAAAATAGACATTTCCTAGAATTTTGCTTCTTTCTGAAGCTTAATACCTCTCCAGGTGTATACATATCAGTAGTAATCAAATATTTTTGGGTAAATGGAAAGATTAAAAGCATCATGAGATCCTACAGTTGGGGTTAAAATACTTGTATTCCATCCCTTGATTTTATTTATCAATTGTGTGAGTTTAGTGATGTCTTAGAACTGGTCAGAGCTTCAGTTTCCTCATATATAAAATGAATGGATTGGACTAAATAGTATCCAGGATTGTTTCCAGAGCTACCTCTCTGTGATTGTATTTTTTGGTTGTTAACAGTCGTTCACTGGAAGCCTGGGCTGTTGTTTTGTGAGGAATGGTTAAGCGTGTGCCACCAGAACCAGACTGCCTGGGTTTGAATCCTGCCCCTGCCACATAGTAGCTACTTATACGGGAGCAAGTTAATCTATTTGTCAGTTTCTTTACTTGAGCAAAACCGAGACAGTGATAGGATGTACCTCACAGATTTGTCAAAGGATTAAGTGAGTCAGTTTATGCAAAGACTTAAAACAATGCCTGGTACGTAGTCACACTTCTTATCACTGTCGTGATGATAAAGTGTAAATCAACTTTTAAGTACTTGATCCAGAAACCATACTAGGTGTTTCAGATAAAAAGGCATTTAATGAAGAAGTGTTTGAATAAGGTTCAGGACGGGAGCACCGGCTCAAACCTTCCTGGGTAGCTGCAATCCAGAGATCAGGAGACTGCTGCCATGCTGTCGTCACCACTGAGGCCACGTCTGCACGTGAGATGTTGAGTTTGGATGAATCTGTGGCCTTGCTTTTAGCAGAAGCAGTAGCAGGAGAAGGATCTCTGACTCACTTAGGCGTTCAAAATTTCATATGAGCATGTCACATTGGTGGAGTTTAATCTGTATCCAGAACTCTGGCTACAGAAGTGTCTGGGGAATGTAGCCTTTCCTTTTGGCCCCTGCTGTATACGAATACTGTAGTAGGCAGCGATGAGCACTGGGTATCTGTCAGCTCTATCTTGCTCCAGCGCTAATGACCTTAGTTTCTTATCAGAGGCCCCCGATTGCTATTTTTAAGAATGAATTCTCTCCAAGATCTATTATATCCTTAATCCTGAGTCTAACTGTATGAGCTGTGTTAGTATTCTTATCCTCCATTTAGAGAAGAAAACAGGCCTAAAGCTGTTCAGTAACTTGCCTGAGCGAAAATGGTAGAACCTAGGCGATCTGACTCTAGATCCTGGGCCTGTCTACTGCGTTGTATGTTTTATGGTTGTACCTTCACATTCTCCAAGGACTGAAGGAATGAGCCCCATTCAGTTCAGCTTTACATATCACACCAGATAACTTGAAAACTAGAAATGCTTTTAGTGAAAATGTTTGACATTCTTGAGGGTTTTAAACAAGATGTCCGCAAACCATATTGCTGAATAAGATGGTTCTGGGCAGGCACAGGGGGAACGAACACTGCATTAAAAAGGATCTAAATAATATACATGTCTAGTACTGTAGGTCAATTAAATCCTTTTGATCATGTCCCAAATAAGCAAAGGCTGGTTGTGGAAGATGTGCTGCTAACAACTGACAAATGACATCTCACTGTGGGGCGTTCTAGTACATTTCTTCCTATGAAACAGATGCATCTTTTGGATTTTCCCAATGTTCTAACATAATTCTGTTTCCTAGAATTCCAGAAGAGATTATAATTTAATATTCTACTTATGAAAAAAATTGAACATGGCTTCTTAGATACATTGTCAGATGTTTCTTCGTTAGAGTGCATACTATGTTTTAGGTACTGTTCTATGAGTTGGCAATGCATTTAATGAAAAAATGCCAGGTTCTAATGATAGCCTGTTCTATGAGGAAGACAAGAGATATGTAAATAAGTGAACAAACAGCATGCTTTAAAGATTTTAAAACTAAGAGAAAAAAAAATGGGATTGACAACCTCAAACATCATTTGAGGTTGGTGCTAGAAGGCTTCTCTGGGAATTGATGTTTGAATGGAGAGCAGAGTGACAAGATGAGTGGGAAAGAGTGATAAAATCAGGGGAAGAAAAGAAAATACAGAGGCCAGATATGGGGATGACCTTGGTGTGTTTGAAGGCAAAGTAGTTGACTGTGGACAGAGGGTAGTGAGTAAGCAGGGGGAATGGTATGGATTAAAGTTAGTGAGTTAGGCTCTGATCATATAGGACCTTGTGAATGAAGTAATACATTTTGATTTGACTCTGCTTGAATCGGAAACTGTATTAGATTGTAATGGGGGAAATGGTATAACCCAATTTTTGCTTTATAAAGATCATTTGGCTATAGTGTGGAGAATGGCCCTTTGGAAGGCAAGCGTGAAAACCAAACTCACCAGGAGGCTGTTAGTTTAACTGAGGAATGATGTCTTGAATTAAAATTGAAGCAGTGGAGATGGCAAGAATTGGCCCCATTGTGGGGTTAGTTTTAGTGGAACTGACATGATGTTCTGGTAGATGGGTTTGGGGTATGAGGGGGGAAAAGGAATTAAGGATGACTGCTGGGTTTTAGCTTGAGCCACAGGGTGGATAATGGTGTCATTTACTTAGATGGGAAAGACCATGGAAAGAGACTTTTGGGGAGAAAATCAAGAATTTTCTTTTAGATACAATAGTGGGGAGTGTTGTTACATGTTCAAGTGGAGATAGGGAGTAGTTGCATATTGGAGTCTGGATCTTAGGGGAACGATTGAGGCTAAATATTTGGACCTGGAGATCATAAAAATATGGGTGCTTTTTGAAGCTACGAGGTGGCATAAGATGGTCTAGGAAGACTAATAAGAGAAAGATAAGAGGGCCAAGAAGAAAATGTTATATAATTTGGCAGGGGAGGAGTTAGCAAAGAAAACTGGGAAGTAGAAACCAGTTGACTAGGAGGAAATGTGGAAATATTTAGTGACACAAATGCATAGAGAATACAGGGATAACAGAATCAACCAGTTGTGTCCAATGCTGCAGAACACCTAATAAGAGGACAATTGACCTACAGAATTAACAAAAGGAAAACAGATCATTATTTACCTTCCTTAAAAAGAATGGTTTTCAAATAATGGTGAGGGCAGAAGCTCAGTTGGAGTCAGTTGTATAGACAGTGGGAAATGAGCTTTTCCTTCTGTGACATGGTGATATTCTACCCCCACATGTGTGGAGAAATACAAGTAGGAGTTCCTTAAGGAGGCCAGAAAACGTGTGGCTCCAGCTTTTGACTCCCAGGCATGGTTTGAGGCTACTCCTGCATGATCTTCTTGTGTTTTGAAATAAGACTGGGCATTAGAATTTCTACCAGCAAACCTATTGTTAAATACAGAAGAGTGGTGAAACAACCTCATTCTACTATCTTATACTATGTTTAAGCTGATTTGGTTAATAGAAAACCATACTATTTTTAGCATAATTGAGCATTATATCAGGGGCAAGTTCAGGAGAGAGTAAGTAGACAGTGAATGCCCTGGTTTATAGGTAGCTGATGGAAAATTTGACTAATTTACAAAAATGAAGTTCTTTCTTCAAATATCAAGCAGTTCATTGAATTGTGTTGGCATTCCTGGACACTAAAGCACATAATGAGAGAATATACTCCATTATACATGACATCTGGACTGGGAACAAAGACAGAATGTCAGCAGATATAGTAAAGGTTATGATAATGGTTACAGCCAATCTGGCTGACAATGCTGTGTGTTCTTTTGACTGCCTGTGGGTGAGCAAGACAATCCTTTGAAACCAAATAAACACATTAACACAAGACTAGCGATCTTTTGAGACAATGCCAACTTATAAATGTCCTGTGTGGACTCCTCTCCAGGGTTGTGAATTTAGGGAAGGTATATTTTGGGATGTGTCACTAAATTCACTGAAATGTAGGACTTTCTTCTTCCCTATGGAGAGAAGTTGGAAATGTTGTTTAAGGGTTAGTAGCTTATGCCAAGATGTGGATGTTGACGTCCTAGTTGTTTCCTGACTCCCTTTCTGTGAGCATATGTTCAGCTTGGCTTCTCTGCGTTGTCTGGAGGAGGCTTCCAGACTGATTCTGGGCAGAGCTAGGCACTTGCTGAAGAGCACCTGATCCCACTTCATTTCTCTGTATCCTGGCTTACTGCCCCAGTCACCAGTGGGAAGCTGGCAACTTGAGTTTGGCCCTTTCTGTAAAGAGAGGTACCACAGTTACTGACCGTATGAGATTGTGTTTGTGGATTACAAAAGAAGGCATTTTGACTTGGTTTGCTAATATTTGGGAAATAGATGCCCTAAATGTTCCGTCATCAAAATGATCACTGGATGACAATTAAAGATGACATAATGCATGGAAAAACATTGTGTCAGCTCTAAGGCACATGCTACACAATTAGTTGTTATAAATATTAGTGTCTTGAAGGATAAGGATATTTACTGTATTCATAATACAGTTACTAACAGATACAAAGGAGCTAATTGATAGTAATCCAATAATAGTAGGGGACTTAAACAGCTCACAGCAATGGACAAATCATCCAGTCCCACAAAATCAACAAGGAAACAGTGGCTTTAAATGACACACTGAACCAGATGGATTTAATAGATATACTCAGAACATTCCATCCTAAAACAGAATACACGTTCTTTTCAAGTGTACATGCAACATTCTCCACAACAGAGGAGCTATTCGGCCACAAGACAAGTCCCAACAAATTCAAAAAGATCAAGGTCATACCATGCATCTTTTCTGATGACCATGCTATGAAACTAGAAATCAACCACAAGAAAATACCTGGAAAGAGCACAAATACATGGATGTTAAATAACATGCCAATGAACAATAAATGGGCCAACCAAGAAGTCAAAGAAATTGAAAATTGCATGGAGAAAAAGTGAAAAAGCTAACACAACGGTTCCATGTCTTTGGGATGCAGCAAAAGTGGTTTTAAGAGGTAAGTTTATAGCAATACAGGTTTAGTTCAAGAACCAAGAAAAATCTCAACCTAACCTTAAACCTAGAGGGGCTGGAAAAAGAACAAATAAAACACCAAATCAACAGAAGGAAGGCAATAATAAAGAATTAGAGCAGAAATAAATGGTCCAGAAACTAAAAAAAAAAAAAACTTCCAAAAAACAATATAACAGATCAAAGAAGGCAGTTGGTTCTTTGAAAATATCAACAAAATAGATAACCCTCTAGCCAGACTCACCTCCCTCCCTAAAAAAAAGAAAATCATGAATAAGAGGAGAGATAACACCGACACCACAGAAATACAAAGGATAATGTGAAAAATTATCTGTCAAATTCAGCAACCTAGAAAAAAGGGACAAATTCTTAGAAACAACCTACCAAAGTGGAAGCAGGAAGAAATAGAAAACTCGAACAGGCTGATTACCAGCAGTGAAATTGAATCAGTAATCAAAACTCCCATGAAACAAAAGCCCAGGACTAGACAGCTTCACAAGTGAATTCTACCAAACACTTAAAGAAGAGTCAATATCTATTCCTCTTAAACTATTCCAAAAAAAGACACCTTTGAGGTCTCTACGAGGCCAGAATGATTCTGATTTCAAAACTAAATAAGGACATTACAAAAAAAGAGAACTACAGGCCAATATCCCTGAACACAGATGTGAAATCCTTAACAAAATATTAGCAAACCCAACAATTATATTAAAAAAAATCATCCACCATGATCAAGTAAGACTTATTGCCAGTACGCAAGGGTGGTTCAATACTCACAAATCAATCAACATGATATGTCAAATTAACAAGAAAGGATAAAAATGATATCTTTTCAATAGATGCAGAAAAAGCCTTTGACAAAGTACAACATCGATCATGATTAAAAACTCTCAACAGCGGTGCCTGGGTGGTTCAGTTAAGCATTCTACTCCTGATTTTGCCCTCTTTCATGATTTCATGGTTGTGAGATGAGCCCTGAGTTGGGCTCTGCCCTGTGTGTGTGTAGCCTGCTTAAGATTCTGTCTCCCTCTCGCCCTCACCTGCTACCCTCCTCCCTCCCTCTCTCCCTCTCTCTGTCTCTCAAAAAACAAAAACCCTCAACAGAGTAGGTTCAGAGGGAACATACCTCAACATAAAGTCCTTATATGAAAATGCACAGATAACATGATACTCAGTGGAGAAAAACTGAGAGCTTTTTCCCTTAGGTCAGGGCCAAGACCAAGATGTCCACTCTTACACTTTTATTCAACATAGTGCTGGAAGTCCTAGCCACAGCAATCAGATAAGAGAAAAGAATAAAATATTGGTAAGGAAGAAATAAAACTTTGACTATTTGCAGATGATCTGATATTACATATAGAAAACCTTAAAAATCCTGTCAAAAAACTACTAGAACTGCTAAATGAATATAGTAAGTTTGCAGGATACGAAATCAATGTACAGAAATCTATTGCATTTCTATGTGCTAATGAAACAGCAGAAAGAGCAATTAAGTAAACCGTTCCATTTACAATTGCACCAAAAATAAAATGCTAGGAATAAGTGTAACCAAAGAGGTGAAAGATATGTGCTCTGAAAACTATAAAACACAGATGAAAGAAATTGAGGATGACACAAACAAATGGAAAGACATTCCATGCTCATGGATTGGAAGAACAAATATCGTTCAACTGTCTGTCTTACCCAAAGCAATCTACACATTTAACCTACACATACAGATTGTAGCAATCTACAATCCCTATTAAAATACAACCAGGATTTTTCACAGAGCTACAACAATCCTAAAATTTGTATGGAATCACAGAAATCACCAGTAGCCAAAGCAATCTTGAAAAAGAAGAGCAAAACTGGAGGTTTCAGAATTTCATACTTCAATTTCTATTACAAAGCTGCAGTAATCAAAGTACTATGGTACTGGCACAAAAACAGACACCTAGATCAATGGAACAGAATAGAAAGCCCAGAAATAAAGATTAATTGACCATGTAATTGTGTTTAACAAAGGAAGCAAGATAAGCAATGGGAAAAATCTTTCCAACAAATGGTGTTTGGAAAACTGGAACATTTTCTTAAACTATACACAAGTACAATCAAAATGGATTGAGGACTTAAATGTGAGGCCTGAAACTATAAAGATCCTAGGAAACAGCACAGGCAGTAATTTCTCTGACATCTGTCATAGCAACATCCTTTTAGATGAGTCTCCTGAGACCAGGTAAACAAAAGCAAAAATAAACGATTAGGACTGCATCAAAATAAAGTTTCTGCATAGCAAAGGAAGAAACCAACAAAACTAAGAGACAACCTACAGAATGGGAGAAGAATGAGATACTGATAAAGGGTTAGTATCCAAAATAGATAAAGAACTTACACAATTCAACACCAAAAACCCATTCCAAATAATCCAGTTAAATGGGCAGAAGACATGAACAGACATTTTTTTCAAAGAAGACATACACATGGCCAACAGACACATGAAATGATGCTCAACATCACTCATTAGGGAAATGTAAATCAAAACCACAATGCAATATCACTGTATAATTGTCAGAATGGCTAAAATAAAAAAAAAAAAACACAAGTGTTGGTGAAGATGTGGAAAAAAAATCCCTCTTGCACTGTTGGTGGGAATGCAAACTGGTACAGCCAATGTGGAAGACAATATAGAGGCTTCTCAAAATGTTCATAGAGCTGTGTTATTAGCCAGTGATTGTACTAATGACTATTTATCCAAAGAATATGAAATCAGTAATTTGAAGGGATACATGCACCCCTACGTTTACTGCAGCATTATTTACAATAACCAAACTGTGGTAGCAGCCTAAGTGTACACTGAAAAATGTATGAAGATGTGGCATATACATATATATGTATATATATGAATATTATTTGACCATAAAAAAGAAATTTGCAACAACATGGATGGATACAGAGAATATAATGCTAAGTGAAATAATCCAGTTGGAGAAAGACAAATATGACTTCACTTGTGGGAAATTTAAGAAACAAATGAGAAAAGGAAAAAGACAAACCAAAAAAGACTCTTAACTATAGAGAACAGAAGATCACCATTGTGGAGGTGGGTTGAGAAGGATGGGTGAACCAAGTGAAGGGGGTTAAGAGTACACTTACCTTGATGAGTACTGAGTAATCTATGGACTTGTTGAATCACTATATTGTATCCCTAAAATTAATACAACACTATATATTAACTATACAGGAATTAAGAATATATATATGTAATTTTTTCAGTGTAGAAAAAGGATTAAAATTACTCAAATGTTTCAAGTCTAGGAAGGCAATGTGAATGTTGGATCAGTTATAGCACTTAGGAGTAGTTGGCCCTGTAGAAAACTAGGGATTGCACACTTACTGATGGATGGTCAGTTAGGGTAGAGGAACAACATTAATAAAGACTTGCCCTGTGAAGAGACCGAGGTAGAGCCTGCTAACTGCCAGCCAGTGACATAATATCCTAGAGCAATGGAATTTTCCAGGTGGAGGGAACCTTTGAAATTATGTTACTCATTTCACCAATAAAAAAAAAATGGAAGTCAGGTGTCTCTTGACCTTTCCTAAAATCACACAGGTACTAAGAGGTAGAGTTGGGACTAGAACTCAAATGCCAGGTGTCTTTGGTGATAAGTAGTCAGGCATGTAGGCTGAGGAAGCCAAAGACCTGGGGGAGGGGGGGGGTTGCTAAGCAGGCACCATTACTTAAACTGTGGTTAAAAAAAAAGTGTGGTATAATACATGTTTTTTTTTCTTTCTTGGAAGGTTATGATCATTCATTAAGACACATTCATTTTTTTAAGACGTGACCATAAAGTTTTTTGAACCAACAATTTCTGGTATTAAATAATGTCACAGGAGGTTATATTCATGGTATTTATAACTTGTAAAAATCAGTAGAATGTGTAGGGCATAGGGAGAATTTACACATGAAGGAGACTGAGTATATAGACAGTACAGCTATTTACTAACACTGAATTTTCATTTACAAAGAAATATACCAAATGAATTATTTGTAGCCATACAGCATAGACATTCCAAGTTACAGGGAAAATATGAGCAATTTTTAGACAATATAGTTTAAGCAGGAATGTTACTTTTAAAAACTTAGAACATTAAGGGGCACCTGGGTGGCTCAGTCGATTAAATGTCCAACTCTTGGTTTCAGCTTCGGTCTTGATCTCACGGTTTGTGGGATTGAGCCCCGTGTCAGGCTCTGTGATGCCAATGTGGAACCTGCTTGGGATTCTCTCTCTCTCCCTCTGCTCCTCCCCAGCTCATGCATATGTGTGCTGGCTTGCTCTCTCAAAATAAATAAACCTAAAAAAATATGTCTTTAGAAATAAACTTTTAAAGAAAGAGAACATTCAGATTGCTGTTTAGTGTCAATTGGTAAAAATCACTTTGGAAAATAGTTTTGCATTTCTTAAAAATATTGAGTACCCAGCCTAAGATGCAGCACTACAGCTTGGTGAAATTTACACTTATCTGGAGACCCTTCTATCAATGTTTAATAGTAACGTTATCCTTAGGAACAAAAGTGCAGACAAGCCAAATGTGCATCTAACTTTATAGTAAGTAAATTGTGTGATATTCATATAGTAGAGTAATACATAGTGTGAGAACAGATGAACTTATTGCTCTGTATGTCAGTGAGGATGAAGCAAGTAAGCTGCAGAAAAATATATATAAAATCATCTTTATAAAATTGAAAAACAGTCAAAACTTGTCGATAAAGTCATGGGAGTGTAAACTATTAAGGAAAAATATGGCAGTGATTAACATACAAAGGAAAATGACTATGGGGAAAGGAAGGAGGTAGAGGCAATTGGGTAAATGAACACAAAGGGTTTAAAATTATTGATGCTATTAAGATAGTGGTGGGTTCAGTGTTCTTGATGTTGTGTATAAGTGATGAACCACTAAATTCTACACCTGAAACTAATATTACTGTAAACTAATTTAAAGAACAACTTGAAAGTCTTAAAAATTAAAGTGTTTGTCTCTTATGTAAATTTTACATGTAAAATTAAGTGTAAAAACTAATACAATTGAGGGGCATCTGACTTTTGATTTTGGTTGGGGTCATGATCTCACAGTTCATGGGTTTGAGCCCTGCATTGGGCTCCATGCTGACGTTGTGGAGCCTGTTGGGGCTTCTCTGTCTCCCACTCTCTGCCTCTGCCCTACTCCCACACTCTGTTTCTCTCTCAAAATAAAGCAACAAACTTAAAAAAAAATAGAGGATTAAACATTAAAACAAAGAAACATTTGATAATATTTGAGTAATTATTGGATGATTTTTTTGCTTTCCTTTTTGAAAGATAGCTGTGTATTCTATAACAAGAATTATGTATGTATATATTTATTAAAATTTTTCATTGTGATAAAAAATGCCAAGTTTAGTTTCTAAGTATATAATTCAGTAGTGTTAAGCATGTTTAAATTGTTGTGCAACCAGTTTCCAGCATATTTTCATAGTATAAAACTACCTGTTAAACAGCAATACCCATTCCCCGCCCCCCGCTCCAACCCCCCAGCCCCAACTCCCCAGCCCCGACCCCCCAGCCTCCTGGAGCCACCAGTCTACATTCTGCTTCTCTGAAATCGACTACCCTAGGTACCTCATACAAATGGAATCCTATGTTATTGGTTGTTTTGTGATGGGCTTATTTCACTTAGCAAGACAGCCTCAAGGTTTATCCATGTTGTATCATTTGTCAGAATTTCCTTCATTTTTAAGGCTAACTAATACTCCCTTGTATGTGCATACCATATTTTTGTTCATTTTTGGACACTTGGGTTGCTTCCACCTTTTGGCTACTATGAACTTGTCTCTTTGAGATTTTGCTTTCAGTTTTTCTTTTTTTTTGTTGGATATATATACCCAGAAGTAGAATTGCTACATTGTAGGGTAATTCCACTTTTAATATTTGTGGGGCTGCCATATTGTTTTTCACAGCAGCTGTAATATTGTACATTCCTGCCAACTGTGCTCAGAGGTTCCAATCACTCTACATCCTTGCCAACTTATTTTTTTTCGTAGTCATTCTAATGGGTATGAGGTGGTAGGTATCTTGTTGTGGTTTGATTTACATTTCCCTAATGATTACTGATGTTATGTTTCCTTTCATGTCCTTATTGGCTGTTTGTATATCATCTTTGGAGAAATGTCTATTCAACTCCTTGGCTGTTTGTTTTAGTTATTTGTGATGTTAAGTTATAGGCCTATCTTAAATTCTGTATATTAACTGCTTATCAGATACAAAATTTGCAAATATTTTCTACCATTCTATAAGTTGCCTATTTACTCTGTTGCTTTTGTCATGTGATGCAGAGTTGTTACTTTTGATGTAGTCCCACCTGATTCTTCTTTATTTTGTTGCCTGTGCTTTTGATATCACATCCAGGAAGTTCTTGTTCAATTCCGTGTCATAAAACTTTTCCCCTGAGGGTTTTTTTTTTTGTTGTTGTTAAGGAGGTTTGTAGTTTGAGGTCTTATGTTTAAGTATTTGATCCATTTGAGTTTATTTGTGTGTATAGTGCAACATAAGGGTCCAACTTCATTCTTTTGCCTGGAAATACCCAGTTTTCTCAAGATCGTTTGTTGAAGAGACTGCCCTTTCCCTACTGACTGGTCATAGTACTTGTTTCAAAACTCATTTGGAAGTTAAAATTTATCTTTTGTCAATTACTTTGAAGATTTTATTGAGCTATTTTTGAGTTTCCACTTTAGTTTTTAAGGAGTTGGCTTTCAATCTCATTTTTTTATTATTTGTTTTTGGTTGCTTTGAAGACCTTTTTATTCTCTCAAGTTCACCATAACAAGTCCAGGTGTGATTTCTTTGTTGACCTGGCTTGAGATTTTGGGGGATACCTAAACCTAAGGATGGGTGTCTTTCATTAGTTCCCCATCAGTATTTCTTCAGTTAGGCTTCATTTCTTTTTAGAATCTTCTTCTGGACATCTGAATAGATAAGTATTATATCTTGAGACTGAACTTCATGTTGCCTAGCTCCTTAGACCTCTGTATTTTTCCTCCTTTTGTCTCTTGGTGTTACCTTCTGCATTTAGTTTTGAGCTCTTCCAGTTCATTAACTGTCTCTATTCTGTGTCACCTAAGTTATTTTAACCCATCTACTGAATTTCTAATATTAGATTTTTCATTTCTGCTTAGAGCTTTTCTACTCTACCAAATCATGTTTTTGATGGTTTTATCATATTTTTAATGCCTTTGTAAAATTGATTACTTATATTTTATATTGTCTGATAATTTAAACACCTGCAGTGTTTTTGGGCCTGATTAGTTGTTTGTTGTAGGATTTGCACTCATATAAGACTGTTTCCTGTTGTGAGTTTCCACTTTGGTTGTGAGTTTGTGATGGCTGAGTCTTTTATCTCTGGGAATTGTCTGAGGCCTGGGTTAGAGGTAATTTCTCCAGAGAGGATTTGTGTGTGCCTCTTTGAAGTATCTAGAGGCACCACAATTTGGGCTAGTTTAACCTAATTTTCTATTTGAGGTTTTTCAGACCATAAAAATGATGTAAATTCTAATCCTGCATCCGTTATGAAGTTAGCCTTATTAGTTTTCAGGTGAGACCTCTTCTCTCTGTCCGTGGCGTATGCTTGGTCAGGCAATTTTCTAAGTCGTCTTTCTTTGTGGGTACTTTTATTTGTATAGTTCACCCCATTTTGGGGGGGGGGGTATAAGCCTTTTGAACAATTGTGATCTGACTTGTCATCTTTTGGGTACTTTTAGTTTTCTCTTTTTCTTTTCTTTTTTTCCAGTTTCATGTTGACAAAATTAAAAGCAAGTGATCTACAGATGGTTTTGGAGAGCCATTGGCTTCAGCACTTGGTTTTCCTTTTGGATTTATTCTCATTTTTGGCCTCTGAAGACTTTCCCATTTTTCTTTCCAGATCAGATGAATATAAAAAGATACTTTAAAATATATCCTATTAAAGGTGTTCAGTTGAAGGAGATCTAGTCCGTCATAATGCTGGATATAGAATTCTTACTTGGCTTAATATTTAAAATTCATACAAGTGTATGTTTCTATTATAATTAGAATCATAGATAATTTAACATGACAAATTTATTCAGGTAGAATAGATTGCATCCCCGTGTTCATTTTTGATTAAATGGGTAATTTAAAAAAAAGTTTGATGCAATTTAAAAAAACATTTTTTTAAGTTTATTTATTTTGAGAGAGAGTGCTTGCAAGCAGGAGAGGGGCAGAGAGAAGGAGAGAGAGCAAGCAGGCTCTGTACTGTCAGCACAGAGCCAGATATAGGGCTTGATCTCACAAACTCTGAGATCATGACCTGAGCCAAAATCAAGATCCTCAACCAACTGAGCCACCCAGGTGCCCCTGGAATGTTTTCTTTGTCTTTTGTTTTTGTTTTTGTTTTTGTTTGTTTTTGTTTGTTTTGCATTCATATTAGTTGCTGTAATAGATGAACACTGAAAGCTCAGTGTGTTAAAAATAGCTGAAATTTATTTAAGTAAATTTCCTTGTTGGTAGTGGAAAGAGGGTGGTAATTTGATGGAGAATTCAGAGACCTAGGCTGACAGAATCATTGACAGTTTTAGTTCATAATTTTCAGGTGGCGGAGTGGGAGAATTACCCTGGAAGTTTTTTTTTTTTTTTTTTTTTTTTTCCTCCTGGCCAGGAGTGGAAGCTGTGTACATCATCCCTGCGGATAGCCTGTTGCCTGCAGCTCAGTTACAAGGCTCATCCTTGGGGAGCTGGAAATGTAGCTCTTGAGTCCATGCGAACCTTGAATAGGAGCCTGAATCTTTGGTAGACAGTCTGTCTCTGCTACAGTCCTCTTCTCTGGCTACCAAGTACCTGTATGCACACTTCTCCTCACACACTTCTTCCCCTTGTCCAAAAGAGAAAACCCAAAATCTGTTTGTCATGCATCCAGCTCAAACTTTGGGACCCGTTTGGGACATGTAGTCTTCTCTCTCAGGTCCACTTGACTTCCTGTGGTCTGGGAGCCTATGCAGCAAAAGATAAGTTGGTGTTTCTGGGAGTTCTTTAGATGTGCAAGGCCTTACACGAATCTCCTGAATTGGTCTGTCTGTCGTACTGTGTCTAGTCTGACCTCTCCTATTTCCCCATAGTTGTCTGTAACCTCTTCTTTCACGTTAAAAAAAAAAAAAAAAAGGACTTTTACCCTACTCATTTTGCTGTCCACCCTTTTGGTGCTAGGAATATTCAGCACTTTCTTTGAAGTAAGTTAAACATTGATTTCTTCCATATCGTGGGGTCCCTCAGCAGGGTGCCTTGCATCCCTGAAGTGTTTGTATTTGGTGGGACAACTTTTTTCTGCTTCAATCTCTTTTATTTACCTGAGTGCACACCTCCTGTGAGTGTGGTTGAGTCAGGATGGGTTCCAGTTCCAGCCACTACTCTGTGCTTGAAGTTGCATTCCCCTCTGCCTCTGGCCATGTTGCCGTCTTTGGCTTATGATTCCAGAGTTCTTACTTACCGAGATCCTTTTCCATGTGGCTCATCTCTTTTAAAGCTCCCAGCCCTTGCCACATACGTCAAATGGATCAGAAACTTACTTGTGGACATGCTTAAAATCTTGCCTCTCCATGGTCCCTCACGTGCTACCCCATGCAAAGCAGGGTGACAAAAACAGAACCAAACACCCAGTTCCTTTTGGGAAGAGAGATTACCTAGTCTCCTATGCAGAATATCTCAGTCTTGGCTTTTACCCAGATAGGATTAACTGAATATTTATTCATTGCCTCACTATATTTTATGTTGGTGATAGGGGATATTTATTAGAATTATGCCTATTAAGCTAAAATGTCCCAAGTGAATATCTGGAGCGCTGAGAAAGAAGGAAAATGAGAATGGTGTTGGGGGGGGGGGGGAAACTATCAAATCAGTTAATTTTTCCCTGTACATAGAATATTGTCTTTCTGTGTTGTAACCAAAAACAGGCATACAGCATGTGGCGCAGATAGACCAGCAGCTGTGATACTTGCCTGGGAGCATAGCTTTGAAGTGAAAGTAGCACCGTTGTAGAGAAGATGAAAAATTTGACCCCACATGGAAACAAACCTTAACTTAGGAAAATAAAAACCAGATCATTTAGGATTTAAAGATTGCATTGTGTTCTGTTTGCTGACCCTTGTGCTGAAGAGTCTCCTGGATAAGTTTATAAACTTCAGCCCCTCTTGGGCCTTTGTAAGGTCAGAAGCATGTTGAGCATTTTAGGAATGCCACCTGGAGCTTTTGTATTCCAGGACATGTCTGCAGGAAAAGAGCCTGTCTCAGTGATTACTTGCTTTTATTTTTGGAACCACCTCTTTTCCTGTCGTCTCTCTCCTCTTCCATAATACTATAAAGATGGCAGATAGGCAAGACGCAGAACTGAGTTTGCTGGAGAAAAAAGGCTAATCTTTACTCCGCCTAAGGGAATTGCTAAGCAATCAGAAGTTAGCTAATGAGCACAAATAGACCATCTATTCTTGAAGATGCGATGAAGAAAAACACCTAAAATAAACTCTGGAGGAGGAGGAGAGAAGTATAAGATTCACACGTCCCCATGCTCTTCATTTCCAAAATGTTGAGGGAAAAGTGAGGGATTACTTGAAAAATTAGAGTTTGAATAAATTATTTTGATGAAAGGAGGCAGTTGATTAAATGAAATAGGTCAAAATACTGAATAGTTCAGAAAGACAAGAGGATGTGCTTTGTATGAATGTCCCAATATCTGGAACTTAAAAAACTGTTGGAGATGCCATTTTAAAACTTCTAAAGAAAACGGTTACGAGAGAAAAATCTTAAATGCTAAGCCAAAAAACTAAAATTCAGACACCTGATGACAATCGGTGTTAAGTGGTTCGGAAGAAGATAAATCAAGGTTAACAATTGATAAATTTGAAGTGAAACCTTTAAACCTTTGAAAATCTATCAGTATTTGGGGTATTATTGCATTGATAGCAGCCATTTATCTAAATCTTGAAAGAAATGTTGTTACAGACTCTTTCTCACCTTTCCAGATCACTTAAGGGGAAGAACTCCTGCTGGCTGCCTAGCTCCTAGGGTCTCCTCCATTCTGAAAAATTGGGAAAGATGATCAGTGACATAGGAAAGTACAGGGAGCAGAGGAGGCCGGATGCATTGACATGATGTGGTAGCAGGGAACCAGAACCCTGTAGGGCAGGAGAGTAGCAGTCCTGTAGAAAGGAGAGGAAAAGAGCATTTTACAAGTGTGACTATGAGTTTAAAATTGGAATCTCTTTCAGGTACTTTGAGGTGCTTAAGTAAGTATCGGGATCCATTTTTGCATTTACTTCTGGCTGTTTCTTTAAGCAGAGTGGCTCTTGAGCTCCATGGAATTCTCCCCGTGTTTAGGTTAGAATTAAGTACTAATCCCTATGATGGACTTCAGTAATGAGGATCTTTGACAGCAGTGCCATGACTTTTGTAAGAATTCATCATTAAAACACAAGTACTCGGAATGTCTAATGATAACTTCAAAATGTCTTTTTTTCTGATTCTCCTGGCCATAAACGTGGTTAAGTGAGGTTAAGCGAATTGGCTTTTGTAATGATTTGTTGGACAGTGAATAGAGTGTAGGAGATGATTGTTTTTGCATATTTTTCAGTACCTTAGTACACTTGTGTGATGAATTCTGTAGCCCGTTGGGGTATTGAAGACACATGGATTGAGTGAAGTTGGGAATATGACTATTAAAATTCTGTTAAAGTATTTTCTGGTTTCTGAAGGCCTCTACGATCTATATTTCTTAGGCACTGAAAATTATGCTACTTGAGCAATTCTTTGGGAATGTCTGGGCATCAGTCCAGGCACCTGCAGGGCTGGCTTATGCAAAACAGAGAAACGCAGGCAGTTTCTCTTTGGCGCTTTTCAGTTTGGTGTCCCTGGTTTCATGCTGTGCCTCAACCATCAAGGAGTATCCTGCCATTTTTATGTTGTCTTTAGTGCCCATTAGGGGTGAGTGAATGTGACCCTGTAGGTAGAAGTTTTTTGGATAGGACAACTTGAAAGATTAGAAAGTTTTTCATAAGAAACGTCGTTCATTCTTTCACCTGTCTATTCGTTTCTTCATTCAATTCCTGTATAATGACCAGGCAGTAATGAGTGCCCACTTCGTACATCCCAGGAACTTTGCTAGGCACTTCACATGCATCGTAAGCTCATGTAACTTTACAACAACTGAGACAGGAACTGTATTTCTCATCTCCCGGGTGAGTTAACAGGTGGGCATATTACACAGCTTTCCCAAGGCTCCTCAGTTAAGCGGTTGACCCAGGGCTGGACAGACCATCTGACTCCAGGGCTGCCTGTTTCTCAGTACTTGGTATTTCTCAGTGTGATGCCAGGAGAAGCAACATTTCCTCCAAAGGTGTAATTGAACTCACTTTTATTATGAGTGTCTGTCTTATATTTGACACACTATTCCAAAGTCACTTTTTGGGGTGGGGGACCAGGAGTCAGGAAAAGATTAACTATGTCACCAGTGACCCCTTAATGGTAAAGGTAGAGAAGTTTGCTTTGGAGGGTGCTTTATGCAGGACTGAAAGACTTGACATAATCCTCGCTTTTTTATCTGCTTCTCAGTTTTTCTAAAATAATTATTAGTGACACCGGATGAAAGTTCAATGTTCAGAGTTGTCTTATACAAATATGTTAAAATACCTAGTTTTAAATTCTCATAAATATTCTGAAATCAATATTTCTCAGATGTTTATGAAACAAATTATTTAAAAAGGTGCAGTTAGATCAAAGTCTGAGTGAAGGTTCAAATGCACTAGGGTATATTTCAGTGTTGACCCTTCTGCCTCATTTTCCAGAAAAAAAACATACAGAAGTGTTTAGAAGACTTTTTATGATACTCTTTGACTTGACAATCTTACCCAAGAAAGACATTGGCGTGATGCACTTGGCAGACAGCAGTGTCTCTCAGCCCTGGCTATGTATTTTAGTCATTTGAAGAATTAAAAAAAACCCTAAAAAACTATTAACCCATCCACTAAGTTTCTGATTTAGTTGGTCTTGGGTAGAGCCCTCACATGACAAATTTTTACAAACACTGCATGGGATACTAATATGTTGAATACTACTGGATTAGGGTTAAAATTATTTCATTTCTCTGTCACCTTTCACGTCTTTCTGCCCTTAGAACTATACATTAGTTAATGAAAACTTATTTTAAAAAAGAATTCAGGAAATAAACACCCAATAGAGATGACTTATAAATGATCAATAATCCTATGCTTTGTTCATTTCTAATGTTCAAGGAATAGCTAAACGGCGTTAGAATAAAAATCAAATTACAGCACAGCTGTGTTAATTATGAAAACAGATTTAAGCTTTAGTCTTTCTCATTTGAGTACCTTATTTTGAGTAGGCTTTTGTGTTTTCTCCCTTACCCTCCCTATTTCTCTCTCCCATTCATTTCCCCTCCATTTAACATGTTATTGGTATACAGAAGCTAGACGTGGCTGTGGCTTCCTCAAGGTCTTTCACAGGTGCCAAGAGACATACTTTGCATTTCTTATCTGCAGTAAGGCACAGTGTGAGGAATAAGGAAGATTTAAAACAAACTTTCCTGATACGTACCTTCACTTTTGGATTTAATCTGTGCCTGAAGATATTTTGACCTAAATTACTAAATATATTAGAGTTTCAGAAAAGGCAGCTACTCAGGTTCATTCTTAGCAAGTGCAAATTGAACTCCATGGAATATGGAACAGGAGAAATTATTTACAATCTACTCAGTTGCCAACCCTTCCTTTGGGCTGAAAAATACATACATTTGTATTCCTGTTATATTCTATTGTGCTCTTGTATCTTTCACCATCCCTTAGGACAAGGAGAGAGTTGGAAGGAAAGAAAGAGATGCTTGGTAAGCTCCTCCGTTCCAGGCAGAATGAATAATGGGGATAGAATGCATGTTTAGCTCAACCGCCCTCCTTAAGTGGCACATAAATAAATCGTATACAATAATGGATTTTTATGGTGCAATTATTTTTATTTGGAAGTGTAGTTACATGGATATACAGTATCTAAAAACACAGCGTATTTCCCTTTTTTCCAGTAAACAATATTATCACTTACAGAAAAGCAACTAGACTCAGAATGATTATTGTGTAGAGGCTGAGAATATGATTTGAAACAACAGTTTTTGTCAGTAAGAACTGTCAAAAAAAGATTTTAGTGATTAGTTATATCATGAACTTTTCCATCTGAACGACCAAGAAAATTAGTAAGTTGTCCTGAAAAATATCAGAATCCTTGAAAAAATTTCAGCCTTGTTTTTAATAGCGTCTTCAAAATGAAACTGATATGCATGGAGGTATTACTTGTCCTTTTTAATGTTTAATAATGAACAATAATGTTCAATAATTGATCTATTTCATAATAGCCTTTGGTATTGGAGGATTTCATAATTGGTGTCGCATAACACTGGACTATCATGTTTCTATAAGTGGTTATGATACTCTACAGCTAATGTTTACTGTTAAAATGACAGTTGGAAGTCTCAAAGATCATGAACCAGTGCATTGGATTTTTAATTTTGAGTGGAATCGATAATAAACTGGTTACTGTTTTGGTAGAAGAGTTTGCTTTTGGAAGTGATATTTTCAACCTGGTTTGAAAATTGCTGTCAAAGCCATTATTCTTCACCTAATGAGAGGCTTTCCTGGAGTCTTAATGAACCTAGCCATTTTCCAGTGCAGTGTTCAATACTGACTTGTGGACCGTGCTGTTCCAGACCTGAGTTGAAATTCATCAATGTCTGTCTTGTTGGTAAAATCATTAGGAAGCAATGCATTATTGAAGAGTTTTTCCCACACACAGGGCTTGGAATTACTATTGATAACAAGTGTTGCTAATGTTTTCCTGCAAAATAGCCGTAGTGAAAAGTCATGGATCTAAAGCTTGAAGCAGTTTTGAGAGTGTGGGGTGGAATGTGTAACTACTTGTGGTGGGAGTGAAGTCTGAGCGATAGCTCCTTTGCCCGTTTCCAGGCATCACATAGGAGTTGGACCAGGAAACATACCATTTCCAGATAAGATATTATAATATTGAATTTCTTTTTCACAAAAGAACTTGGTAGTGTTAAAGGCTTTTCATTTAGATGCGCTATTCTCCTGTCTTTACTGAAGACAACCAGGTCCAGAGGCCAGTGGATAAATAGAGCCCTTCAGTTGTTGAGCTTGATGTCTGTTGATTTTATGAGCACCTGGTAAAGAAAAGCAACATAGCTATAAAAAAGTACAGCTTCAGATATTATGTTGTGTTTTCCTAAGATACAAAATTACTCTTTGTGCTGTCTCTGGCTTTTATACATTTGCCCTGATCTTTTCAAAGCTGCTGTTTTGGCAATCAACATTTTCATGGTTGTAGATTTAAGATTTTTATATTTTCATGTGGGATTCTACTGTGATGGTGAAGGATTTTATTCAGTTGATTGGCTGTATTCAGCACTGATATATTTACTATTTAATTGGCTTTAACCATACCCCAAACACACGTACCCTGAAAATGATGGAGTTAGCTGACCCAGGAGCAGTGCACACAAAACAGACATTTAAATAAAGCCTTTGCTTATTAATTACTAAATTCCCTCTGAGTAAATTGGGACCTCATTTATAATTAGCAGGCGTTGTAACAACCTAAATGTTTGCTTGGAGGAGTCTAATGGAAGAACGTATTGAGTTCCTATAGCACATCAGGAGTTGCAATTAGAAAGCTAGAGGTATGGTGAAATAAGCAACTGGCCCAGTGGCAGTTTGCAGAAGGCTCGACTTTTTTATGGCTTAGATGTTTTCACACTCCTTTTTCAAAAGTAGAATTTTAAGTAACTGATGTTATTTATTTATTATTATCATTATTATTTAGCATTTCTATATGTCAGATTCTATCTAGCACTTTACATATATAAACTAATTTGATTTGGACAATAACCTTAGGAGGGTAGGTAACTAGGATTTACCCTCTTTTTTTTTTTTTTTTTTTTTTTTTTTTTTTTAAGAGACAGTGAGTGCAAGTTGGGGGAGTGGGGAGGAGAGAGAGATAATATGATTCTCAAGCAGGCCCCACACTCATTGCGGAGCCCAACTTGGGAGCCCAACTCGATGACCTGAACCAAAATCAAGGGTTGGAGGCTAAACTGACTGAGCCACCCACGTGCCCCTAACATTACTCTCTTTTAAAGAAAGAGGATTGTTGTGTTTTGTTTTTATATAAATTGCTTTTATGCAGAGTGGGAAGTGGGGCACCATGGGGCAAGATTTTATCCATGTCTACAATTAGGTTCCAGATATATTTGAGGGGGAGTAAGGAACTGGGCAGGATTTGAAACCTGGCAATTGGGCCACAGAGTCCTCACCCTTAACTTTATACATTATAGTGTTACTCTAGGGTTCTAGGTTTGGGAGAGGCCTGAGAAATTCAATGTAAATACAGAAACTGGTATGTGAACCTGCAATTGAAACAAAAAACGAAATAACTATAGTTTCTGGCAAAACAGACTAGAATTCAGGTCTCCTGATGCTTAATGTATGGGTGGGACAGGCTGGGGACGCAGCTCTCCACTGTGCCTCGTGTGTGGCTGCATCTAAGTGAAGCCTGTTGATGTGGAAGGTAAGACCTTGGTACCATGCCTGCCTCTGCCACTTCCCGGTTTGGTGAGCTAGGTCGGTGTAGCCTCTCTGGGACTTGATTCCCTCTTCCTTGAACAAAAAGTTAACCAAAATGATCTCTTAGCTCCCTTTATATTTTATTTTTAGGACTTTAATTTTTTAAAGCATTTTTAGGTTCACAGCAAAATTGAAAGGAAGGTAAAGAAATTTACCATATGCCCCAGTGCCATACATGTATCTCTAAGCTTTTACACTTCTCAAACTCCATGATACAAATGAATTTTTCTAAAATTTTTTGGACCTTTTTCCTTAAGTTCTAATCTGTAATGAGATGACCATTTATGTAGAAGAGGACATTAAAGTTTTCTACTGGTGGGTAATTTTGATAAATGGAGTCCATGTAGGGTAGAAATGAAGACTGTAAAATCTTTTCCTCAGCTGATGCACAGTATCAAAGTCTAGTGTAACAAAGGAAAACTACAAATCCTAAATAGAAAATGCATTGATTTTAAACCTACCCTTTTAGAATGAGATTTCAACATAAATTACCTTAAAATATTAGTACAACATAGCAGATGCCTTATGTTAACATACAGAAACCCTTTCCCCTTATCCTGCTTTAATTTTTTTCTTCATAGCCCCTCTCAGTACCTGAGAATATATTACATTCTTGTGTATATACTCGTTCCTAGTCTGTACCCCGCTGGAGTGAGTTCTGTGATGACGACTTGCTTTGCTCATGTGGTAGGCATGTCATGAAGACCATAAGCCCACATGCTTTTTTGGTAAAGGGCCAGATGATAGTTTCGTCTCCATAGGTCATACGGTCTCTGCTGCAACTGCGTGGCTCTGATGTAGTGTGAGAGCAGATTCAGAGAATGCTTAAGTATGTGTTCCAACAAAGGTTTGTTTACACAGGCAGGTGGTGGTCTGGATTTGGCCATCAGGTCCTAGATAGCTAACCCCTGATCCTAAAGCAGGTCTGCCCTATGATAGAAGTTCAGTAGCTATTCATTGATTAAATTAATAAAACAGTAGCCATGTTATAAACATTTCAAGAATTTTAATGCTTCTCCGTGGATCTTTATACCCTTCTGAGCTACAGCTCCCGCCCTGGAAGGCCTATTCCTCCTTGACACATTATTTTCTACAAGACTTCGTTTATGTAACATTTGGCTTTGTGGACACCTGCTAAGGTTGGATCAGCTTCCTATTTGCCTTCAATAAGTGTCCTTTCTCTTGTTTTCCTGTCCTATCTTAAAGCCTGTCTTTTTATGAACAGTCTCTTATTGATTTCTTTTCTCTGACATTTCCACCTTCTCAGCTTGTACTGTTGCCCCAAGAATCATGTTCCTGGCTTACGTGATTTCTTGAGCGTAGAATTTTGAACTTGGAAACTATTGTATATACCTCCGTGATTCAAATAAATTTAGAGAAAGAAATTCTTCAAGGTTCTGATTTAGGCTTAATTTTGCTCTTAAAAGGGTTGTTAAAGTTGCACTTTCTTGTTGGGGAAGTGGGAAGGAAAAAGAAAGATAGTTTACAATTGATAGGTACTTTAGGAAACTTTAAATTTTTTTAAGTTAAAAAATTAGGCAAAGAATGAAAGAGATAGAAATCCAAGAATTTTCCATACTGCTTTTTATTCTAGATTTTTGGGTTCTTTATAGACTTTAGTTGACCAGAAACTTAAAATTGAGTTGTTATAGATACTGGATCTGTGAGGTTTTTTTTTCCACCTACTTAGAAGTTAATGTTAGTCTGTTACTATTTCCTTGATGCTGGCAGGAAATAGAATACTACCAGGTCAGAGGGCTTGATTGCTTGTGATACAGCAAGCAACAGGATCAACAGCATATTTTTTGTTTTAATTTATTTTTATTTTGAGACAGACAGAGACAGCATGAGCAGGGGAGGGAGAGAGGGAGAGGGAAAGAGAGAATCCCAAGGAGGCCCTGCACCGCCAGCACAGAGCTTGATGCGGGGCTGGAACCCAAAAACCTGTGAGATCATGACCTGAGCCAAAACCAAGAGTCAGATGCTTAACCAGCTGAGCCACCCAGGTGCACCAATCCGCAGCATATTTGTAGCAGATCACCTTGACCCTAGGTCCTATGGAAGTGACATAATATCGATCAGCCATATGCTAAGCACACAGTGGGTTTGCACTGTGGCTGAGGAACACTGGGGAATCCACTACTTCTAATATCAAACAGTAAACAAAACCTTTGTTCGCTGGAGGTAATTTCATTTGTTAAGGTTATTCATGGTGGACACAATGCTGAAAATTGGACTGGAAAAGAGGGATCAGTGCCTTGGATTCTTGGTACATCCAGCATGACATGTAGGAGAACCACAGGCTTATTTTACATAACAGTAGGGGAGTTATTCAAAGCCAGAAGTTCCAGGAGTCCGATTTGGAGCAGCACAAGCTACTGGTCAATTCCTAGACAAGAAATAAAGATAAGTAAAGACAGGTCTGTCAGATGATGGAGCATCTTAGGGGGTCCTGTGGGCTTCACCGAACCCCAGATGGTTATTCTTAGAGATGATCTCCACCAGGGAGTGAATATTGGCATATTCCATCTGATTATCTCTTTTCTCTTAGACCCCAAAGTTTAAAACCTACATACCCAGTTAAAAATAGATCATGTCTGACTACATAGGGATTTACATAGAAAGTGAATATTGGAAATTTCATAGTGTAGGTGCTCTACTACTCTTAATTCCATGGCTATTTAGTCTTGCAATCCTGAAACTTGTACCAAAGTTTCCTATTAAAACACTTGGTTCTTTCATTTTTTTGGAATGTTGTCAATTTGAAACTCTCCTAAAACTCTGGCTCTGAGGTGAAAGGAGTCTGAAACACTGGTAAATTATTACAGAGTTTGGATGTAATGCATTTAAACCTAACGACTGCAGAAATTGGTGTGGAGCTTGTAAACCGGATTTTCTTAGTATTGTTAATACTATCGTATATCAATTGCCATTGCTCAGTCTGAATTCAACCTGGTTTACTAGACGAAAAATGAAGGAAAGCTGTTTGTATTTTTGATTCTTCCTCTGATATTATAATATGGGCATAAAGACATAAGAAAGGTAATGAAAATCTCACATTTCTTTTTTTAATAAAGAGGACCAAAGCAACTGACATAAGAGTTAAGGTAAAAATATTTGGAAATGTACACATGAAAGAATGGCTGGGCAACAGTTCTTTTGGACAGGAGCATTTTAATGGAATCATTTTTCATGTTGGTTGAATAGAAATGGTAAAAAGTATGGATTTTGAAATGCTAAGTATACATCAAAAGGAAAACTGTATTTGGTTATTTAAATTTAAAATTTTGATGATTACTAGGCACGAGTCTTCTCTCACACTACTAAGCAGTGTTTAGATATCCTTTTCTGTGTTCTCCGCATACTCACAATAGATTTATAAAGTTGGTCTGATAGAATACACTGGGTTCCATTTCATACTGGCCACACCAGTCTTTTGTAATTTTAACAGACGTTATTGGACCCCCTGCAACATGGAATGCTTTTTTTTCTGTTAAGAGTTTATGAACAAGAGTGAGAATATACATGCATGTAATAGAAGATGAATACAAAGCATATTCAGATAATAGACAGCTATAGGAATACTTAAGTCCAGGAAGTTGATTGATGTGATCCATTGCATTAAGGATGCATATAAGGAGAAATATTGTCTTGGTCAAAACACTTGATAAAGACTAATACTGTGCAATGAAGGACTTTTTAAACCTCCAAGTCACCACCTGTAAGGCACACGGTGATTAATTTGATACCCACATTAAGATTTTTTTTTTCTTTCACAAAGGTTACCGCATACCTTATTTCTGTTACTTGCCTATTGTGCAATTGCAAAGCCTATTATTAAGAAGCAGTTACCATCTGGAGTATAACCCCTGCATGTTGACAAGAGAAGGAAGTCCAAAAAGGTATAGACAGAAGTTACAAAAGAGGGGAAACCAAAGGGCTAGTTGGCATGTAAGGATGCTCAATTTCAAGTAATTGAAGAAATGAGTATTTAAGCAACAAATATCCCTTTTTTAGGGGTCATCAAACTTTTTCTTATAGATTCAGGTAATATTTTAAGCTTGGCAGGCCTTCCTAGATTTGTCAAAATTACTTAGCTCTGTCATCATAGTATGGAAGAACTGTAAATAATATGTAAATGAACAGGTATGACTGTGTTCCAATAAAACTTTACAAAAACAGGTGGCTTACCCACAGGCCATAGTTGGCAACCCTTTTCACTGCCAACCATTAGAAGGATAGACCCTGTCGCGTTTTTCAGGGATGCGGAGATAATGAAATAATCACACAGTATTGGTAGGAATACAGATTGATGTGGCAACCAGGTATTACCTGTCTTAGTATTACCTTGTATTAACTACTGTGTCTCACTAAATACCCTACAACTGAGTCTTTTGCTTTTGGGTAAATATTCCAGACATTCTTTCAAAAGTCCATAGGCAGCATCTTTGAGACTGGTGAGGACCGACAACAGTCAATTTTATGGGGGGGGGGGGCGGTGGATGGCTAAAATGTGGTAGATACACTTTATGGAGAACCAGGTGGATGCTCTATAGTGGACTAAATGAACAGATAGCTACATGCATAGAGTTAAAAACAGTAGTGCATGGTCGGTTAAGTGTCCAACTTCAGCCAGGTCACGATCTCGCGGTCCGTGAGTTCGAGCCCTGCGTCAGGCTCTGGGCTGATGGCTCAGAGCCTGGAGCCTGTTTCCGATTCTGTGTCTCCCTCTCTCTCTGCCCCTCCCCCGTTCATGCTCTGTCTCTCTCTGTCCCAAAAAAATAAATAAACGTTGAAAAAAGAATTATAAAAAACAAAACAAAACAGTAGTGCATGAAAGGTAAAAACAGAAGGGAATACAAAGCAGAACTGCATTTATGTAAATTAAAATCTCTGTACACTGCGTGAAAACTTGGAATTTCCAGATCGTGAACAAACAAAAGTGCAGGTCTTTACACATTGGAATGCTTCCTGTGTAGCAGGAGAGTGGGGAAAAGGGAATCAAAGGGAACTAACAAAACAAAGGTCTTGTTTTGGACCCATGGTGATAGGGTGCCATGAACTCAGGAAAGCAATAAATTCAGTTCTGCAGTGGAGAGAAATGGGATTGGAAAACGGTTGAAGGAGGCAATCTAAGCAGGATGAGCCGATTTGAACCTACGATAGTTTACCATCAGAAAGGCTGGCTTAACCCTAATATGAACAGTTTAGCTCCCTCAGCAGCTCCTCCTGCTGAAGGGCAAGGCCAGCGTTTCTTCTCCAGGATCTTCCCTATCTGAATTGATGCTACTGGAAACCTTCCCTGGCTCTGCTTCTGGTTCATGCCCCCAAACCCTGCCCTTAGCAACTGGCTCCTTCTGGTTAGTTCAAGGGCCTTTGTTTTAGGACCTGCCTTTGGTGCTTTGCCTGTGGCACCTTTGCGGTTGACATTTGTCATTACCTACAATACTGTTTAGTTCCTGCTCATTCTGTTCCAGAGCTGCAGGTCAGCGATAGTCACTCCCATCCCAGCTGGTGCCTCTAACTAGAGGCACCCGTGAGAGGAGATGTAGGAGATTCCAGGTTTAAGTAGCAAAAAGCACATCTCCTGTATTAATTAATGGAGTCTGCAGATAAATGTCCTTTGGCTTCTCCAGGCCAATCCATAAGAGGTGACTTTTCTAAAATAAATGGATGAAATAAATGCAGGCCATAAGATCAGAGATCCTTAGAAATTTTACTTGAAAGTTTGAACTTTTAATATAGATACACTATACTTCCAATTTTTCACTTAGAGAAGTTTATGTATATAAAATTCAGTGTTTCAGAGTATGAAAGGCCTCATCCTTGCCAATCCACATACTTTCTATTTCAGAGTCCCTAAATAACATTTCTTTATATATAGAACAGGGGAAAATGACTGCTTCCTAATCTTTTTGGAGTTATTAAGAGTAGAACAGAAAATAGTATTTCTGAAATGCTTTAAGTATTACCCTATTTGAAGCAGATGAGATTTGGGACTTTCTTCACATACCTGCTTGGATAATTGTATATCCTATCGCAAGACAGCCTATATTTGATGGTAAAAATTTACAAAGATAAAATGGATGCTACTTTATTAAATGTAGGATCTTCATTTTTATAAAAGGGCTTAGCACAATATATTTTTAAAATATTTTGTCTTAAGAGAATCTGATTTTAAGAGTGAATCTGTTGAGTTTCCCACATATATGTATTTTAAAAATGAAGTAGCTAGTTTTTCAAATGCATCTTAAACATAGTACACTTTGTAGGTACCTACAAATCCTTCCTCATCTTTTTTTTTTTTAACATTTATTTATTTTTGAGACAGAGAGAGACAGAGCATGAACGGGGGAGGGGCAGAGAGAGAGGGAGACACAGAATCGGAAGCAGGCTCCAGGCTCTGAGCCATCAGCCCAGAGCCTGACGCGGGGCTCAAACTCGCGGACCGCGAGATCGTGACCTGAGCCGAAGTCGGACGCTCAACCGACTGAGCCACCCAGGCGCCCCTCATCTTTTAAGAGTATTTTTCTCCAAGTTTGCTCCCTGTGGGAATGACTCACCACTGAGTAACTTCAGCTTACATTCCGATTTCCTGTTGGTTATAATAATACAAAGGGCCTGTTCAGTAACAAAACCAAAAAACCAACCAAACAAAAAAACCCATAAAAAGATGACTTTTTCATAATCTTCAATGGTTTAGCCCTAGCTTTTCTAATTCTCTTCAGCCACTGGAGTCATAACCATATTTCATTCTCCCAGGTTCCAACCATAAATGCCTTCATTGCACTAATGTCCATTAGTGTCACCACTCATCTGGACCACCTGGTGGTAGGTGGTTGCACAATGGAATTTACGTACATCTGTCTTGGTCGCACAAACCTCTGTTGAACAATCTTGTTCTGGCCTTGGTACTGTGATCAGCAAGTTTCCTCTCTTAATGATAATCCATTTTCAATGTCCGCGCTTTGAGTGCTTCACTTTTTGTGGATCTGCTTTGCAGGTATCCCTCCTTCATTACTACTAGATTTTTCTCAGCCTCCTGATTGTGTCGGCATTGGCTTTTTGGCGAGTGTGAGGAAAAGTTTGATTTGTCCTGATGGAATGGCTGGGTATGGATTGCTTTTTATTTTTTTCTTTTTCTTAGAAAAGTAATCATCTTTCTTCCTTGTGACAAAAGCGATCTGACCGTCTACAATTGTCAACTTATTCAAACTGTGTAAAATGTATGAAAGGATGAAAAAATCATGGGTTGTGTTGGGGGAACTGTTCTGGCTTTGAATCCAGTGTATTTCCATGAGGTTAAAGAAAAAACACTTTGCAATTTTGATTGGAAGGGACTGCACTTGTCACCTTGGTCTTTAGAAGAATATGTTTTATGAAAATGAGTAAACATATCTTGAGTAGTATAAACTGGCTTGACTCTAGTAAATCAAGCAAAAATACTGACTCTTGGATTTTTTTTTTTTATTTCATTCTTTCAGAAACCTAGTCTCTAGATTTAAAGGGATTCACGATTGTTTCAAAGGGGGGTCTGGGCTAGTAAAGGTCTCTTGGGCAGCTGGAATGTGGAGCCTCTGAGTAGGTAATGTGAATCAGCGAGAGGTTTTTCCTTTCAGTTTCAGTGCTGTGGGTCGAAAAAAGCCTTGCTTACATGAATGCAAGGGGAGTAAGAAATTGGTTCTGAACCCTATTTTAGTCAAAAACTTCAGGACAAGAGCTGTTAACTGTTTCGTTGCCGTGTTAAATAAGAATGAAGCACAATACGAGGTAAGGACCTTGAAGGCACTTCAATGTTTGTTGACAGGATACCAGAGAACTTTGCTACTGCTAGGAAGTAGAGCCAGACCACAGCTGCTTACTTTGGGTGGCTGGCATCTCTTGATGGGGCTGCAGTATCAGCTGTTACAATAGCAGCTGTTGGGCCTCACGTAGCTTCTAAGTTTAGCAGGATCGCACGTGAAACTTCTGCTATAACTCGGATATGCAGAAAAATGTAGTCCTTGGTTTTATGTATAAACAATCTGATTTAAACCTTAGTGTGATCTGGTAAGAATTCCTTTTGGGTATTACCCACTCTTTCTTGGATATGAATGCTCATTCTGGGGGCTGCTGGGCGGCTCAGTCGGTTGTCATGATCTCACAGTTTGTGTGTTAGAGCCCCGCATCGGGCTTTGTGCTGACAGCTCAGAGCCTGGAGCGTACTTCAGATTCTGTGTGTCTCTGTCTCTGCCCATCCCCCACTGGTGCTCTGTCTCTGTCTGCCTCTCAAAAATAAAGAAACGTAATAAGAAAAAATAACAAAAAATGCTCATTCAGTGAGTTTCAGTAGAGATATATGAGGGAAGGGGATATGGCTATGCAGTATCACACTGGGGCAGAAGAATTGGAGCCCATGGGGAAAATGTCTTTGCTTTCTTCTGGTATCTGGGGCAATACCACTTACCTCCTTGGGCTCTTTTCCTTGCAGCCACTTGTAGATGAAATCTGAGCCTGATGTAACCATCAGTGTGGTCTCTTTCAGATTAATTTGTTAGGTACAGGTCTCTGACTGTTTGCATGTCCTGCAGCCCACTGGTCTTGCCTTTTTCTAATCCAGTCCAGACTGTGCAGGGGGCTGTTTTGCTTGGCTACTCTTCCTCAATTCAGAATCCAGTACATAGAGAGAAGGCATTGGAGGAAGTGGTCCTCAGTGCTTCTGCTTGTATGACGACATAGGCCCCCACTGTGCTTGCTGCCATGTATCCTACTCGAGGTTAGGGAGGGGCTGCTCTGCCTGCCATGTTCCCCACCTTCCATTGTTGCGAGTTCTGACTGCTTATTTTACTTGCCTCCCTTCTGTTTCTGTATTCTTTGCCTCCTAACTCTCAGGGACAGAATTAGTGACCGACTATCCTGATTGTGCTTGGAACTGAGGGGTTTCCCTGGACATAGGATTTTCAGTATTAAAACCTGGAAAGTCCCAGACCAATTGGGATGAATTGGTCACTCTTCTTCTCAACTCCAATCTATTGAATGATTCTTAGTAGTAAACAGAGATGTTTTCTGTGCAGGTAGAACTCTATGCTCTAAATTCTTTCTACCTTGTTAATGATATTCTGATGAGGGAGCTAAAGGAATATAGCAAATCTTCAAGATTCGCTTCAAAATCCTATTTATAAAAGTTCAAAGCCATATACATAGTCTCACTCTTGTAGAACTCTGTTGCCATCCCAGAAGGATATCTGGAGCCAACTACAGCAAAGATGACATATTTGGAAAAATTAAGGAAAGAAGCATGAAAACTAACATTATATGAAAAATCTCCTTTTAGGATTACAATAAGCCTGTCCACAAACTAACTGAAGCACTGGATTTCAAAGTGAATTCTTCTGATAGCAAAGTTTCAGCACAGCCCTTTCATAATTTGTTTTTTTCTTTTTTTAAGTTTGTTTATTTTGAGAGTACATGCAGGTGAGTGGGGGAGGGGCAGAGAGAGCATCCCAAGCAGGATCTGAGTTGTCAGCACATGGGGCTCAATCTCACAAACTGTGCAGTCATGACCTGAGTGAAATCAAGAACTGGGTGCTTGACTGAACCTCCCAGGAGCCCCTGATTTGGCTTTGACTAAGCAATATGTGCATATATATGTAGGTATTTTACATGTATATGTACATGTATGTATTTATATATAAATAGAAGGCTTTATTAAAATTCAACATGACTACAGAAAGAGGCTAGAGAGGAAGGGGAGAATTGAAATTCAGACAGTTCCAGAGGACAGTCTGCATTCTCATGATTTGGTATTGCAAAGATAAATTATCTCTGAGTTAAGTGGGCAATATGAATGCTGCAAATATTACCCATAAGGCCATCTGCTGGATGAGGGCACTCCAGCGGCAAGAAGCTTACATGGTAGACCACTTCTGGTGAAGATTGAGGAGGGAGATACAGGACCATCCTTGAGTGATCTGTGGAATTATACAGAAAAGCTATGTCTGTGGAATTACACACAAAAAGACCCTCTAGTGTTCCTAAATAAATAAATAAGTTCCTAGAAAACAATTTTAACATACACCCTCCGAATAGTGTGTTTCTTAAAATAATACCAACTGGCACAAAGGAGGTTTTCCAGTGTAATACATTTCTTGATTGGTATTTTATATAAATTCTCTTGCCAGAGGTTGTAAACAAATCTGTCATCTCATTTATAACTCTTTACATTTTAAATTACTGCATGTGAACAGAGACCATCTCTCTCCTTATTTTTTAATCTCCAGTGCCTGGCGTGTTTATTGGTGCATGGGTCATAGTCAGTAAATACTTTTTGAATGACTATTGACGTCATTTGTAACCTGTAAGAATATTTTTCTATCATGCATACAAAGCAAAAATCTGAAACAAATGGAGAATGAAGTGTGTAATTGTTCTTTGAAGAAATATTTCCATTTCATTGTCTTTGTTATTCCCGGTCTGTAGAAGAGTTTACATCATGAGCAAGGTTTCAATATATACTTGCTGTATTAGTGAAACAAATATATCCATGGATTACAAATATTTGTAGTTATCTGTGGTAGATAGAATAATTGTCCCCTAAAGATGCCTACCTCCTAAAACCTGGAACCTGAGGACATGTTACCTTTACCTGGCAAGAGGAAATTGAAATAGCAAATGGAATTAAGGTTGTATGCTAATCAGCTGACCTTAAAATAGGAAGATGTGCCTGGATTATCCAGATGGCTCCAGTATAATCAGAAGTGTCCTTAAATGTGAAAGAGGGAAACAGAAGAGTCCATCTCAGAGCGATGTGATGTGAGAAAGTAAGAAGAAAGCTGTTGCTAATTTGAAGTTGGAAAGGGGCCACAAGCAATGGAATGTGGGTAGCCTGTAGAATCTGGAAAAGACCAGGATATTGACTCTTCCCTGAAGCCTCCAGAAGGACTGCAGACCTGTGGACACCTTGATTTTAACTAAGACCCATTTTGGACTTCTGACATTCAGAATTATAACATAATGAACATGTGTTTTCAGCCACAAAGTTTGTAGTAATTTGTTACAGCAGCAATGGGAAAGTAATATATGATCAAGCAGTAAATTTATCATTGTTTTCATTGTTGTTGTAATATTTTAAGGTAGAACTAAAACACTCCTATTAGTAAAATGCCATTTTTATATTGTATTTCACATTAGATTTCATATAAGAAAGGGGTCCTTTTTTAAGGTTAAAAGTACAATTTTTATATAAACAAGGCTCAGTAGAACTAGCTGATGAAGATTTTAAGACTGTTTTCTCTTTACTAGTCAACTTGGGTATTCTTAAAATAACTTTATAAAATATTTCTCTTGTTAAGAGATTAACTACCAGAATAATGTTCATTGTTAAATATATTGTCAAACAAAAAGATGCTCTCAAACTATAAAACCTTTCTTGTCCACATATACCATTAATATATTTGTGTATACCCATCTAGTTTTGTGAAATGTTTATTGTAACTGTTTCTTCCAAATTGTAATTATAGTATGATTTTTACCTGATACCAAACACTTCATAAATATTTTTCATATTATTAAACATATTCTCTCTAACACACTTTTTTAAATGTTTATTTTGAGAGAGAATGAACAAGAGGGGGAGGGGATGATGGAGGGAGAGAGAGAATCCCAATCTCATGAACTGTGAGATCATGGCCTGAGCCGAAACCGGGAGTTGAACACTTAATCAACTGAGCCACCCAGGCAACCCTCTATAATATACTTTTTTCTGACATTTAAAAAATTATTTGCGCCTGGGTGGCTAAGTCGGTTAAGTGTCAGACTTTGGCTTAGGTCATGATCTTGTGGCTCTTGAGTTCAAGCCCCGTTTTGGGCTCTGTGCTGACACCTCAGAGCCTTGGATGTAGCTGCTTCAGATTCTGTCTGTCTCTCTCTCTCTCTCTCTCTCTGCTTTTTCCCTGCTTTCCCTCCCTCCCTCCCTCCCTCCCTCCTTCCCCTCTCTCAAATATTAAAAAAAAAAGTTATTCCTAGTATAGGTGTACAGTATAGTGACTCAAGAATGTGGTATAGAACTAAAAAATTCTATCCATTATTCAGTGCTCATGATGATCAATGTACTCTTAATTCCCCCACATATTTCACCCATTCTCTGCCTACCTTCCCTCTGGTAACCACCAGTTCTCTATATTTTAAGAGTCTGTCTTTTTTACTTCCTTTGTTACTTAAATTCCATGTGTGAGTGAAATTATATGGTATTTGTCTTTCTCTGACTGGATTATTTTGCTTAGCATTATACACTCTAGATCCATCCATGTTGTTGTAAATGGCAAGATTTCATTCTTTTTTATGGCTGAAGAATAATCCATTATATGTATACATGCCACTTCTTTATGTCCTTCATTTATCCATGGACACTTGGCTGCTTTCATAGTTTGCCTATTGTAAATAATGCTGTAGTAAACATAGGGGTGCATGTATCCCTTTGAATTAGTGATTTTGTGTTCTTTGGATAAATACTGTAGTGCAATTACTGGATCATAGGGTACTTGTATTTTCAGTTTTTTGAGGAACCTCCATACTGTCTTCTGCAGTGGTTGCACCAGTTTGCATTCCCACCAGAAATGCACGAGGGTTCCTTTTTCTCCATATTTTCACCAATACTTGTTTCCTGAGTTTTTGATTTTAGCCATTTGATATGAGGTGATAACTAATTGTGGTTTTCATTTTCATTTCCTTTATAAATGATTTTGAGCACCATTTCATGTATCTGTTGGCCATCTGTATGTCTTTGGAGAAATGTCTGTTCTTTCTTTAGCCCATTTTTAAATTAGATTATTTGTTTTTTGGATGTTGAGTTGTAACTGTTCTTTATGTACTTTGGATACTAACCCTTCATTGGATATGTCATTTGCAAACATCTTCTCCCGTTCAGTAAGTTGCCTTTTAGTTTTGTTGATTGTTTCCTTTGCTGAGCAGAATCTTTTTTGGGTGTAGTCCTAATAGTTCATTTTTGCTTTTCTTTCCCTTGCCTTGGGAGACATACTAGAAAGATGTTGCTACAAGCAGTGTCAGAGAAATTACTTCCTATGGTCTCTTATAGGTTTTTATGGTTTTGGGTCTCATTTTTGGGTCTTTATTCTACTTTGAGTTTATTTTTGTGTATTGTGTAAGACAGTGTATTGTGTATTGGTCTGGTTTCATTCTTTCACATGTTGCTGTCTAGTTTTCCCAATACCATTTGTTGAAGAGCCTGTCTTTTTTTCCATTGCCTGTTCTTTTCTCTTGTCAAAGATTGACCATATAATTTTTGGTTTCTTTCTGGCTTTCCATTCTATTCTCTTGATCTGTGTGTCTGTTTTTGTGCCAATACCATATTTTTTTGATGACTGCAGCTTTGTAATATAACTTGAAGTCTGGAATGGTGGTGCCTCCAGTTTTGTTTTTGTTTTTCAAGATTTCTTTGGCTATTGGTGTCTTTTGTGGTTGCATACAAATTTTAGGATTGTTCTAATTCTGTGAAAAATTATTTTGGTATTTTGATAGGGATTGCATGCAGTGCATAGATTGCTTTGGGAAGTGTAGGCAAAGACATTTTGACAATATTTGTTCTTCCAACCCATGAGTGTGGAGTGTCTTTCCATTTCTTTGTGTCCTTTTCAATTTCTTTCATCAGTGTTTTGTAGTTTTGAGAGTATATGTCTTTCACCTCTTTGGTTACGTTTATTCCTAGGTATTTTATTATTTTTAGTACAGTGATAAATGGGATTGTTTACTTAATTTGTCTTTATGCTTCATTATTAGTGAATAGAAATACAATGGATTTCTGCACATGGATTTTGTATCCTACAACTGTACTGAATCCATTTATAAGCTCTAGTAGTTTTTTGGTGACGTATTCTGAGTTTTCTGTATATACTGTCATGTCATCTGCAAGTAGTGAAGATTTTACTCTCTTCTGATTGCTTTTGTTAAGATTTCCAGTTCTGTGTTGAATAAAAGTGCTGAGAGTGGACATCCTTGTCTTGGTACTGATCTTAGGTGGAAAGCGCTGGTTTCCCCACTGAGTATGTTAGCTGGGGTTTTCATGTAAAGCCTTCACTATGTTGAGGTATGTTCCCTCTGTACCTACTGTGTTGAGGGTTTTTATCATGAATGGATGTTGTATTTTGTCAAATGCTTTTGTTGCATCTGTTGAAATGATCATGCAGTTTTTATCCTTTCTCATGTTGATGTGATGTATCACATCGATCAATTTGCAAATATTGAACTACCTTTGCATCCCAGAAATAAATCCCACTTGATGGTTTTGAATGGTTTAAAAATTTTTTTTGTTAATGTTTATTTTTGAAGGAAAGAGAGACAGAACGTGAGTGGGGGAGGGGCAGAGAGGGAGGGAGACACAGAATCTGAAGCAGACTCCAGGCTCTAAGCTGCCAGCACAGAGCCCAACGTGGGGCCCAAACTCACAAACTGCGAAATCATGACCTGAGCCGGCGTTGTGATCCCTGTGGTATTAGCGAACCAGTATAGGGCTTCCTTAGTCTTGAGTGTAGTCATTATAGGCATTTGACAGAGATGCGGGAGCACTAAACTGTAGGGTGCTTTTCCTTTGTTGTCCCTGAGAAGCTTTGTCGGTGGGAGGAGCCTGAAGTGAGACTAGCTGTCTGCCCCCAGTCTACTGCTGGGGCTGCAGTCTGAATCCTGCCTGTGTTTAATCTCCTCTTACCAGCACAGGAGTCATTTGGAGTTAGGCTAGCCCCTGTGGGTGCTGCTTGCACACTGCCAGACTTGCGGCCCTGGTTTGAATGGGCTCTGGCCAAGAGTGTATTAGAAAGCAGGACACGTGGTACTTATGAGGTTTGCACACCAGCAGAGAGGTTGTGCTTCTGAATCAGCCCAAGTGTGCAATTTTAACAAGGCAGGTCTTTCACAGGTGGGGGCCTGCTACCCCTAGGACTGAGGCCTCACAAAGTGTACCTGTTGGGAGTTGGAGCGTTGGGAAGGTTTGTTTTGGTCTTAGTAGGAGGGTACCTTCGGTACCAGGACTGAAGAAAGCCTGACTTAGAAAGGGCAGATCTGCCGAAGCCTAGCACTAGGGAGGGGTTTGGTGTAAGACAGGGAGGGTCAGCCCTGTGCTGGTTTCCATAGGTGGCCTTGTGTTTATGTGGTGGGCTGGGGGAAGGAGATGGCACCTGCCAGCCTCTTTGTTCTTGCGGAGTCTCCCAGCAATCTCTGTCCCTCTGAAATGAGTAAACTATTCTTCCTCCTTATGCCAGGTGTTTCTCAAACTGGGGCTTCTGTGTTGTATCTTTGAGAGCTGTTTCTTGTGCTATCTGTTTGAGGGCCTGGACTGAGCTGCTTCTTGGCTACCTGGCTCTTCCAGAGCTGAGCCTGCTGTTACTTAAAGTTCCAGTTTTTAAGTCCCACTGGTTGTAAGAACTCAAGAAATTCAGCCCCTTTGGTTTTCAAAGCAAATGATACGGGGAGTCGTCTTTCCTGTGTGGGCTCACTGGCGTGAGACTGTTTCTCTTTCTTCCTCGGGTTCCTGTGGATAGACCCGTGGGGTCCATTTAGCTCCTCACCATGTCTCTGCCTGTCTTACCCTCTTCATGTGGTCTTCTCTACATTTAATTGTAGAGTTTGTTCTGACAGTCTTCCAGTAATTTTCTTGGTTATTTATTTTTTTTATTTTTTTTTATTTTTTAAAAAAATTTTTTTTTCAACGTTTATTTATTTATTTTTGGGACAGAGAGAGACAGAGCATGAACGGGGGAGGGGCAGAGAGAGAGGGAGACACAGAATCAGAAACAGGCTCCAGGCTCTGAGCCATCAGCCCAGAGCCTGACGCGGGGCTCGAACTCACGGACCACGAGATCGTGACCTGGCTGAAGTCGGCCGCTTAACCGACTGCACCACCCAGGCGCCCCATCTTGGTTATTTATACTGATGTGAGCATTAGCTAGTTGTACCCATGGGCACAAGGTAAGATTAGGGTCCTCCTACTTGGCCATCTTCCCAACCTTCTGTAAATATTAATAAGGTTTTATCTTTGCTTTTTTTTCTTTTGTGAATTGTCCATTTTGTGTTCAGATAGTTGGCAACTTATTAATTTATTTTAGCTCTTTACATACCAAGTGTGTTAACATTATTTCATATTTTGTCAGTATGTTTTGCCTCTCAACTTTGATTTTTTTTTTTTTTTGGAAATGAAGCTTTGTACTCTTATATAGCCAAATCTATCAATCTTGTTTTTAAAGATTCTTCCTTGGTAATCTTAAGTAGAAAGAAACTGCTTATCCAATATATGGTAAATGTTTGCCAAATTTTATTTAGTATTTTGTTTTTATTTTTATTTTAGTTTATTTTTTAAAATATTATTTTGAGAGTGTGTTTGTGAGTGGAAGAGGGGCAGAGGGAGAGGGAGAGGGAGAGGGAGGGAGGGGAGGGGAGAGAGAGAATCCCAAGCAGGCTCTGTATTGTCAGCACAGAGCCCGACTTGGGGCTCAATCCCATGAACTGTGAGATCCTGACCTGAGCCAAAATCAAGAGTCGGATGCTTAACCATCCAGGCACCCCAATTTTTATTTTGTTGGTAAATCAAATGTTTGTATACATTCTTAACTGAAGATGTAGATGTAGTTTTTTCCCCCATCTAATTAAATAAGTGTGAATTTATTAATTTATATATTCAGATTTACAATGCTAGTTTCATATCACAATGTCCTATGATTTCTTTTATATACCAGGATCTTATTCTTATTAGGCTCTTTATTTCATTTGTCCCTTAGGCTAGTATTTTTATCCTACTCCTAAACAGTATTTTGAAAAGTTTTATAGACCCTTGAAAAGAAGTATACTCAGTGCTTATAGGGCTCAAAATTAGACCTCTTAAAGATAAGTGTCTGTTAAGTCATCCTTATTAGTTATAGTTTTCTAATTCTCTGCATCCTTATTTTTTCTGACCCCGTGGTCTTTGCCTGAGGATGGCTTGTCCATGCTTCTGTCCGCTTTTTAAAAGCATTTGCTTTATGTAATTCACTGTTAGGGTGTCTGCTAAGTAGCCATTTAGGCCAAATCATTTTTATAGATTGCATTTGTATTAATATAAAACAACCCTCTTTATGACAGAAGATAGCTTTGCCTTGAATTTGACTCTTTCTGATATAGGTATGGTCATACATTTTATTGTTCCACCTAATATATCTTTGACTTTCCTCTTGCTTTTCATTTTCTGTGTATTTTTGTCTTCAGTTGCTGCTTGTGAGTGATATTGTTGTTTACACATTTTTTTTATTTTTATTTTTATTTATTTATTTTTTCAACATTTATTTATTTTTGGGACAGAGAGAGACAGAGCATGAACGGGGGAGGGGCAGAGAGAGAGGGAGACACAGAATCGGAAACAGGCTCCAGGCTCTGAGCCGTCAGCCCAGAGCCTGACGCGGGGCTCGAACTGAAGGACCGCGAGATCGTGACCTGGCTGAAGTCGGATGCTCAACCGACTGCGCCACCCAGGCGCCCCTACACATTTTTTTTTTTAAATGGCCTAATTTTTGTGTGTGTATGTTGTCTTCTGTATTTTATGTTCTTAAAATAATAATATGGCACCTTTTCTGGCCTTTTGTTAGACTGTACTTGCTTACCAGCCAGTGAGACTATAAGTCAGTAGCATAATATACAGTCCTAGCAAATAAGAACTCTCCCATATACATTAGGTCACAGTATTTCCTGGGCAGAAACCTTATTTCTGAGCCTTTTAGTTAAAAAGCTAGACCTATGACAACCCGTATCTCTACCTCGAGAGCAGTTTTATGTTTATGGTCCTTAGTCCTATGCCACTGTCAGAGGCATCCAACGAGTGCGTCTCTACTGGATTGGGGTGCAGTCTTCACTTTCCTCCTTACTGTCTTTTTCTGATACTTAACAATTTAGTACAGAGGAAGCTACAGTTTGCAATGTGCATTTCGACCCCGTTCCTCCTGTGTGGGGTCTTGGTACATTACAAACACTTCATCCCAGGATGCATCAACCATGGTTAGCACCTAATACTTCCTGACTTACTGATTTCTCAAGGGTAAAGTTATGAATTTTAAGTGAAGTGAAAAATAATGCCTTAGAGCCCCTTTCTCTGGTTGTCTGAAAAATCTGTATACCTGGGTACAAAGATGCAGTACCAAGCCTAGGTGTTGGCTTTGAGTGTGTACTTGGAATAACGTCTTTATGCTGTAGAGCATGCATTGGAGTTAGCTACTGACAATTTCCATTATAGCTTTCCAGATTTCATAATTAGATAATCTTGGGGGGTATTTCAACAACAGGTGTGCTTTCACTCGTTCCTAAAACAATTATTTAGTGTATTAAACCACACTTTTTCTGAATCTTTAAATGTATTTTACTAAATAATTCCTCACCAAGCCTCATTGAAAACTGGCACTTGGCCCTTCTCACGTTACCACTATACCTAATGATTAGAAGAGTGGTCTCCCCATATTTTCTTCTCTCCTAGTGAGGCTTGCCTTGTTTACAGCTGCCAAGTTAATGTTCTTCTAAAATTCTTGTGGCTTTTACTCCGTGCATCCACCCCAGTTTGGCATGGAAGGCTGCCATCATTTGATTTCAGCCTTTTCCTATGATGCTTTTCTGTTGTACCAGATTGTACTACTATCTGTGCTGTGACATTCCTGTTTTCTACTCCCATGTCTTCACGCCTTGTTCTCTAGCTGGAATGTAGTTCTTTTTCTGTTGCTGCCAGCTGTAAAAATGCCTTTCTGGTCTTCTCTGCTGATCTTAGCAGAACCTACAGAACCTGATTTCTCGGTTGCACACAGAACACCATTTTCAACTTTGCTGTTCTATAGCGCTCTGTTCTTGTGTGATTCTTGCCTTTGTGTATCTTATGTTATTACCTGTTTACTCCGCTGTTTTCATCTAACATCTCTATTCCCTCTCTATTCCCTAACTGCCTGGTACCATTTTATAAGTAATTTGTTAGGTTGAAATTGGGACATTTGAAAAGTTTGACCAACTGTGACCATTAATTGCTGTGTGGTTTCAATAGTCACTTAGCCCCTGTGTGCTTCTGTGTGATGCCATAAAACATGGAAGTGAAAATGGAGCTCACCTGTCTACTCTTCAAGGATATGGTTTTAGCTCTTTGACAGTTTTTCATCAAAATGTTAAAGTGAATTCTCCCCCTTCTACTCCATTAGCTACTGTCTGGTAACCTTTCTACATCCTAGGGTGGATTTTCTTTTTGTTCCATTTTCCTTTTGTACCCTGAATGAGCATCATTGCAGCATAAGAGCTTGTAAATCTCTTTTGGGATTTTGATCCAGTAAAGCTTATGGACCTTCTAAGATCTTATTTTAGACGTGGGAGAAATGAATGGTCTAGTCATTAAATTTGAAATTTTTATGTGAAAAGTCAAAGAATTTGTATAAGTACTAACATTAGAAATCCTTTTTCCCCGATTCCAGGTATGTGGAAACACTGTAGTGGAGATTTTACAAAAAGTCCTCTCCAGGGCCTGGGGGATGAGCTGATCCTCTGGGGTTGCCTGTTTCCATCCCCATAGCACACGACAAACTGTTCTCCACGTTTTAGTGCTTGAATCACTTCACGTTTTTCTCCTTTACATTCCCTTCACTCATCCTCTGAGGAGACCCTTTATTCAGATTTTTTCTTCCTTTTTTCGAAACTTCTGCATGCTTTTTATATTTTCCCCTAGTGCCCACGTTATTTTTCGTTTTTCGTTTTCAGTGCAGCCGAAGACTCTTCGCAGAATTTCAGAAGTTCTCAGTTCCAATGTTCTCATTAAAGAAAAAATGATAGAGCAAGTGCTTTGATGTATAAATCTTGCTGTTTTCTCTTTGGTCCCTCCCATCCTTTCTATGGGTTTTAGAGCCTACTTTCACGTTAAGATTTGAGTGTTGGCTATGTGTGTATTATTTTATCAAAATCCAAACTGATACCTATTTAATCCCTAAATGGTGGATCTATAGTAAGAAACAATACATGTTAATAATTATTTTCATTGTTTTGTTAGTGATGGCTGCTCAACATCAATGTGCATCACTTTAGAAGATTTGATAAATTAGATGGTTTCTAATTAGGTAGCCTCTCCTCAGTGGATTGATTCTCTCTGATGGGAAGTGAAGATAGAGAACAGCAATGTTTGTTGTGGCAGGTATTTTAAGTGCTTCCTACATGTTATCTTAGTTCATGCCAGATGACATTTTTCAGATAAGAACATGGAAGCAAAGTGGTTGGGATATTCTTTTTATAACTGCTTGGAGAGAGTTGGATACAATATAAAAGGGGGAATCTACAGGAGACTGTATTGTATCAAATCTTTTTCTCAAGTTTATATACCTATAGTGGTAGGCCAGACATAATTATTTTAGGAAGTCCTTGACATTGTTTCCAAATTGTCTATTTTGCTTTGTTCATCACTATTGCCTAATAAATGGAGGTCAGGAAAGTGAAACTCCATTCACTTGACGTCTCAAATCATTCTTCTTTGGTCTAGTGTTGCTTTTCTGTTGATGTAAACATACGGAAGTTGAGAAATCTAGACCACAGCCTGTCTTCTTTCAGACTGAGTCTTTTGGTTTAGTGTGTTCTCAGTGTGGAGACAACTCCCATTAAAATCCTCCAGGGGTGTTTTATCTGTATTCCTGGATGGCCCCTGATTTGTACTGGGCTGGAGTCTTGGTGGTCATTGGTGAAGAGTCTCTTAAAATGAATAAGCAGATTGTTAAAGCACAAAGAACACAGGTTTAGAAAGTTCCATCATCTCTTTTGCTCTATAATTAAGGGTAAAAGAAAAATTCAGTCTAGATATTCCTTGAAATGGTGATAGGACTGTATCAGCTTCTATAGATGGAAAATTAGCTTCTGTTCTTCACTGTTGACCTTGAAAGGGAAGGGAGATGAGAACTAGTATTAAATGAATGACTTTCTTGCCAGCCCCAGGGGCAGTGGGCTCTGTGATAATCGTCTTGAAGCAGGGATCTGAGTCAGGTAAGTCTGAGTCTGTCCTAGTCTGACCTATTCTTTGCCTGACCTTAGTTTTGGGATGCTGCAAAGCATCAAGAAGCTGGGGTTGCAGGTAACCCTAATTTTGGTTCATTACCTGGCAGGTAGGAGAGAGGGTGGTAGTGTGGTGGTGGGAGAAACAAATACACAGATATTTCTCCTCCCTTCTTATCTCCTGATAGTAAGTTACTATTTCTAGGAATGTGTGTTTTTTCAGTACTTCCAAAAGTTTTTGCAGAATATCATTTATAATATCATTAAAAATATTTTAGCTAATGTCCTCTTTTCATTTATATTTTTTATTTGTACCTTTTTTTTTCTGGAAGATTCTATGGTCTTGATTTGAGTGTTTAACTCGTTAATTCAGCCTTTTATGGGATATAAACAGTAAGGATTTTTAAAATTTCGTTGAGCTCTGTTTTAGCTGCATCCCCCAAATTTTGATATGTAGAATTTCGTGATTCTGTTTTAAATTGTTTTCTAAATATCTTTCTTAGTCAAGTTGGGCTTCCCTAAGAAAATACTACAGACTGGTGATTTAACCGAAATTTTGTCCTGGTTCTGGAGGCTGGAAGTCTGAGATAAGGGTGTCAGCGTGGTTGATTTCTTATGAGGGCTGCCTTCCTGCTGTATTATGTTATTAGGTATACGTATGTTTAGAATTGTATCTTCCTGATTGTTTGAGCAATTATAATTATACATGCATTTTGGCATTTAGTAATGCTTTTTTAAAGTATATTTGCTATTCACTTAGATACATGAGCTAATTTGGTTTACATATCTAGTCTTTTTCCATTCTAACAGTTTATTGGTCCTTCACTTTCCAATTTTTTGTCTTTTTTTTTTTTACCATGTTTCAAATACTTTTTTCTTTCCATTTGTTCCCAGTGGTATTTATTTATAACTTCTATTCCTATTCTTAAAATATGTACCTGAGAAATCAGTACACTTAATTATTTAAAGTCAGACTTAAATCAGTATGTCTTATCTCCCTATAAAGGGCCTTTAATTCAGATCTCTTTGCTCCTGATGTATATCCTGTTTTGGTCTATGTTATTTCTATTTTGTTTTCCTTTTAACCCCACTCATCAGGCATTGCTACTGTTGTTACTCAGACGATATTGTTGTGTAGGTTTATCCACACATCACTCCCTTTTTCTTCATTCCTTATTATATTTCAGACCCCGTGTCTAAGGTTTATGTTCCATGCCCCCATCCTTCCTGTGATGGATGTCTTAGAGTCTCTTGGTACAGAACTTTATCAGGGTGATGTTCTGAAATACACCGCCTTCATCCTCTGTGGCCTCCTTGTTTTTTTGACAAGATTTTGTTTTCTTGGGTAAACTGAAAACACATGTATTTTCTTCTTGCTAGTTTCTCAAATTTTTTAAAATGTGGTTTCCTTAAATGAGTAATAGAGGAGTTGACATTGAGCTACAGAAAAACTTTGGCATTAAACAGTTCTCAATCTAAAAGTATTTCACTGTTACCTTTTTCCACCTTAATTTCCTGACAGCATTTTGCTTATGACCTAATTACAAAATCTACTCCTAGGTAATGTCTTGAAGTGGTTCGATAACCTGTCCTAGCATGTCAGAAAATATTAAGTAATTTCAAAACGTGGAGGTTTAAAAAAATTGAGAAAGAAGCTATTTTGGCTTCTTAATACCTATGAGAGAAGCTTTTAAAATGCTTTGGATGTGTCTTTGTGCAAAAGTCCTGTTAAAAATGATGAAATAATGGCTAGACCAAAGTCAGTAAGAGCTAACCACAAATGATGAACAGAAATAACTGCTTTTAATTGAGGTGGCATAGCTAAATTGGCATTTTTGTACTCATTTGTATTCTTGAGACGTTTGACAGAGTACTACGGCCAACTGTAGGCCTTTTGGGCAGATATGATGCTTACTTTTACCAGGGTTGTACACTGGATTACTATCTCTGCAGATATTCCAACAGGGATGATACTCACCTAGTTTGCCTTTTTCACCACCAGAATTGTGCAATTTTGTTGTTCGTTGTGGTCTTCTGTCTAAATAGAGCAGCAGTATGAAGAACAGTAACTTTGTAACTGTAAAGATTACAAGATGTGACTTGAGAATGTTACATCCTATATCATACACTACATACTTCACTGAATCATAGACACACCCACACGTGCATGCACACATGAAATTGGCAAACTTGAAATGATGTCCAACATGTTTCTGGTGTTAAATTTTAACATCTCTTCACCAGAGAATTGGTGTTACTTTTGGCAACTATGTCTCAGGGAGCTGTCTTCATTCTCGTCCATTTCACATTCTCTCTGCTCTTCCTTCTGTATTAGCTTCTGCTGTAGTTCGCAGTGTGGCTTTTTAATACCAGATATTTCTTAATTCTCCACGTGGTTGGCTGAAACCAAATTATAAGACAATAGTGTCCTTCCTTTGTTTCTGAGGCGGTGCTCTGCTGAAGGGTGGCTCTGTTTTCCCCAGGTGGCTTCCCTCTTTCTGGGGGGTGATGGTGGTAGATTCTCCTTGAGTGCTTTTACCCCCCCGGTTAGTTGCTACGACATAAACCTAAGAGTCCTCCTCTTGCCTCCTACGACCAAGTAGGTGATTATATCTTTCTAATTTTAGATTCCCAAATGCTTGTTAACTTATCCACTCTTATTTGTTCTATCATTGTTCTTAGTGCTGTGGTTCCCAGAACCCCGGATACAAGGGAATGATTTTAGAGTGAGCTATTCAAAATGCAGTTCTGACCTTCTCATTCCCTGGCTTACTGTTAGAACACCTCTTGAGAAGGACCTATTAAAAAACAGAAACTCACCATGACTCAGCCCCTGCTTTATTTCTCTAGTGTTTTCTGTTTTTCCTGTTTTTCCTGTCTTGACCAACCTTTGCATTTTATGCTGTAGTGCTTCTGAAATGGTTTTCACCATCTATCAGGCTGCCTTTAATCATGCAATGTTTTCTGTTGGGAATGTCCTTTCTGCCCTTTTTCATCTAATTCCTATTCATCTCTGTAGTCTCAGTGTCTGTATCTTCATCCCTATGAAACCTCCACCTGGAGGCTCCAGACTTCACACTGAGTTAAGTAGCCCTGTGTGTTCCAGGAGCACGCGGGATTGTATGCATAATGTTGAAATGATAGACTTACAGGTCTTTCCCTCCCTCCACACAACATGCTTTTCTGGCATGAGGAGTCTCTCTTATTCACTTGTGTATATCCAGCCTTTCGCATAGTATGTGCATTAAAAATAGCATTAAAATGTAATTAAAATGTAATTAAAAATGTAATTTCTTACATAGATCTAAGTTGAATCTTACAAAAGACTCCCAATATCATCCAATAGGATCTTCAAATTTATTCACAGGATAACTTCAAAAGATGAAAATTTGCTCCCACTGAGGATATTAAATAGAATATGCTGTACGTTTTGAAGGCAATGCGAAAGGGCAATTTTCAAGAATTTTGAATATGGCTTGCATTGTTAAAATAAACCTCATATCTCCCCCAGATGACCAATTTCAAGAAGTAAACAGCCATTTAGATGTGTGTTTGTTAAAAAACCTAACAATTTTATGTTTCATCGTTCATCTTTTTTTATAGTTGTACCAACACTTGAGTCTAACTAAGGAAGTGTGATTTGGCAATGTAAGGCTCCAGTGGAATGAGGCCAAACAGGGAGGAAAGGGTAACTTAAATTATTTAAAGATCTGTGAATTATGATCATAATAAAAACCATGAGTTTCCCTGAGGTTGTCATCAGAGTCTAACATCCATTCTGTGCTTTGTCTTTTGTTCTGTCTTAAATCCTTTCCTTCTGCGTTGTGTCTTTGGTTGTGTCTTAATGTCTTTTTTCCCCCTGTTGGTGTGTGTGTGTGTGACTTTATCTCCTGCATTTGAGCAGGTGTGACATCCCCTACACCATTTAGGAAGAAAGGGTTGTGTTTAAGAGGACAGGCACAGCTGAAGCATGTTATTAAGTGAAGACTAAAAACTAGTAAGAATGTAAATCATCCAACAAATTGTTCATCATTAATTCTTGATGCCAGTTTGAGGTAGGAGAATAAAAATCTTTACCTCCTACCAAGTGCACTGTGAAAATTCTCAAATTTATTTTGATAGATCTATGTTGCAGTAAATCACACAGGACCACAACTCTTATAAATTAAACAAAAGCGTTACTGAGGCTGGACTTAACAATAATAGGAGATACACTTAGTTTTCTTTTATGTTTTACGGTAGTACATAAATTTGCTGGTAAGAGACCTGGTTCTCAGTTATCTAAAGAAAGGAAACAGAAGATATCTGGCCAAAGTAAAGTTCTAAAAAACCTATTTTCACGGACTTCTAGATAAATCCTTGCTTGTATGAGAAGATTCTGGTTGCTTCCTGAAGATTTGTAGGTTTCCAGTGACATTGTACAGCTGAGGGTTTAGTGGGGGAACTGTTCCATTAAGGCATAACATTCCTGAGGTAAAACGATGCACACTGAGTTGAGAAGATATGGGAGTATGTGTGGGGTGTGTGTGTATGTGATTTTCTGTCCCTTTCTAAGGGGACCGATGAACTTGCTGAGGCTATTGCAGTATGAGACTAAGTGATTGGAATTGGGGGGTGGGGTGGAATCAGTTAACTGGTTATTTTCTATAGCCCAAACAGTTCTTTTTTTTTGTTGTTGTTGTTTTGTTTTACCTGAACCTTGATCTAGTTGCACTGATTAGACTTGTTAATGGAAGTTCTTGTACAAAACACCCATTGTATATCATGGAGAGTATAGAATCACAAGAACGGTATGGAGTATAGTAGTATAGAGTATAGTATATAGTATATAGTAGTATAGAGTATAGTAGAGAGTATAGAAACCAAGAACTCATGGGTTTCCTTAGTGTAAAGACAGATCACTGGGTGGACTTTGGTAGGATAGAACCTCTCACTGACTTTAAGCCTGCTGGAGAAGTGCTGGTGCCTCAGTTTTCTTAAACACAAACATCATTGATTGGATTTTCAGAGGACTTTTAATCTGTGTGGTGTTCAGTTCAGAGTCTTTAATGAGAACTCGTCTCATATGAGAAAACTAAAATGGAGACAGACTAACTGTATCACAAATTTTATCCTGCAGTGAAAGGAAAGCTCATGTACATAAAGGGAAAGCCTATCTTTTTTTGGTCTCCATTGTTGTTGTCTGGCAGAGAGGAGTGGAAGAGGTCGTGTAGCAGTCAATGAACAAAATCATCTGTTATTTAAAATTTTTTTTCAATCTTTATTTTTGAGAGAGAGAGAGAGAGAGTGAGCGAGCGTGAGCAGAGGAGGGGTAGAGAGAGGTAGACACAGAATCTGAAGCAGGCTCCAGGCTCAGAGCTGTCAGCGCGGAGCCTGATGTGGGGCTCGAACCCACAAACCACAAGATCATGATCTGAGCTGAAGTTGGACGCTTAACTGACAGAGCCATACAGGCGCCCCAATCATCTGTTATTTTATTTTATTTATTTATTTTTTTAATTTTTTTTTTCAACGTTTATTTATTTTTGGGACAGAGAGAGACAGAGCATGAACGGGGGAGGGGCAGAGAGAGAGGGAGACACAGAATCGGAAACAGGCTCCAGGCTCTGAGCCATCAGCCCAGAGCCCGACGCGGGGCTCGAACTCACGGACCGCGAGATCGTGACCTGGCTGAAGTCGGACGCTTAACCGACTGCGCCACCCAGGCGCCCCTATCATCTGTTATTTTAAATGTAGGAGGATTATGAGACAAATTGTGCCTTACATGAATGGCTTCCCCACGCCCCCCACCCCCACCCCTACCCCTGCACTGTAATTACTATCTGGGTGTTTGACCCACATTTCTTGAGTTTATTTTGGGGATTGAATGCAACAGCAATGCAAACCTGCAACCATAGTGTAGTGCCCAGAGACCAAATTTTGTGTGGAAATAATGCACAACAGGGAAATAAAGCTGAGTGAGTGGGATGAAATCCTCTTTTCAGAAAAGTAATCTTTAACTTATTAAAGTTTTTAAACTCCTAAGTTTTTGATGAGCTTGTTTTAAAATCTGTGGGGGGAAAATTAACAGCCTAAAATGCTGACAGCATTAAAAAAACAGCAAGAAACACTTGATTCCTCAAAGACTCCTTCCCTCACCCCTCAAATAGTTTGATTTTCCTATTTATCTTCTTTGTATTTTGATAAAAAAGAAGAGAACCCTTTGAGAGGACAATTTTGAGGTCTTAATCCATACTTCTTTCCGTTTATCTTTTACATTCAAAATAAACACCTTTAAAAGAATCCTTTTTGGTACTAGAGAGCTAAATGCTAAGCTTAGGTATCAGCAGCTAATTAGCTTCACATCTAGGGGGGATTGTCAATGAACTCCATCTCCTGAATATTTATTGAAGGATTTGTGAAGAATAAGCTATTTTCAGAAAACTGGAGCCTGTTGCCAGTCAGTTGAATGGGAGGAGACATGTACACGGCCCATCACAAACCTGACTTAGAGATTTAAACAATAAAATTCAATCTCTGCATCGTAGTGAGAGCACGCCATCTCTGTCTCATGTTGAATGTTGTTCATTTCAACATCTTAACTGACTTCTCTTTTTGAAGAAATTGGACAACATGCTCTGGAAATCCTGTGCCAGTTCTGGTGTTCTTGAATCACACTATGGCTTTTGTCACCTTCTTTGCTGTTGTTCTGTGCCATCTTGGGCTAGGAAAGTGTGCCATTGTGTCTTAGGGAACCCTCAAAATGGGTGAACTGCTACACATAATCTGTAATTTTGGTGTGGTGGGACTGTGTGGTCTGTTACTGACCTTGTTAATGCCTAGAGTTTCTATACTGCCCTCCACCTCTACCCCTGCCTTTGCCAAGGCCACTGCTGGTATCTTCATAGCCTCCTGCACACTTCCCGCTGCTGCTTTGCCAACAAAATTGCCACCTGTTCCAGCACAACCAGTTGCACCAAGGCTGTCATAGCGTCTGATGCCAGCTGCCTTCAGTAGTGATGTTGCCAATGCTGTTCTGTCCTCACAGGGGCCTCTCACCTTTTTTCATTTTAGCAGAAAGACCCAAGTCAAAATCACCATGAAAACCAACCTAGAACATACTTGTTCCCTGGGGACTCACGTAGCTCTAGTAGCGTACTTTGTATTTTCCTGATCTGGGAACTGAGAATTCAGAGGATCTTGACATCTTAGATTTTCCATAATCCTCTTAGTGGGCCATGTCCTGCTTCCTCACCAGTCTGAGGAAAATTGGTGACTACGGAGAAGAGATACCCAGAGGCACAACCTTACCATCAATTGAATTCGATTAATCCCGAGTAAGCTTGAGATTTCAAGTTTACTGGTGAGGAAAACAGAGTCCTTGATATTCCTCCTGCTGGTTAGGGTGCAGGAAGAGAAGTACAAAAATAGGTAACATCAGTGTGTCCAGCAGGGGATCAGGGACTACATGCTCGAGCAAAACCAGGAATTCCTGGGGATTGTTTTTTTGGGAGATAAGTGGGAAAATTTTAAACTCAAGCCCAAGTTTCTAACTTACAGAATTGATGGAGATCTCAACAGTAGTAGAAAACCAGAAAGAGGAGTAAGTTAAGAGAATGTGCATTTAAACCTGCTAATTTTTTGTTTTCCATGGGATATAAGGATAAATATATCTGGGAGGAATCAGGAAATTCTTGGGGAGGCTAGGTTACATATACATCTTTGGGGAAAAAATAGAAGTGATAGAATGGGCAAGACTCTCAATTTAGGAAGGATAAGGTGATAAAATATGAGGAGAGAAAGAGGGACTTAGATTTGTATGGAAGAAGGATGAAACCATGGGTAGAAAAATAAGAATGACAGAGGTAAAGTTGAGATAGTAATGACATGGAAATGATTGGGGGAAGAGTGTTTTAGGAAGAAAGGAATGATGATCAGATCATGTGTAGACATCAAGAATAATAGCTGGTATGAAAACTGTTATTTGATAATTAATGTCACATTTCTTAGAGTTAGTTCATTAGAGTGCTGATAACCAAACCTCTATTACAGTGAAGAGCCAAGTTGATAATAAGGCAAACAGAGTGCACCCACATGTATTATGCAAGGTTTTAAAAATGTTTTATGGGATTTTTTTTTCTCGAGTGTGTTAAGGTTATAATCACACAATTGTGCAAAGATGCAGGGAGAAAAATGTTGACTGCAGGGTTGTTGACAATAGTGGACAATTGGACAAGTGGTTAAAAAACAATTAGTTTAACCAATACCAGAGATTTGGTTAAATACTCTATACCATCAAATAAAATAGAACCATTTTAATGGTGATGATGATTTTCTTTAATTCACATGGAAAATACTTGTCAGTGAGACCTACGTTTACAGTTTATGATCAATGTTTATTAAAGATATTATGTGTTGGTGAATACCTTTAAATGTTGGTTATTACTGGGTGGTGAGATAATACAGTTTTCTCTTTAACTTTCTATTTTGTAATTTTTAAGTAACAATGGTTACTATTATAATAAAAACATGTGAATGGATGTGAGACAATAGCCCGAAGAGAGATCAGTGACTAAATGAATTCAAGATGGAGAGGATTTGGGGCTTGGGAAATTGGGCACAGATCTAGTCAAGAAGAAAAAGGGGGGCGCCTGGGTGGCGCAGTCGGTTAAGCGTCCGACTTCAGCCAGGTCACGATCTCGCGGTCTGTGAGTTCGAGCCCCGCGTCGGGCTCTGGGCTGATGGCTCGGAGCCTGGAGCCTGTTTCCGATTCTGTGTCTCCCTCTCTCTCTGCCCCTCCCCCGTTCATGCTCTCTCTCTCTGTCCCAAAAATAATAAATAAACGTTAAAAAAAAATTAAAAAAAAAAAGAAGAAAAAGGAAATGTGAGGGAGAAACACAAAGATGAAGAGGAATGAATAACTTGATGAAGCAAGATTCTGAAAAAATGTGCAGAGGGCAGGGCTCAGGTTGGATTTAATTCCAGAAAGGAGGAAAATTTCTTCCAAAGTTCAAGGAAAAAGAGATCAGCTGACTAAAAATGTGGAAACATTTTTATTTTGACATGGACAGATGAAAAATTGAGGTAGCACACGTGAGATGGACTGTCTAAAATTTTTAAGATGAAGTTCTGAGCTAACGGTAAGAGGATATGGAGACTTGAAAGAAATCAAGATCCTTTGGGATGCAGAATCACCATAGAGAAGCAGTGACGGAGGAAAAATGTGTGTATGGCTGCCATTGGACACCTGAATTTGCAGTATAAAATTTTAATGCCTTTAGGCGTTAATAGAGTTAAAGCCAGTCTTCTCTGTGTCAGCTTTAGAGTCCAGAAAAGTGAAGGACTACTTCTGCGCTAATCACAAGTGATACTGAGCTGCTATTGATGCAAACACTGTTTGGGAATAAAAAAAAAAAAAATACATTGACAAAGCTAGATGAAAGCATAGACACTCTTAATCAAGTACAGAAACTGTGTCATCACAGAATACATTTTTTAAGAACATAGACATATCATTCCTGATAGTAGGTATTTTATTAGGCTACTAAGTTCTTGGGATCTTCTGCAGATTTTACAACCAAACTTGCTTGGCTGGGTTTTCTAGTTTTGCTTCCCACATATTTGCAATGTTTCATTAGCTTGAATTGGGGGGTGGCTTTGTCTCTTGACTTTGGAAGAATTGGTAGGAAGGGGTTTCTCCTGCCTCCCTTAATGGGATTCAGGTTAGGAACGTCACTCAAGGGCATTTTCAATATTTTTGAATTCTGTGGGGAAAATTAACCTGGTTTAAATATATCGATAGGCAGTTAATCAGCTGTTGGCACACACTTTCATTTCCTGTCAGTTTATAACACACAGACTTTTCTTAGAAGAAGTGCTGCATTGTAGAAGAGCTAAGACTGATAGTCTGAGGTCCATTCTGTGTTGTAAATGGAAAGGGGGCAGAGCAGGAAGCATAAAGATTAAAGGGAAGATGGAATGACTTTTTTCATCCTGTCAAATGACTGTTTATATTGGGCAATACTGCAAGCTTGTAGGTTCAGCTTGGAAGTTCTTCAAATCAGAGAAGCCATTTAATACATAATAGAGAACTGTACCGGCAAGTCATTTATAAAAATGAAAACATTTCCTATCTGCTTTTTCACAGAACACGTTTCTCACTTCTGAGACATGGCTGTTTTTTGCTCAGATCAAGGAAATACGAACTACTGGAGCTCCATGTTCAATAAATTAAAGACGTTAGAAGTGTCTATTTAGTTTGTTTTGATATATACATTTGGTTGTAAACATTCAATTAAACATGCATTTATTTGTATCTGACAATCATTGACCCCTGATTACATATTCAGTTGGTGAGATTAAAGACTTCTAGATCCTGCTCCTGGCAACCGTCTTGGGCTGAAAGGACAAAATAAGTTTTTACACACAGTGCTCCTTTATTTTAATCGAATCCATTACTAAAGGTGTTAGAATAACAGTTCTTGTTTTAAGTTTGATCATTTGATACCCAGGGTAAATTGACTTTCTCAAGGTCAACAATGAGTTTGAGTAACTAGAATAAGCATTTCCTTTCTGGATGGCAGCTTGGTCTGTTGTGACGTCTTCTGATACTTTGTGCTAACTGCATTTTTTAGGACTTGAGCTCGTCTGAGGGTAACAGTGAAAGAAAAAGGAACAGGAGGCAATCAGGTGCTGTTACATGTAAGGATGTTAAGACTGGGGTTGAGAGAGGGCATAGCTTCAGTGTCTGCTTAAGTTAGTTTCTCTGAAGTTCACTTTTTTTTTCTATCTGTAAAACAGGGTACCACAATAACTTCCTGTTAAGATTTTGTCATTTCATTTACCTTTCTTTTCCCTCACCCCTCCCGTACATGCACATATACATATAAGTCTTTCTAAGAAGTTATTAGGAGAAATAGTTTGCATAACTGTAGAACAGCTGCTATTAAATGGTGAGGTCTTTGGTTGAGTGCCATATTAAAGCACTGAGTGAATTCAATCTTTTCTTAACGTCAAGACCACCAGAAGACTATTCCCCCCTCCCTTTGGTGGTGACTTACACAGTAGCATTGTAAATGCGAGCTCTGTGGTAGGCAAATTGATTCTGAAAATACAATTCTTTTACTAAATGTTCTTCCAGCTTGTTTTATAAATTTACTTAGTTGGAATAGGAAAACAACTTTTTTTGTTGTTGATTTACAATGATTTCTTCGATTTCTGCGTTTATGCTTGAGAGATGCTTTTTTTTTTCCTTAGCGAAAGGGCGTCAAATATTTTTTAATCAACAGATTCATTCATTCATTCAATATAGGTATAATACCTCTTCTTTCAGGCACGTGTTAAACATTCAGATTTAAGATTTCAACGGCAAGGCAGTTGTGTAAACATGAAATGACTGTGCCCCCGTAGTCATAGCCATAATGAACCTATGAAAGGGCTGTTTAAACTAAAGAGTATATTGAATGACTCAGTCTGAGGAGTTTGAGAAGGATTCATGGATGAGTTGACATTTGGCTGAATTAAAGAATGAGGAAAATTTAGTCAGGAGTGGTGGGAATAATTTTTGAAAGAGTATAGTTTTAAAAAGCACAATATATTCAGTAATGCCAAATAATTTTTTTGTGATGTGTAGGGTAAAATGAGCTTACTGAAATGGATGAGAGTAGTAGGGCTATGGGTATAAATTACACTTAGTGAAAATTTTAAATTAAGTAGCAACTTATAAGGTACCATATAATTAGGTTTAGTTTCTTGGTTCCCCTGAAAACAGTAGACTTCAGTGTTTCTGGACTTTGATCTAGGATCTGACAAAAATAAAGATCTATTGACGATCGAATAGTATGTGTGTTTTATTTTGATTGGCCTTAGTTGGCAAATTTGGGGTGGGGGGTGTACCTGTAAAGATTTATTAATTCATTGGGTGTATTTGGTACTCTAACTTAATTATATAGATCAGGACACTAGGATGGGACTCTAGGCTCTGCCACTTACTGTGTGACCAAGACTAGTCATTCAACTTCTCTGAGGGCTTACTTCTCTGAGTAAGCAAGCAAAACCAATAACGTTTTGCTTGCTTACTTTGACTCTTGAAGTGTTCTTTACTTGAATCCATCCAGTGGATCGCATGGGCTGGTGAGAGCTAATGATGGCCATCTCTCTTCAGCTTCATGTTTAGTGATGTGCTAGTGGTAGCTTGAAATTGGACACAGTGGGAATATTTACATTACAGAAATGATTAAACGCTATACCTCAGATACACCTCATTTATAAATGGAAAGCTGGTTTATATTCATACTACTCGTCCATTTTTGCATTGTCTGGCCTACAAATCAACGTTTAACTCTTACAATACAAGAAGACAAAAGAAAATGGACTCAAATTCTTTACTCCGTTTATGGCAGTGTTGTAACCTACAAGTGCCGATTTGGATCTAACTTGAATTTTTCTTTACATGCCATTGATTTTTCAAAAAACAGTTCTAAGGTAAAGGTTTTCTTCTCTCATATGAAGGGATTTGTGTGTGCCTGTGCTGTTTAAACCAGGGATTATTCATTTGCATGCAAGAGAAACTCACTGCATCTTGCTTAAATGAAAGAGATATTTTTTGGTTTAAAAAAAGGTAAACCACGAAAATCAAGAATATATGTGTTCCAAAACAGGGATGTGGGATGTAGTGATGCAGGTACAAATGATACTTGTAGGTTTAATTTATCCCACATCCTTGGAACTGGGAAGCTATTCTTCCCACCTTGCTTCTTCCCCCCACCCCACCAAAGGATAGGTTTTCTAGTCTGCTTTTCTATTGATATCTGTACCATTCTTTTGTATTTCCTTGTTTGTTGGCTTTCTGTACTTACTCATCAGAAGAGATATGACCCAAAATACTATTTCATTCTTCAGTATTCATGTCTCTACCATAAGTAACCACTCTGTGTCTTAAGTAGGTTTAAAGGCTTAAAATTTTTTTTAGTGTTTATTTTTGAGAGAGAGTGTGAGCAGGGGAGGGGCAGAGAGAGAGGGAGGCACAGAATCTGAAGCAGACTCCAGGCTCAGAGCTGTCAGCACAGAGCCTGATGCGGGGCTCAAACTCACAGACCATGAGATCATGACCCAGGCTGAAGTCGGACCCTTAACCAATGGAGCCACCCAGGTGCCCCATAAATTGAGAGAGAATGGACTCAGTGCAGCTTGTGGCTATGACCTCCTTGTGCCACAGTCCCACACCTGGTTCGCTGTGTCATGGCCACAAGAACGGGGGTCCTGAAATACTCCTATATCTAAGCTCTCTTGGCAAGTCCTGTAGGTGGGGGCTGATTCTGGAGTAGGGGCAATGGCTTAGGCAGATACCCCCAAACTTGTTTAGTAAAATTTTAGCTAAATGATACGTTCTCGTATCCTAATTTGATTAGGATCTGAAATCCTAATTTCTCTTCTGAGAGTACACTAATAGATGAATGTGTTACATTTATTTCTATATTTAGCAACCCATCCAAATAGGAAAAGTAACTGATAATGCTTTGCATTCTTCCCAACATATCAAATTATTATGATTTACTTGATTGTCATCACACATCGGAAATGTTTTCCTTCATTGTTTTCAAAGTGCTTTTTATATTCTAGAATTACATAGTGACCTAATTAACTGAAAAACTATATAATCAGCTTTTTAAAAATCCATAAAGGGAAACATAAGCATAGTAACCCAAGAAATAATGAAGTATAAATTAATAATACAGAGCAGTGGGAAACATACCTAATAAATAGTATTAGTTCAAAAATAGAAATTTCATGTTTCCTGTACTAGCACATAATTTTTCAAATAATATTTCTTTCTTGCTGATAGAGATCTAGTTTGGATTTATTTCTCTGCTGAAATAAATGTGAAAAACTGCCAAAATGCTCTGAAGTTTTTCACCTTGGTTTTCATCACTGAGAGTGTAAAAATATCATTTTCTTTTCCTAAAGGAGCTTTTGAGGCAAAGCACCACAATATGGCCATTTTTAGAAGACCACATTTCAGAAGGTTGGCCAGAGAAGGTTGGTGACCTGAGGCAAATATTTCAATACATAGCTTTCTTTCAAATTATATTTATATGGGTCTCATCATTGTTTTACTTCAGACTAAGTGGCTTTTTAATCATTGGGTTTTTAAAATAAAGAAAAAACACAAACACTTCAAAGTGTTGAAAATGGTGGTGTTTCTGGAGAAGGGAGGTCTTGAAGACAGCCAGCTGCTGGTGCGCCAGGGGCCAGGCTCAGTAGCAGAGAGCATGAGTGTGCGGCTTGTAGAATCTCAGAAATGTGGAGGTGGCCCAGAGGCAAAGCAAGGGTCTGGCACAGGCTTATGCTCTTCCGTGGTTTGGTTCCGTGTTGTGTTACCTCTAATCTCACGCTTCCTGTCATCTTTAAAAGTTACTCCATTCCATTAGGAGCAGATGAGTTTGCGTATGCAAGAGTGTCCTCCCTTCTCTCTGCAGGGAAACACAAAGTGATTGCGATGGCATTTGACTTGCATGCTTTCCTACTGAGAGAGAAGGTTTTTGAGCATGGCATTTAGAGAGAGAGGGGGACAAAGTAGGATAAGCTATGCCAGAAAGAGCGGTGAAGCAGATCTAATATTTCTCCAAGGGAATGTTTTCGTGTATTTTCCAGAGGTGGAGTTTAGCTTGGGTGACACAGGCGGTGGCCTCGAGTGCTTGGCTCTCTCCTCCTGCTGTCTTGCAGGGAATGCTGTGTTCCAGGTGCTGAAGGAGAGGCTCTTCCTCTGGCTGGGGGGCTGGTGGGGGGAGAGGGGAGCGTTGTGTACCCAGTGGCTGCTGATGGGAGCAGATAGGAGTTTGAGCCCAAGAGACATTTCTTTTCATATTTGTTTCTTGTTACCAGCTTTAAGGAAGTTACAGATCTATATATAAAAATCTTTGCTGAAAGCCCAGAATTGCTACCTCTGTGAGCAAACCGTGAAAGTGGGGCTTGAGTGTTAGGGGGGAGGAAAGAGAAAGATGCTCAGAATTAAAGTTTTCCTTCTCTCTCTCTCTCTCTCTCTCTCTCTCTTTTTTTGCTTTTTCAGGAAAGGGAATGAATTAGAAGTGGCTTTCAATTTTTCTTCCATCAGAAGTACTGAAAACATTAAAAACCCCTTAGAAACTGGACAGTAATTTTTATTTCTCCATCTCAAGTTACGTGCACAATACACAGGACATGTGGCGATTAATAAGGCACACATGGTGGAGGAACTTAGAATCTATCAGAAACATGGGCTTAAAGCCATAGTGTAAGTGAAGATTACAGGATGAGGTGTTGGGAGGAGGAAAGGATGCAGCCACAGCATTTAGTGGGTGGTCCTTTGCCTCCTGTAGAGTCCAAGAAAGCCTCTCTGAGTAAGTGGTATTGCAGCTGAGAGGAGGAGTGTGGGGGGGGGGGGGCAGATGTTAGGTGAAAGGAGAGCGTTGGGTCAGAGGGAGCCATGTGTGAAATTTGGGAGCAAGGCGATGTGGTGCACTCAGAATCTTTGGCATTTAGCCCATTAAGGAAATAGCAGGAGAGGTGACAGAAGCTGACTGAGGTCCCATTAAGAGGTTTGGATTTTATCCCAGGGACAATGGGGAGCTTCTGAAGGGATTTAATCAGGGGTACATGATGACTGAATTTTTTAGAATATCATTCTGTTTACTGTATGGGGAATGCCTGGAATGAGTCGGAGAGGCTTTACAGTGGCTGAGAGTGCAAAAAACAGGGGTCTGTGGCTGTGATGGAAGTGAGGAGGCAGACAGATTATAGAGAGGTATTTATAGGCATAATTCACAAGATTCGGTGCAAAAGATGGGGAAGAGGGAGGCTTCTTCCAAATTTGCTGGCTGGCCCCAAACCTGCTGAGAGCAAATGATGTGGGTTGCCGTCTTTTTCTTGGTATTGCCTCTGTCTGGAATGCTTAGAACATTTTATACGTTTCTTTATTTTTATTATAGAAATGAATGACTAATGGCCTAGGGTTCTTTGGGACTTCCCATGTCCTCATATCTCATCTGTATCATCCCCACTGGTGGGCCTGTTTAGAGATAAGACTTCTCTAGTCCTGCTTCCTTCAGTAACTCGCTCAAGTTCATTTAATGGGTCAGTGCTGGAGCTGGGACTGAAGCTCAGATCTCCTTGATTGCAAAGGTTTTGCCTTTGTAAGCACAAAAAACGTACTCAGAGCCCATTACATGACACAATCCCTGACAGGTATCTGTATTCATCATCTCATCTGGCCCTCTTAGTCGCCTTATGAGGTGGATATTGCTGTGTTCCCCAATTTACAGATAAGGCAAAATTGGCTCCAAGAATGGAAAATTATTGCCCATGTTTCTATAGGATAAGGAGATGAATTGTGCTTTCCAGACTCCATAACTGAGTCTTTTAAGAGTTATCTATTTAGTCAATTGTAAAGTGCCCAATGAAGGAAAGTCCTGTTTTATATCCAGTTAGAGCTGTGGTTCTTCTCATTTCAACATCTATATAATCTAGCACAGTGCATCTTAAACATAGAGAAGAACATACGGGTGGGATTTTGTCCACAGGGCTCTTATGTGCATGTTCGAGTACGTAAGAGTGTTTATTCTAGAGGCAGCTGAGTGGAATTTTAAAGTTTCCTTTTGGAGGACAATCTCTCTTCATTTTGTACTTAGGGAAATCTCTTGGTAACCTCTATGTACTGATGACATTGAGTAAGTATTTAGAAGGAATCTGCTGATAAAACCAAATTGAGATACTCGAAGTAAACGTGAGTATATTTAGCTCACAGGGTAATGAAACATTTCATGGGAACTGTAATTCTGTGGCTATGACTTGCTGGAGCCTAGTGAGCTCTGTTGTTTGAGAGTGAATTGCTTGCATCACAACTGTTGGCGGTACCCATGTGCTTCTCCAGGCTACGTGCCTCATGCTCCTCAGGAACTCTGACAGAGCTGGGGAGCTTGGGCTCTGATCCTGCTCATGGTCCCAGGGTCCTCCCTCAAAATCTAGCTTCTACAATGGGAGAGCGATGAGAGAGGAAACAAGTTTATGCAGAATATAGTTTCTCCTTGTGCTGTAGCCTCCTTCTCTAATTTACTCACCTAGTCTCTTTATCTTACCACCACCTTTTTGAATTTTTATGAGATGATCGCCTTAGCCTGTGGTTCTGGCAAAGAGACCTACAGTTGCCAGCAAATAACTTTGCAAGGTCCATTCATCCTTCCTGCTGGACAAGAGTGGTTTACTAAATGGCACCTTAGTGTCTAATTTTCCTAAATACCTAGTTTACAGCAAGAGAGATCAGGAGCAGAAATTTTCACCTGATCCTGTCCCGTACTCCACTTCAACTTCATGGTCGGTGAATATTGTCGTGTTCTGTTGTTGCCAATGAAGGAAGATGTTGATGCAGATCGCTAACATCACAAGAAAAACCGTGCAGTTGAATTAGTTTATAGATGCACACTGCCATCAGGAATCATGGCAGAGATGTGTGAAAGGATTAAAAACTGTGGCCCTGACCCAGCAGAGTGATGGGGAGGGTCTTGAAGGATCGGTGGTCAGAGTTTTATGGGGAGTGACTTTATAGGAGAATTTTTTTCTCTGCCTGCATTTTGTTCCCCACGACATCATGGGAAGATAGATGCCATCCTTATGTACTGTAGACATTAATGGGGAAATGACCTATTACTCTGACAAAAATGCTCTTGTGGTGATCTAATCTGATGATGGTATCATGTTAAAGTTTTGATTTTTGAGCTACTGGTAACCAAACTGCAGGGTTTCTTGCCTCTGTAACTAAAATAGTTTGCAAAAAGATAACGGGTTGCAATTGCTTGAAAAATGGGGCACGGGAAGAAGTGAAGTATATCCTAGGCAGTCAATTTTTGTATGACTTTTGGTTAGTTTCTAGAATTCCCAAGAGCAATTTATATAATAGAAAGAACTCACTCATGTGTCATTTTGGCATAGGTTTTGACCACAACATGATTTGAAAAAACAGACCATGAGCTGGGCCTAACCTAAACTACAAATTCTTTTGTAAAAACACATTCTCAATTTCTCAATGTCTCAATCTCTCTCTCTCTCTCTCTCTCTCTCTCTCTCTCTCTCTCTCTCTCCATCTCTCCATCCCCCCCACCCCCACCCCCATCCCCTTTCCACTCATAATACTCCCAGTACGTCTCTACACACTGTTAATTTGGCTACAAACTAAAAATATACACTAAAGCAGATTAAAAACTTACCTTGCTATATTACATTCAGATGATTGCTTTTATTTCTGAATCTTATCACAGGTTCTATTTCTTTACAGGGTTTTTTCTTACTCCATTGGATGCTTTTTTTAAAGTCTTTCATGTCAGTCTGTAGCTCCCTCTGTCTTATCTGTAGGTCTGTCACGAGAATCTTCCCTTAAGTTTCTTTCCATTCTGTCACATACCCTGACTGTGCTATATCTGGCACATACACAGGCACCCGTGTGTGCACAATAGTAGCTGCTGCTATTAGAGGCTCTGGTGATAGAATGTGCTATGTCGACATAGGACGATCATGACTAAACCAGTATTCTTTGACCCTTCTTCCCCTGGTCCTCATTCTATTTTCTCTTACTCTTGGGTTAGGGAAGCAGATTATCAACCCCTTAGTGAGCCCATAGGGAATGCCAGATATGAACTAGGAATGTCTCCACTGCCTCCTTCATCTTAGCACAAATGAAGGGGGATGTAGGATGAACACTTGAAAGGAAAGAACATTTAAATGTCAATATATTTTCCATCTCCTTTTAATTATCCCCCTCCTTTCTCCTTCTCCATCTGTCTTTAACACATAAACAGGCATGCTCATTTAAAGTGTTATTTCAATCTAGAGGTACTTTTTAGGAATATGGAAAATTGCTGAAGGAAGAGAAAAACATTAGCAAACCCACATTCTGATTAACGTTGCAAATGATACGAGTTGCTCTTCTTTTGAAAGTGGAAGTGACAATCTCAAGTGTGAACCAGAGTTAGATGCTCATATGATCCTCTTACTTCCTTCTCTTTTAGGGAGAGAATATCAGAAGAAAAAAGGGGAAAATTATGAAAGTAAATATAGTAGCATGCAAAATCTACACCTGCCAGATATTCAAATCTTAACGTTTCATCAACTTAATAACTTCTGCATCTTAAAGGAAGCAGCAGAACTTAGTCTGAATGTGTGTAGAGTGTTAGCCCAACTTTATAAATCTAAGAAAATACTCTTCAGGGGCGCCTGGCTGGCTCAGTAGGTAGAGCACACGACTCTTGATCTACGAGTTGTGAGTCTGAGTCCCATGTCAGTTATGGAGCCTAGTTATAAACAAAAAACAACAAAACTTCTCATACATATATATAATAGTTTTTCACTCTTTGAAGTTATTAACTAATATTAAGAATTTTTAAATGCTATAAAAACAGGCTTGTTTTATTATTGGTATCTACAGCCTAACGCAATATGTGTACATTTGGAAAAAAAAAAAAAAAAGAAACCAGGAGGCATATTATAATACATTGATATATATTGTTTCTTGTAGAAGAGTTCCATATATAATGGGATATTTTCAAAGGTTGCTTTTAATTCTCATTGGAAACTTTTTTTCCTTGAATTATCAACACACTTTGCAAATTTTGGTTGGGACTTAAATCTGGGAAAGAAATGCTCTTTTTCAAGTATTGTGGGAATCAATTTCTGAGGCACATGATAATTATGATTTGTTACATATTAGTGCTCAACAAGAGTTTACTTTGACAGAATGAATTTAGCCAAAATCTTGAGTACCATCATCAACAGAGATACCTTCCCTCCCGCAAGTAAAATGTTGATTTGTATATTGCTATTTTGCTGAGCCTTCTGAATACGGGGATTAGATATACACTAGGAAGGGAAACCGAATTTCCTAATTGCCCTGAATGTGCAATAAGCATCAAGTACAGGGAGAAAAAACATGAATCAAGCATTAAGCCATTAAACTGTACCTAATAGGCATTTATTCAATGGGCCTTATGAATGCGAGTTGTGCCCCATTTAAAATCTAACTGAAATGATTGCACATTTCATTAGTGGAGATAATTACCAATTTGTTCCTTCCCCAAAAATCATGTATGTATGAAAAACACTGTTAGAAGGTAAACAGTATTACCTTCAGAATAGAGAGTGAAGATAGCCTATTTAAATGGGGTGAGTAGAGGAGCAGATTTTTTTTTCCTTTTTCTTTTTAGAATGGAGATCAGAAAACTAATTTCCAATTTTATTTCAGAACTCAGTGTATAGTGATTCATTCTTTATCACTTTCCATTGTGTTCAATATCCATTTCTTAATATTGACAACAAAACTTATACTTAAATGTCAAAAGACTTATAAATATGAACTTACAGTATCTTCTTTTACACAGATATATTCTGTCTTCCATCCCTAAATAACTGGTTGGGTAATGAGGAGAAAGACCTGTGTTCTTATTCAAGTTCTGTAACTAACCAGCTATGTAACTTAGACAAATAACTGAACCCTTTCAGGGTCAATCGCTTTTTCTGTAAATTAAGAGTACTGAAATAGATGCTTTCTAGACTCTTGCATAGAAATATCATTCTGTTGTAAAACACTAATTCTGAGCTCCTGCATGATCAGATATATTCATTGCCTGGTACTTTATTGTGTGAATGGCTTTATATTGATTTCCAAAATAGATGACCTGTTAATTTTTTTTTTATAATTGGGGGTTCGCATTAATTTGCATTTGGCCTTTTTGACGGCTTAAGGTGATTATTTCCTTGCCCCCCAAATAATGAACTGATATTTATCGAATTCCTTTTACATGCCAGGCATAGTACTGTGTTTCAAGGTACAATGCTGAGCAATACTGTGAACCTTCCCTCCTACTGCTCACACTCTAGGAAAGAGAGAGGTGTTAATGAAGTGTAACCCCATCATTAACCCCTATGGTGGCTGGAAATCCTGCCTATTTAGTCCATCAACAGAAACCAGCAAAGCCAAAAATTTACAACAAATAATTTTAAAAATCCCACAAAACCTTTTTTGCAAATAATCAGAAATGCCCTCAGAGTCCAGGAAATGGTGCATATATTTCCATGTTCTTGGCTTTTTTGCCTGGTGCTTAAGCAAGAAGTGGAGTTTTTGCTTCAACTAAGTCCCAAGTCCCCTTTCTGCCTTTCTGTCTCAAATCTGTAAGAAAAAAGTACTATTCTGTTTGGCATCCTCAATTGTGTGTGTGTATGTGAGTGTGTGTGTGTGTGTGTGTGTGTGTGTGTGTGTGTGTGTGTGTATGGTTTCCATAAAAACAACTGAGACTTGTCAGTATGAGTGACTTCTATAACACATATTTTTGTGTTTTTATTAAAGACAATATTCTCTCTGGGGGTAGCTAATAGGGATATTTCAGAGGTGCTTGAGGGTGAGGGAGGGGAGCTTTTGAGGTCATTGGAATAACCCTAATAATAAATGTATAATAACAACTTAAAATATTAAATACTCTGAAATTCTTTTTTTTTTTTTTTTTTTTTGAAAACTTTCAGAGAAGACTTTCTGGAAGAAGAGACCTAAATAATTGGGGAATTGGAAACTGATAAGGCATGTAAAAGAAAAGAAGTTGGGGGAGCAGGGTGGGGGGTGGAGAGACCGACATATATTCCTGGGATTTCGAAGGAAATCTTGGTAATTTTGATGTAATAAAAATATGTACTGGAGCAGATGAATTTACTATTCTAAAAACTTCTTTGTCGGTTCCACATACATAGAGATGGGTGGGAGAATATGCACAAGGAAGGATATACATGACTCCACTACTGCCTTGTGTGTAATAATCCTAAATCTGAAGCTATTACCAGAAAGTCAAAAGGATTAACAGTAAAGGAAAAGGCCAGTGTCCTTTTTGGTTATGGAAGCTTCAGTTTTAAAACTGTGCTTTTTGCATTTAAAGTATCTTTAAGTTCTAACTGAATATTGTACGTTCACAGATATTAAAAATACTTTTAGTATTACCCAATTAAAACTAATGTGTAGGATATTATGAATTCTAATAGCAAATTTCACCCTTTTTTCCTGGTCCTGTGTTAGCTTATTTTCCATCTCTAAATCCATTTTCACATTTTGCATCCTTGGGGCACATGGAGAATGTTTAATTTATATTTGGGTTCTTATGTTCTACCCAATTCTATTTTTTATAGCTCAATTTCTATGATCCTAAATGTTTACTTTTACAATTTTACATTTGAGACTACCATATGAATTAAGACCCCTGTATGAGGTTAAAAAACCTGTCCCCCACCATGATTTTTTTTTTTTTTACTAATTGCCTTAAAATTTTTTAAGCCACATTTGATTGCATTTTTAAGTATTTTGTGTCTATAATCAATAGCTGATGCAATCAATGAACAGTGCTTAATTATGCTAGTTTCTTTAGTAGTGCATTTATTCCTGTGTTTCTGTAACTTCTGGGATCAGACCTTTCACATGAAACAGTGTGATCGAGCCACTTTCTGGGCATAAGGTGGTGATATGGAAGAGGTTCTCTGAGAACATAGGAAGACCTACCTTTTAAAATATGTTGGTGAGAGTTAGATTCTGAAAACACCTGCACATTATTATTAAAAAGTCTTCTGGAAGAGATGAATTTGGAGCAGTACGTGGCCCAGCTAGAGCCTAGAAACAAGAAAGACTTGGGAAAACTTTAGTAAAAGTAATAAAATGGGAAAAAAAATTAAAGTGGCAAATTCAATGACTTAATATAGTTCAGTTCTTGTGATGATTTTCTTCTAAAGCATTTCATCAAGATTGAAGAAGTAGAATTAAGTGTTTACATGCTTGGATAAATTATTTAATAAAAAAATAAGGCCTTAACAGTCTTTAATCTTATATATTATCTTGAGAAACTAAGTAGTGGCAAATCCTTAATTTGTATTTTCAAATTTTGTACTGAAGGAAACTGAAACCTGGAAATACTGTGCCTTCCATAAAATCAAAAAAGAATAATTTTGGAATTCAGAAAAATTACAGAATCAATATCCCAGACCAATTTCTAAAGTTGAAGTTGGTCTTTCTACGTTAAAAACCCAAGGTACGAGGTGAAATACTTTGCGAAACATGCTAATAACTGGCAAACCAGATAGAAGAATTAAATTGTTTACATGTCAAATGCTTGTGGAATCTAATGCTTCTCAAGTTGCTTCACCTCCTGGGAACGGTGCAGGCAGACCCCTCATAAATAGGGAGGCATGACCTAACTGCTAGTGTCCTTTACCTAGGATAGTATCTGGTATATAGAAAGTATTCAGTAAATATCTGTGTTGAATAAATCAAAGTACCATCTAGGTTCTATCTCATTCCTTCTCTTGCCTGCTTTTAAAACTGTGCATGCTTTGAGAATTCCAAAGTGATTTGAGGTATTTGTCAAATGGCACCCACCTAGATTTTCTGTTTCAGAGCATTTTATGGCTTTTCTAAATGAAAATAACTAAGTGGGAGGTATAAAATACTATTAGCTGAAGTATAATGGAGTGCTTTTAATGGAGACACTGTACTAAATACTGGGACTGGTCGTATGTGGGAGGAACTCAAAGTTCTCAACCTCTTGGACCTCCAGGAATATGGACAATGAATGCACACTAATAGTGAAATGATTATTATGACAGAAGTGTTTTGCAAGCCAATGATGGGAAGGTTTGAATGTGTTACTTAGAAATCTCTTGTTCTTCCCTTTAGATATTATTACCTAATGGGAGTAGTTTTCAAACATTTTTTTAAGTCGCCCATTTTTTAAAAATTATTTTGACAACCTATATGCTCCTCCTTCCTTTATAAGTTGACATGTTAACTTTTCCATTATAAATGTAAATAGTTGCAAAGGATGAAATTTTCAGTGTACTGTCAGGAGAGACATTTAAAAATATTGCATCACTCCTTTGTATATCCAGTGTTACCTAAATGCACAGATACTTTGATTTCCATCTTGAGCCATTAAAAAAAGCGAAAAAGAATTTCTTTAAAAATCAGACATATTTTTCCCTTTTTCTACTTTGAGTTCATAAACTTTGTAATATTTATGTCCTGTAGTATGTCTTAAAAGTCTTTTATCACCTCAAATTTAATTAGAACATTCCTTTGACTTAATTGATAAAAATTTAAACTGAAGTTATGGTTGCAATTGTCATTAGTACACAATTGATCAAAAGAACACAAATTCAGAGGATTCATTAAATAAATAAAAAAAAACCAACCTTAAATGCATGGTTTACTGAAATGAACGAATGTAGTATGTTCAATTAGCTCATAAATCTTTAGTTGAACATTAGTTATTGTTAGATGCGGGGGAGCTCAGAAGCAACTTTAATTCTGGTTTTCATTTTTAAGGGTATGAGTCCTAAGGAACCATGGAAACAGAAGTTTGTCTATAGCAGTGGCACTCACTGCTGTGGCACTTTTTCAAGTTAAATGACCATGTGATATTTATTTTGGACATATATCAGCAAAACATGTTTATCAGCCAACAGCACTGCTTGGAATTGGATCCTCTAATTGTATTCAAAGCAAAACATTTGGACATACCTGACTTGTAGGAAGATATTACCTGTTATTAAAGCTATTCATTTTCTTCATAATCAACATCAAAATTTTAATATTTCCTCTTGGTGGGTGCCTCAGAAACTTGTTACACACTAGAATGATGTTATTCCTTTCTTTTGTAAAATAGAGACTGTGAAAAAGGAAATAAGAAGGTCCAGTGTGAATGATGCTTTTTATTTCAGGGGGTGTGTGGGCAAATCAGTTTTAGAAAAGAGTACACACAGTTTAGGCAGGCTTGAAAGTTGATTTCCTTAAAACTGACCGTTTCCCCCTACTACTTGGAAAGTCCACATGTGCCCCCAGGGCATTTGTACCCCATTTTAAAGGCAACTGCATTAAGGTATCAAGAAAAAGGATAACTGAATTCTATTACAGACAACTAGTAATAAAATATCAGGTATTGGCTCAGTCTTTTATTTGTATCACCAATCCATTATATTTAATGTTAGAACTTGAAGTATCAGGCATATTTCATTTCTTTATGAATGCCCCCTTGTGCCTTTTATAAGAAGCAAAATATTTTCAATGGATCAATAGAATACCTGGCAAATATAATACATATCCAAAGGCATTATAGTTATAAATTCAATAAATGTGCAGTGAACACACTGGGATCATTTTGTGGCTCTAAATTAAACAGCTCCATTTATAAGATGAAGACTGCTATAAAATTATATTTCCTATAGGAAAAGAATTATAAGATTCTATGAGTTCAGATATGAAAGCTGGAATAAAATGGAATATGCTTTTACCTCTTGAGAGGTCTCATGGATATTGCAACGTCTTACAGAGAAAAGGAAACATCTTTAGATGCTAAAAGCATTTCATATTGAAGGAATAGTGATTAAATGCAATTAATCTATACTAGTATCTCTAATAATGGTCTAGTATTCTACCTTCCTATAAAGAAGAGGATCAGAAATGAATTTAATCCTCAGTATATATATGGACTTAACACAGTTCTTAGTACTTATCTTTGAATATACATGTGTTCATTTATCTGAGCCTCAGTTTTCTCATCTGTCAAACGCGACAGATGATTTCTAACCTCCCTAGTAGCTTGACCTATATCAGTTTATGATATTATGGAAATTTATACTTCAAATAGTAATGAAAGAGATTTGTGGCTGATTTTTTATGTCTCTGGATTTGGAACCCAAACTCCTCACTATAGTCCACTATAGAAAAAATCCAAGTGAGACCAAAGCTTTTTCTTGGATTTACTAAATATTTGGTGACAGCTACCTTCATCTCTGTTTATAGTTTGGTTTAATTTATGAGTATGACCAAAAGCTTCATAATTACTTTGTCTTCAATGCAAATAAAAATCTATCCATAATGCTAGGATTTGATATGAAGTGGGAGTAGATAATTAAATTTAGTTCAGGGGAGTTTGTGTGTGTGTGTGTGTGTGTGTGTGTGTGTGTGTGTGTGTGTGTGTGTCATGAAAAATATGAGTTGTGTGTCAGTCTGGGCATGTCTCAACGTGATATTTCAAAAGGGCTCTTACATTAAGGCTTTGAGGAGCTTCCCCATTCTAGGAACAAACAGTTATATATATGTTCTTTAAGGCACCATTTTCAAGGGAAGGGGAATTTTTCAATGTACAGATATCTTTCTGAGATTGTCTACTATCTCAGTCCTGTGGATTCATAACAGAGGCCACTGAACAGGATCTTGAAATAAAAACATTAGTAAAACCTAAATGGACTGTTTCATTGGAAGCACTTTTCATCATTTTGGTGGAAGACATTGGAACCCTAGAAGAAGGCATCTATGGTTTTTGCCTTCCTCTTCATGACCTTCTTTTAAAAAACTTTTACTGTTTATTTATTTTTGAGAGAGATGGAGAGAGATGGAGAGAGGGAGCATGAGCCAGGGATGGGCAGAGAGAGGGGGAGACACAGAATCTGAAGCAGGCTCCAGGTTCTAAGCTGTTAGCACAGCTGACACACACAACCCAACATGGGGTTTGAACCCATAAAACCAGGAGATCGTGACCTGAGCCGAGGTCAGATGCTTAACCACCTGATCCACCAAGGCATTCCTCTTCATGACCTTCTTGATGACCTGTCAACATTGTGGTGAAATCATCACGTTTAAGGTGATCTTCAAGTGAGAATGGTCACTTTTGACATGGCCTTTGCAGCAGCCATCATGGTAGATAATTGTGCTTTCCTTTCTTATCAGAGATTAGCTAGAAACCCACTCAGACCCATGTCAGATTTGCGATAGGAACTCCCAGAGAGCTTAGAGAAGACATTTGAGAGGACTGCATCTTTCACAGACTGTCAAACTAGAGAGATACTGTTTTCTATTGATGTTTTTCTGATTCAGGTGATTGTCCTTCTCCTGGCATGGCCCAAACTGCTATAAAATTGTTGTTTAGCAAACTGAGGGTTGATGGGGGGGGGGGGGTGATGGATATTGAGGAGCGCACCTTTTGGGATGAGTACTGGGTGTTGTATGGAAACCAATTGGACAATAAACCTCATATATTGAAAAAAAATAAAATTGTTGTTTAGGGTACACTTGTGTAGTGATAGAAAGCTATAAAAATAGAGCCAAAGGTTACAAGTTTTCTTAATGTAGGTGAAGGATACAACTTAATGCACAGAAGTAGCACCATTCTTAGCTGATGGCAAGCTTTATTACTTTCAAACCTCCCCCCCCACCCAAAGTAGATACTGGATCCTGTTGGGGTCTCAAGGAAGCTCTTTGTGTCCTCTCCTTAAGGATATTAAATCCTCTTTACCCCTCCCAATTTCTTGGAGATTTTGGCCATGTACCTGATTGACTTCCAGCTGCAAGGAACTTGTAAGAGTCCAGGCTTTTCCCTGAGTGCCTTTTGAGGGATTCAGATGTCATTTTCCTAATATGACTTTGCTTAGCAGGTGGTGGTGTCGAACGTACTAGAGATAAATTCTCAAAAGACTGATTTTCTCATTTCTGTAGAATTCTATGTTCCTAGCATTTGATTTTCTGGGAGGTATTAATACACAGTGAACTCTTGAACAACATGGCAGCTCAGGGCACTACTACCCTGCACAGCTAAAAATCCACGTATGGGGTGCCTAGGTGGCTCAGTCAATAGAGCATGCAACTCTTGATCTTGGGGTCATGAGTTCAAGCCCCACATTGGGGTGTGGAGCTTACTGAAAAAGATCCACATATAACTTTGGATTTCCCAAGAATTGAATAGCTTGTTGATCAGAAGGCTTACCTATAACACCAACAGTCAGTTAACATGCATTTTGCATGTTACATGGATTATATGTTGTATTCCTACAATAAAGTTAAGCTAGAAAAAAAGTATTAAGAAAATCATGAAGAGAAAATAACACTTGCAGTATTATACTGTATTTATATATTTAAAAAAAACCCTGTGTGTTCAAACCTCTGTTGTCACCTTTACAAAGTTGGGGGATTGCAGGACAGAAAATAGAATGTAACAAAAACAATCTAATTATTACAAATGTATGAAACAATTTTACTGAAGTGTGTGAGGGGAAAAAAAGCGTGGACCTAAGTAACTCTAGCCTGTAAGACAAAGGCAAAAGGAACTGTACGTAAGCACTGTATGCTGGTTGATAAAGTTGTCTCTGGTGGGTGTGTAGGTGAGCTATTCTTATACTGCTATACATGTGTAGGGGAGTTGGATAGTTGAATCAATGTATGGCAGACCATGGGATCTGGTTTTCTTGCTGTTGTAGTGGAAGGTTACAGATAAAGACAGGAGGATGAAATGGTCTATGTGTTAATGGACAGAAGTAGGAAAATTAGTATGCACCGGTGTTTTAACATATGTACATGTATTTACATGTAGATACATTTATAGATACATGTATTTGGGATAGTGTGCATATATGTCCTTGTTTTGACAATTAAGAGAGCCTGGAAACAATGACATTTCAGTGGCAACCAGCACACTTAGTGTTCAGATCTTGGTTTTTAATACCATTTTCTAGTAAGTGGAACCAGGGTTCCTGGGAAGAATGTCTAATTCTAAGACTGGGATAAGCAGTCTAAGTAAGATGAACCTGAAGCGTCTTTTAGTGCCAGGATGGTAAGGAAGTTCCCCGGAAAACCCCACAGTGATGAGAGTATGTGAAAGTACACAGGGGATAGTTGAAAGAGCTCCCAGTGGCCAAAGCTGGAACAACTTAGCCATCAAAATAAAGTATTATTGGAGAAGAATCCAAAGTACAAAATAAATACCCATGAGTCCACATTGATATATAAAAATAAATAAATGGAGGAGAAGGGACAAGGCAGAATTCCAAATAATTTATGTAGACAATCTACCTTCAAGGAGGTGGCATATAACCTCCAACTCAAACGTGGGCTGAACAAATTAACCTTTGTGAAGAATACAGTATGCAAAGGAGGGAAAAAGGAGTAACTTTGTAGTGGAGAACCCTAACATCACTACCTCATCTAGATGATCAAGATTAATGTTACATCGCGTGATAGCATTTACCCTTGATATATAAGAATGGCACTGCTCTGTGGTCTTCTTCCCCAGAACTATATTTTTGGTCAAATTATGTGAAAGACATTCGACAAACCTCAGTAAATGAACATACTGAAAAATATCTGATCACTAGTACCCTAAACCTTTAAAGTCATCAAAAATAAGGGAAGTCTGAGACACTGTTACAGCCATAAGAAGCCTAAGGAGACACAGTTTCTAAATGTATTATGCTATCCTAGATAGGGTCCTGGAACAGAAGAAGTTAAGGACAAAAGCAAGGAAATTTGAATAAAGTATGAACTTTAGTTAATAATGTATCACTATTGTGTGTCAATTTTGACAAATATGCTGTACTAATATGTTAATAACACAAGGTAGGTGGGGGATATAGGAGACTCGTGTATTTTTGTAATTTGGGAGGAAGTCTAAAACTATTTTAAAAAAAGTTTATTAGGCTAAAAATCACCTGCATTATTCAATGTTCTTTGGAAATACAAGCTTTATTTGTATTAAAACTTATCAGCCATATTTATCACAAGTGTTCTTTAAAATTTTTTTAAAAATGTTTATTTTTGAGAGACAGAGCATGAGCAGGGGAGGGGCAGAGAGAGAGAGGGAGACAGAGAATCTGAAGCAGGTTCCAGGCTCTGAGCTGTCAGCACAGAGCCCGACATGGGGCTCAAACTCATGCGAAATCATGACCTGAGCCGAAGTCCAGTGCTTAACCCACTGAGCCACCCAGGCACCCCTATGACAAGTACTAAGTTAACCAAATATCTGCAAGTGGGTTAGAGGAAGGTTGCCACTGGATCAAAACATGGTGTTCCACCCCCCACCCCCACCCCCTATCCAGGTAGAGGGAGCATATAAATTTAGTAGAAACACATTTGTGTTACAAATAAGTGCTGTGCTGTTAATCTCCTTAAGGATAATAGAGTTGATAGGCATGTTCAGTAGAGTGTACGGATGCCTATTGTCTGGGTGTCACCATGTTAATTTGTAGGAGGCCTAGCGTATAGCGGGTGCAAGAGAAACAGAGATTCAAGATTTCAGGAAATGACTTCGAATGCCTATTGTAACTAGCTTTGCTCTCTCACTGGTTCTGACAGAGCTTTCTGGAGGAAACTTCAAGGATTAGGTAAAGTGAATGGCTTTGTTCTTCACCCAGAGCAGATTCCCTTTCATTTGTTTTATTATTTAAACTATTTGCTCTTCCTTTTGCTCTGGTATTCTCATTTTACTCCTTTTACAATTGCCCCACAGTTCTTAAATATTCCCTTGTTTCTTTCTTTGTTCTCCTTGCATTTCAGTTTTGGAAACTTCTATTTATATAACTTCAGACTCACTGTTTTTTTTTCCCCCCTTGGCCATGCCCAGTCTGTTAATGAGACCAGGGAAGCCATTCTTCACTTTTGTTAGTATTTTTGAGTTCTACCATTCTATTAAAGTTTCTTCCCTCTCTGTGCTTACATTACCTGTCTGTTGTTAGATGTCTGCTTTTTCCATTAGAGCTTTTAACATCTCCATCGGTTATGATTCCAAGCGCTCAGCCATATGTGAGTCAGGTTTTGATACTTCGTTTTTCCAGAGTGTGTTTTTTGCCTTATTTCTTGTTAGAGAGCAGGCAATGAAGGGTTGGGTAAAAGCAACTCATATACATACTTTTCTAGTGTGAGGTTTAGGTTTATCTGGTTAGGAATTAGGCTGTTTGCTGTGGCTACGGTGTCAAAGGCTCAAATTTGAGTTAGAGTCTTTGTTTTTGTCTTCACTGCTGTCTTTGAATTTTTCTGAAGACTTTTTAAATAGGGTCTGGGGCTGGTTCTTTTAGCTTTAATCTCTGTGATTGCATCTGAGCCCTTAGTGATGAGTAAGGGGGGAGAGGAACCATTTTATATGATTAGGTCTCAGTCTTTCAGTGACCTTGAGTTCTGTCTTTCCCTGTGCCTACATGTAAGGCTACTGTGGGCTTAAGATGAATATTGCCTTGATCCCATGTGGAAGGCTAGAGGGAGCTGGAATTGGAAATTTTCCTTCCCCAAGGTTGGTTAGACTCTGGCAAGAAGTAGCCATTGTTAAGGAGAACAGAGCTCTGGGTGTATTTCAAAATGGTAATTTTCCGGGGCGCCTGGGTGGCGCAGTCGGTTAAGCGTCCGACTTCAGCCAGGTCACGATCTCGCGGTCCGTGAGTTCGAGCCCCGCGTCAGGCTCTGGGCTGATGGCTCGGAGCCTGGAGCCTGTTTCCGATTCTGTGTCTCCCTCTCTCTCTGCCCCTCCCCCATTCATGCTCTGTCTCTCTCTGTCCCAAAAATAAATAAATGTTGAAAAAAAAAAAATCAAAATGGTAATTTTCCTTCCTCAGACCAGAGCAGGAAGGGAATTTTTCTGTAGTTTTCAGTGAGAACCTCAGGAAAGTGTGAGGACTCCCCAAACTAGGCCTCCTCAGAATGTTTAACTCTCAAACTAAGCCACACTGAGCCTCCAAGAACCAGTGCTTCAAACATAGTTCAAAGTGTCCCCATGGATATTGGCTCCAGCTGTGGGCTTCTGCCTCTGGGCTTCTGTTGCCAGTAAGCTGTGATTCTCTGCATATGCCTGTGGTTTCAGTTTTGGGGCAGCACTTTGCCCTGTGACCTTAATTCTCTGGTAGATCTAAGAAAAGCTGTTCATTTTCAAGGTGGTTTGTTTCCCCCCCCCCCTTTTTTTTATTGTGAGGATGGAAGTGACATTTTCCAAGTTTCTCTGCATTTGGGCCACCAACTGGAAGAATCATTTGTATTAGATATTCAGGGATTTTTTGGGGGGTTTGCTTCTGGTACAATTTTGCTTAAAATTGAAGATGTCAGTGCTAAAATTTAATGCATGAAGAATCTCTCTGAAACTTTGTGCTAGGTCTATCCTAGTCTTGATCCAGTGGGTGTGGTCTGTCTTTATGGTGGCAGCTGTAATTTTGGTGAGCAGTGAAGGAACTCTGTCTTAGGTCATTTACCAGAGATAAATCTTTGGCTTTAAATAGGTTTTAAATATTAAATGTGAATGCCTATGTATGTAGTGGCAATACCTGAACAACAGCTAAAGTAATTATCATGTTATCAAGAAAGCAAACTTGCAATTGTTTAGTATATGTAGCAGTAAAATTAATACAACAGCAGTTGTCAGATAATTTGAGCAGTGAATTTATAGGAGTAATTTTAATTTACATCCAGCATTGCAGGAAATTCTTAGCAATTTATATTTGATTAGGCTTAGGAAACAACATGGACCACATCCTCTGGAATTTTTTGTAGTAGCAAAAATGAACAATTAAAACCCAAAAGAAAGGGCTAAGAATTTGATGCAGTATATTTGTCTTGTGAGAGTTAAACCCAGTGAATTACTTGGTAATAATTTAAAAATACAATGATAAAATTTTTACTTGTCTGTTATATAATTGTAGCAAATTAATTTGTCCTTGATGAGGGAATTATGAGGTTTTGTGCCTTAGACGTCCCTGTGTCTCCCAAGTCAGTGACGCAGATGTCTCTTTTTCAGATGTTTTTCTATTCAGGACACAATTACTGTCTTGAAATAGGAATTATCTTTTAATGAACTCCATTTAAATTTCTTTTCCCTACTTTTGTGTTCATCTCCTTGAATAACAATCTCAGAAAATATTAACTTGTATTATTTCACAGTTGCATCCCCAACACTATCTTAATGTAATCTCACCATATTTATTCTGCTATTTATTGGTTTGTACTCTTCTTCCTCAAGTCCTCATATGCAAGTGTAATGAAAAAGCTCTGTTTACTCTCTTTTTCAGATCATTAATGAATGTTAAGAACTGGCTCAACACCAATCCCTGGGCACTACCGTTGATAGGATCCTTATTGTGACAGACTGGTATTTTTCATTCATGCCCCATTGTTTGCGTTCCTCTTGACAGTTTGCAGTCTGTTCAGGAGCCGTCCTATCAAACTCAGTTTGAATGGATTTTTAAAGCTTTGGGAAGTACTGTATCAAATGTTTTATCAAAATCTAACACCAAGGGTATCTATTTTGTAGCCCATAGTCATTAATTAAAAAAACATTAACCAATCACATCAATCTAGACTAACATCTAGAATCATCCTTATGGACTAACGTTTCCTGTTCCTTTTTGACTGTTGGTAGGAGGGGACAGATACATCATTTTAGTGTTCTGTTTATTGCAGATAGTCCATAAAGTAAGATGGTTTGTGTGAAACCTTCCAGGTGATTAGTTACAGAAAAGTTACTGTAAATGAATGAGAGAATCCCTAAAAATCCTCTGTCCTTTGCTTAGCTTTATACCCTCATTAACTTGCCCCCTGCCCAGCAACCACACTGACCAAATTTTTAATAAACAATTTAGATCAGGGTTTATTTAGCACATTACATCCTAAATCTATCCATGCCTATTCATGTGCATGTGGTCAATGGCTGCTTTCTTCCTATGATTGCAGAATTGAATGGTTTTGTGCCAGGGACCCTATACCCCCAAAGCCTAAAATACTTATCATCTGTCTTATTACAGAAAAAAATGTGGATTCTTGATTTAGATTATGATTAATAGTAATGATAATGCTTATTATAAATTGCCGCCAGTAAGAGAAAATTGTGGATAACAGTAGATCTGGGATGTGTAATTGGAGAACAGACTGCCTAGGCTGCTGTGAAGTGTATCCTTTCATGGGATAGTATTTCTGAGGTCATATAGCGCTACTGAACCATAGAATCTATGATAGCGAATAGATTCAGATTTACTAACATTGTCGAATTCTGGAACTAATCCGAAGTCCAACTCCTGAAACGGCACAAATAGAATGTCATGGCTGTCAGATGAAGTGGTACATATAATACATGTCACAGGAAATGGAAGACGTAGGTGTAGGTGGACATCCAAGTATATACATACGCCAGATAAACTCTCATACCTTCAGTCTCCCATCCATCCATCCATCCATCCGTATGTATGTACGTATGTAAGTACATACATAAACTCTCATACATTCAGTCATTTGAAAAACATTTAATTGTCTGTTAGATTCCAGCCATTGGAGCCTAACAGACAGGAAGAATCTTAAGCAGACTACATGCTCAGCGTGGAGTGTGATGTAGCCCCGATATCATGATTGTGAGATCATGACCTGAGCCGAAATGAAGAGTTGGACGCTGATGCTTAACTGTCTGAGCTACCCAGGCACCCCTGTACTGTTTTATACAAGATGATCATAAAGAATCTTGAAGGAGAGAGCAAGCCACACAGGTGTATTTGTGAAGAGCATTGGAGTTAGAGGTAAAAGAAAGTGTGAATGTCCTGAGGTAGTGGTGGGTTTGACATGTTGGGTGACCAGTAGGAGGACTGTGAGATCTAAGGAATGAATAAAGGAGATGGTGGCCAGTAACGAAGTTTCATTGGCTACTGTAAAACTCTGGAATTTTCTCTGAGAAGGAAACCATGAGAAGGTTTTAAGTTGAGAGATGACCCTATCTGACTTGAGTTTTATTAGGACTGTGGCTGCTGTGTGGAGAATGACCACAGGGCCTTTTGGGGAAGTGGGAAACCACTTAGGAAATAATTACAATAGTTTGGTTCCTTTTACTCCCTGCTACCAAATGGTGATTTGGTGGCAAGCTGCAAAGGTGGAGGTGGGGAGTGAGCATTCTGAAAGTATTTTCAAGATAATATCCTCTAGACTTTCTGATAGATTTGATGTAGAATATGACAGACGAGTCATGGATCTTGCCAGAGTTTTTGCTCTGAATACTGGATGAAGGAAGTGCCATTTACTGGGGGTGGAAGAGACTGTGGGAGGGGGCAGGGTGAGGGGCAGAATCAAAAACTTATTTTTTTTTTACTCTGACACATAAATTTTGACCAGAAAGCTGTCCTGTTTTTGTCAGTGAGGTAGCACAGTAGACAGATTCACCTGGGATTGAACAATGTTATCAACCATTTGCAAGATCTAAATCATAGAGTCAGGATATCGTGACTCATTATGGGAATTATTAAGTATTTTTATAAGGGGCAAAGATAAGACCATCTTTAAAAAGTGAAAATACATGAACATTAGTAACCATCTGTCAAAATGTACCTTTTTTTGGGGAGACTGTATTAGTATGGAAGTCTTTGTATACCAAAAGATTGCTTTTTTGTGTGTTAGCATTTCAGGTGAAACTTACACACTTACACAATTACACTTACACAATTCAGTGTAGTAATGCTTATATTTTTGGTGAGTGCATTTGGCTATTTTTAAACATTGATAATTGGCAGAGTGGTGGATTCAAGTCTGCTTTAGACTCTTTCCTCCTAGAATCTGCAGTCAAGAAGGAAAGTGTGGAGGAGACTTGACTTCTGGTGAGTTCCTCTTCTTCCTTCAAAGTAAGACTCTCTCTTCTTGGCTCCCTTAGGTTAAAAGGGTCCAAAGAACATACATACAAGTTTTTGTTATATGTCCCTCATTCCCAGATACTACTTTTATAGATTAGAACCAAGATTGCTCATATGCACTTTATTATTATTTTTAATAGCTTATTAAGGTATAATTTATATATAAAAATTACAGTATTTAATGTATATAATTTGAGTTTGGACAAACACCCATGATGCCATCATCACAGTGAAGGTAATAGACATAAGCAACACCACCCAAAATTTCCTTGTGTTCTTTTTGTTGTTGTTGTAGAAACACTTAACATAATATCTACCCTCTTACCAAATCTTTAAATGCACAATATTGTTAACCATAGGCTGTATGTTCAATACAGCAAATCTCTAGAACATACTCATGTAACATAACAAACTTTATTGAAGGTTAATTTTTGACCTTGAAGTCCCTGGATACACTTGAATGTAAATAAAGTATAAGAAGACTAAAGGCCTTGATTAAAAAACAAACAAACAAACAAACAAAAAAAACCAAAAAAAAACACACCACTCAGTCTTGTTTTAATGAAACAGTAGTATATTTCCATTTTGGAAAATAAAGAACTGTTTTTAGGAAAGACACATCAACTTGTATATACTGTCTTTGAACCAGACAAAACTCAGTTGGGGGCTGCCTGAGCAGCACACAGAAGCAATGTCTCTGAGTCAAGGCTCTCAGGTCATTGTCAGCCCTGCTGCTAACTCGCTTTGTCATGTTTGGCAAGTCACTTCCCCTCTCTGAACTTTAGTTTGCTCATCATTGGCTCAGGGAATAATTGGGTTTTAATAAGTAGTCAAATTATATGACCCCTAATATTCTCTCCATTTCTAGAGTACTGTCATTTCATAAATAGCGCTTTGACACAGGACAAAACTGTACTGTCCCATGCATCCCTAAGTCTCAATATAAGTGGCTGTTCTGGAAGAATTCCCCAGGAGAAATGGTTTTACACAAGGAAAAACCTAATTCAAAACTGGCATAACCACCTTACACTGATGGCAAATCAAAAGTGTTATGTATGTATGCATAAGGCACCTGTATAGATAATGATTTCTCAGGAAGACTTTTGTTTGTTTTTTGATTATCATTTATTTATCTTTTTTGTAAATTACAGGTCATAGAAAATCCACTTCCTCTGTCTTAATATACTCTCTTAATAGGTATTTAACTTTGAAATTTGTAAACTTTCTGTGTGAAAGATAGTGAACCAGAGTTTCTGGGCAATTTAATAATTGGTTTATGGAGAATAATGCTGTGTTTATTGTCTAAATTTAGAAATAAGAATACAGATTCAGTATGAAGAGGTTTGGACTGAGTCTGGCTATAAGTAAAGCCAGTGTGCATAAATAAGAGGGCATGGCATGATTACCCCCCTGCAAATACTTTGTATCCGCCTCCCCACTTGGATGATTTTTCGTATATGTTGGTGACATTACAGAAATAGGGCATTGCCTTGAGAAAGACTCCGTTGAATCATACTTGGATTTCCAGAGAGTTGAAGAGCTAGGTTGTTTTGGATGTTGGCTGTGTTCTAGACTTTTATATGCTGCATATTAACATGGATGGGTTTGGGAAGTTAGCTTTTACCTTGTATACTTTGTAGAGAGGAAAAGAAGGATGAGATTTGAGAGGAGTACTAATGGATCATATGGGGTGGTGGAAGAGGAATGTAATGGTGCGTGCACCTGAGGAGGTCAGGATCCATTGATCAGATGCTCATATAAGGTGTACTAAAAATGGAGAGGGATTGAGAAGCATGTATGTGTACATGTTGAGAACTTTGCTTACTTTACAGCTTTGACTACTACATTCCTGACATTGCAGTTCCCCTAAACTATTATTTATTCATTCTCCTTAAGAAAATGAGAGTACTCAATTTTTTTTAAAGCAGGTTTTGTTTGACATGGGAAAATATATCAAGTGAAATTGACACTGAGAAAAACATTTTCTGATTTTTAAAGGAATTTAGAAAGAGAAATATTACTAAATACTATAAAAGGGCTAATTCTGACTGAATTAGTTTATAATTTTTATACAATAAAAATACCAAAAGAGTTTTTGAAGGGAAGTAACCAAGCTAATTAAATTGTTCATATGGAAAATGAAGTATGGGATGGGACATATTCACACAGGGATTAATGCAATATTAGAATGATGTACAGTGAGGTACTTGCAATACACTGATGAGTCAGAGCGGCCTAGTGCTTGGTTGGATGTGTGAGCCCTGGAGATAGATTGCCTCGATCTGTGTCCTGCCTTTGCCATTCATTACTGGCTGTGGGATCTTGGGGAAATTATTTAGTATTTCTGGGTTTTGTCTTACTTGTTTAATCTAACTATTAAAATAGTGTTTATCTCATAGAATTGATTTAGAAATTAAATGAGTTAACACATACAAAGTGTTTAAAGCAATGTGAATTAGCAGCAGCATTACCACCTTCATCAGCACCCCACTAATTGGAATAGAAGAGAAAGTCCAGATATAGACCTAAATATATAGGAGAACTGGCATGTAATATGGGTCTATTGAATCAATAAGGGAAGTGTTATATTATAATGGTGTTAAGAAAATTGACCAGCTATCAGGGAAACAAATTGTAGAAACTCCCTCCTTAAAAGAAAAATAACTAATAGGCCAATCATTTGAATAAATAAAAAATGAAGACCTAGTTTCTTACAAAGTGAAATGTACGCTTACATATGACTAAGAAATTCAAATTCTATGTATTTTCCAAAGATACATAAAAAGACACTTCCACACAAGGACCTGTACACATATATTCATAGCTTTATCCACCATAGCCCAAGTAGGAAACAATACAAATGTCCAACAACAGGTGAATGGATGAACTAGTTATGATCTATCCACGCCGTGAAATACTACTCAGCACTAAAGAGAATGAACTACGAAACGTATAATACAGACGAATCTTGAAAACACTATGCTAAATGAAATAAGCCACTGTAAAGACTATATACTGTATGAGTCCATTTATAGGAAAATCTAGAAAAGGCAAAGTAGAGTGAGTGAAAGTAGATCTGTTGTTGGGAGCCAGGAATGGAGGGGGGAGACTGAATGCAGAAAAGGCACTTCTGGGGATAATAGAAATATTTTACGTATTGGTTGTGGTGGTTATATGCTTGCAAGCATTTGTCAAAATTCATCCAAGTGGAAACTTAAAATGGGCGAATTATATGTAAATTACTCTGCCATCAAACTGATTATGTTCAAATTAAGCCCTTAAAGATAATGGCAATTTTAAAACATGTCTCCAACATTGCTATACACTCCTACTATCAAAAGGTGGAATCTATATTCTTCCCCTTGAATCTGGGCTCTTACTGACTGGTACAGTATGACCTAAACCCTGGAGCTTGCATTTTTTCTCTTTTGAGATGCTAATGTTTTGGAACTCAGCCTCTGACCTAAGAGGAAGTACAAGTCACATGGAAAGGTCTCAGTCAACAGGTAGAACCAACTGTATGATAACATGAGTGAAGAGACTTTTGAGAGGACTCAAGTTCAAGGCATTGTCTGATTGGAATCATAGAAGAGGTCCTAGGTGAGAACTATCCCATGAGGTAAATCTCCAGAGTCACGAGAGACAAGAATGACAGTTGTTGCAATCCCTGTCAAAATAACACCAGCATTTTTCACAGAGCTAGGACAATCAATCCTATAATTTGTGGATCCAGGAAAGACCTCGAATAGTCAAACCAATCTTGAAAAAGAAAACCAAAGCAGGAGTCATCACAGTCCTGAACTTCAAGCTGCTTGCAAAGCTATAGCAATCAAGACAGTATGGTACTGGCACAGGAATAGACCCATAGGTCGAAGGAAGAATAGAGGACCCAGAAATGGACCCACAAATGTATGGCCAACAAATCTTTGACAAAGCAGGAAAGAATATCCAATGGAATAAAGACAGCCTCTTTAGCAAATGGTGCTGGGAAAACTGTACAGCAACATGCAGAAAAATGAACCTGGACCACTTTCTTACACCATACACAAAAATAAGCTCAAAATGGATGAAAGACCTAAATGTAAGACAGGAAACCATCAAAATCCTTGAGGAGAAAGCAGGCAAAAACCTCTCTGACCTCGGCTGCAGCAACTTCTCGCTCAACATGTCTCCAAAGGCAAGGGAAACAAAAGCAAAAATGAACTATTGGGACCTCATCAAAATAGAAAGCTTCTGTACAGCAAAGGGAACAATCAGCAAAACTAAAAGGCAAAGGGAGAAGATATTTGCAAATGGCATATCAGATAAAGGGCTAGTATCCAAAATCTATAAAGAACTTATCAAACTCAACACCCAAAAAACAAATAATCCAGTGAAGAAATGGGCAAAGGCCATGAATAGATACTTTTCCAAAGAAGGGATCCAGATGGCCAACAGGCACATGAAAAAATGCTCCACATCACTCATCAGCCGGGAAATACAAATCAAAACCACCATGAGATACCACCTCACACCTGTCAGAATGGCTAACATTAACAACTCAGACAACAACAGATAATTGATGAGGATGTGGAGAAAAAGGATCTCTTTTGTACTGCTGGTGGGAATACAAACTGGTATAGCCACTCTGGAAAACAGTACGGAGATTCCTCAAAAATTAAAATTGGAACTGCCCTATGACCCAGAAATTGCATTACTAGGTATCTATCTAGGTATAGATACAGGCGTCCTGTTTTGAAGGGGCACATGCACCCCAATGTTTATAGCAATGCTATCAACAATAGCCAAAGTATGGAAAGAGCCCAAATGTCCATCGATGCATGAATGGATAAAGAAGGTGTGTGTGTATGTGTGTGTGTGTGCGTGTGTGCATATATATACACACGCGCATGCACGCACATACACATACATGTTGGCCTGGTGTACACACACACACACACACACACACACACACACACACACACTGGAATATTACTTGGCAATACAAAAGAATGAAATCTTGCCATTTGCAACTATATGGATGGAACTACAGGGAATTATGCTAAGTGAAATTAGAGAAAGACAAATATCATATGACTCCACTCCTATGAAGACTTTAAGATATGAAACCAATGAACTTAAGGGAAACAAATAATATAAAAACAGGGAGGGGGACAAAACATAAGAGACTCTTAAAAATATAGAGAACATACAGAGGGTTGCTGGAGGGGAAGGATGGGCTAAATGGGTAAGAGGCTTTAAGGAATCTACCCCTTAAATTGTTGCACGATATGCTAACTAACTTGCATGTAAATTAAAAAATAAACTGAAAAAATAAAAGAATGACATTTGTTTTAAGAAGCTATGTTTTGGGGTCATTTATTATGCAGCATCAAGTAACTAGAACAGAAAATCTGCAAGAAAACAGGATATTAACATTTATAAATGGGAGAAGTTTTTCTGTGCATGGTACAAAATGTATAAGCTATCAGAAAAATAAATACATTAATAAAAACTAAATTATTCTACAGTAAAGAAAGTATCAAAATTAAAGGACAAAGTGGGAAAATGTCACACATACAGTGTAGTGGTACTTGTTTTACTGTATCGTGAATATTTACAGATCAAGAAAAACTAGCAACACTAGAAAACAGACATAGAACATAGGTGAAAAATGAAAAGATAAATCAAGCTTACAGCAAAGATGGTCATACGCACACTAGGAGAAATACAAGTCAGTGTTGCAGCACAATACCATTTTATGTGTAAAATTGGTGGAGATAACAAAGATTATCCAAATTATTAGGGTACTTAAATAAGTTCTTCAGTATATTTCTGATGAGTGTGTAAATCAGCTCAACCTCTTTGGAGGGCAATTTAATCCTATCATAATTTAAAATGCAGAGTCATTTTGTGTTAGGTAAATAATAGTGGTTTCACTAAATAAATCTTTATTTTTAATTGGTGTCAGGATTTGCTTGGAGATTTTGTGCCAGGTAGTGTCAGTCCTTCAGGGATCTAGGCTCCCTCCATGTAGATTTTTTGTAGTATTGTGGGACTTGAAGGCTTTCACTGGATTGTCTGAACCTGGCTGCTAGAAGATGGACTTGAGAGAGAGAGAGAGAGTGTGTGTGTGTGTGTGTGTGTGTGTGTGTGTGTGTGTGTGTGTGAAGGACTGTGGAGAAGAGTTTGTCTAGGCCTGGCAATGGCATATGTTTGTGTGTGTGAGTGTATGTATGTGTGTGTGCTTATATTGGTTAAATGGTCTTGGTATGATACTGGTAGTTAGGGTGGTATAGAAAGATTCACTGAAAATGATCAATTAAACTTGGGAAGTGAACTTATTTTCGTTTCAACATTACACAAAGCTTTTTATTTTTTTCAGCCAACTCTGTCAGACCTTCTCTCTGGATTCCTTCTACATTATCAAGGCAATTTTTAAAAGGTGTCCTTAGTGTCAGAAATCTGCTTCAACTATTTCTGTAATTTGGAAGCTGTGCATTTTTAAATAAAAAAGGAACAGTAAGATATTACTTTCATTTGTGTTAGAAGAAATGAGAAGGAAAAAAACCACAAATAATTTAAGAATATGTATTAATATTTCAGGCCAACATCTTTCATGGAATAGAAACTACTTGTACATTTCTGGTACTTCATGTTTCTCAATATGCATGGAAGAGATACATTGAGATGTATTTGCATAATTGATTTTTTGATCATTGTTAGTAAAACATATTTTGATATCTGTCTTCTAAAAATCCTCTTTTATAATAAGAGACTCAATAGGCATACATTGAGTTTTTTGTATTTATTTGAATCAAAAGCTAAAATTGGTAGCATGACAGGTTTGAAAAAATTACATCTTCCCAATTATATTAAAAAAGGCAATCAGGAAAAGTAGATCTGAAGCATCCTTAGTCAAACATAATTAGGTGCAGTGGTGTAAAATACTTCTTGCTGCTCTCTTTAGTAATACCTGTGTTCTAGTTAAACAGACTTTCACCTAGCTCCACACTGCCACATATGCTCATCTTTGTGACTCTGAATTTGAATGTTCTTCCTCACATTTTGTACCAGAAAAATAGAACTTACAACCCAGTGGTCAACTGTTAAACTAAATAGAAGAGGATTTTACTAATAACATCTTATAAAATGTCAAAACATATACTATTATTTTTCTCTTGCTCATACAGAACTTCTGTTTGTCATTTTCCTTTAGATCTTGTGGCTCCTTCCCTCATAGTTCCACCCTGACCCCATGGAATGCTGGATTATTCTCTTCAATGGCAACCTCTTGGTCTGCCATTGGCATCCCAGATTGTCTTCAGTCAGATCACATGGGTTATAATTAAGGTATGCAACTTGACAAACAATTTTTCTTTTACCTTTGAAATATTAATGAGAAACCAGTTCTACACATTACATAAAACCAGAAAATAGCGATTCCTAATTAAGATAGTTAATAATTATGCAGTCTTCTGTACCAGGATATGAGTGTACTGAGTTGTCACGTACCAAGGGAAGAATCAGAATTGAGGAAATCGAGAAATTAAGGTAAGAAATCATAAATAGAAAAGATTGTAAGGATGGGCAGAGCAAGGTGTAAACTTTAGTCTGTTCATAAGGTTAGCACAACTGAGAAGCCAGCAGAGTAATAGGACCATGAAGGGTGATGATATAATTTTTTGCCAAACCAGGACGTTATTGAGTGAAAGGGGATGCTGTTGATAAGCATGCCACAATTATAGGCCTAAATTAAGACATTCTGAGGCAAACCAGCTCCCGATGAACATATGGTCACCATAAATTAGGTTGATGCTGAAAAAACTAGACAACAGCAAGAATCCATTTTACCTTAAGCCTAAGATCATGGGAAATATTTCAGAGCAAAGTGGGGAAGAGAAACAAGAAAGCAAGTGTAGCCAGTTTTAAGCATTATTAGGGCAGTGTCATGTGTACCCAGAGTTCCGTCTCTCAGAACTTCGTGAAATGGAACACAACATATATCTCAGAAATAATCTACCTATTAGATGAAGGAATTGGATATTTACACACAGATTCTTGAGTCTCTGAGGACAGCTCCTGGTAGTGAATTCTTCCAGGTCATGGAGGTTCTGAGAAATAAAAAGCCTGCAGGCACAGACAAGCCAGATGTCTAGGAGACGATTATGGGTGCAAGGGTCCCACGTCAGCTACATATTTTATGCTCTAAAATTAAGTGCCCATGGTGGCTAGTTTCAGTTTGGGAAAAATAACATACTCTAGATAAAATGATAGCTTTTTTTTTTTTTTTTTTTTTTTTTTTTTTTTTTTTTTTTTTTTTTTGGTTTATTTTGAGAGAGAGTATGAGTGGGGGAGAGAGAGAAAAAGAGGGAGAAAGAATCTCAAGCAGGTTCCACACTGTTAGCACACAGCCCACCATGGAGCTCAAACTGTAGAACCATGAAATCATGACCTGAGCCTAAACAAAGAGTCGGACACTTAACCAACTGAACCACTGGGTGCCCTTGAAATGATAGTTTCTAATCATTTCTGATTGATCTGTATCTGTGGGAGGAAATTGTGTTAAATGGTGCTTGTTCTGTAGTATTACTCCAGAAATCAGTTCCCGTTTGAGGAGAGCTTCAAGTGGACTGGTAAACATTTGAAAATATTGCAAAGGAGTTTTAAATTGACATCTCCTAATTTCATCACTAAATGTCAGGCAGTTTTCTCAGGTGATTCTTTAGAGTTTTGAAAGCAGTTGTACACTATTTTTAGTTAGAATCAATGGTTAGGGATTGTATTGGAAGAAAACATGCCAACTGTCTTAAAATTCTCAGACTTTGAAGGTACCACATGAGAGGTGGTTTGGGAAACTATTCTAGAGCATATCCAAACTGATAATTTAATTCTGAGGCTGCTGTGATGATGATATGTATATGCATATATACATGTTCAAACCCATCAACTTGTATCCATTAAATACTTGCAGTTTTTTATATAGGCATACTTTGGAGATCTTGCAGGTTCAAGACTACCACAGTAAAGCGAATATTGCAGTAAAGCAAGTCAAATGAATTTTTTGGTTTCTTAGTGCATATAGGTTACATTTATACTATACTGTAATCAATATTGTGTGCAACAGCATTATGTCTAAAAAAATGTACATACCTTAATTAAAAAGTTCTTCATTGCTAAAAGATCCTAAACATATTTGAGCTTTCAGTGAGTTGTTGTCTTTTTGCTTGTGGGAGGGTCTTGCCCCAGTGTTGATGACTGCTGACTTAGTGTGGTGGGTGGTTGCTAAAGGTTGGAGTAGCCATGACAATTTTTTAAAATATGAAAAAAGAAGTTTTCCATGTCAATTGGCTCTTGGTTTCATGAATAATTTCTCAGCAGTGATGATGTTTGATAACACTTTACCTCCAGTAGAACTTCTTTGGATACTGGAATCATCCTACAACCTGCTGTGCTTTAGCAACTAAATTTATATAGTCTTCTAAATCCTTTGTTGTCATTTCAAGAATCTTCGCATCATCTTCACCAGAAGTAGAGTCCATCTTAAGAAACCACTCTCTTTGCCCATGTGTTAGAAGCAACTCCACCTCCATGAAAGTTGACTATGAGATTGCAGGAGTTCAGTGTCCTCTTCAGGCTTCACTTCAGGTTCTAGTTCTCTTGCCGTTTCTACCACACCTGCACTTATTTCTCCACTGATGTCTTGAACCCCTCCAAGTCATTCATGAATGTTAGAATCCACTTTTCCCAAACTCCTGTTAATGTTATTTTGGCCTCTTCCTGTAAATCATGACTGTTCTTTTTTTTTTTTTTTTTTTAAAAGGTTTTTTTTTTTTTGAAACAGAGAGAGACGGAGCGTGAACGGGGGGGGGGCAGCGGATGGGGAGAACACAAAATCGGAAACAGGCTCCAGGCTCTGAGCCATCAGCCCAGAGCCTGACGCGGGGCTCGAACTCACGGACCGCGAGATCGTGACCTGGTTGAAGTCGGACGCTTAACCGACTGCGCCACCCAGGCGCCCCATGACTGTTCTTAATAACATCTAGAATGGTGAATCCTTTCCAGAAGGTTTCAATTTACTTTGCTTAGATCCATCAGAGGAATCACTATATATGGCAGCTGTCACCTTACAAAGTGTATTTCTTAAATAATATTTGTAAGGTGAAATTTCTCCTTGATCCATGGGCTGCAGAATGGATGTTGTATCAGCAGGCATGAAAACAATATTAATCTTGTCCATCTCTATTAGAGAACTCTTGGGTAACCAGGTATGTTGTTAACAAGAAGTAATATTCTGATAGGAATCTTTTTTTTTCCTGAGTAGTAGGTCTCAACAATGGGCGTAAAATATTCAGTAAACTGTGTTGTAAACAGTTGTGCAATCACCTAGGTTCTGTTTTTCTATGTAAAGAGCACAGGCAGAGTAAATTCGGCATAATTCTGAAGGGTCCTAGAATGTTTAGAATGGTAAATGAGTAGTGCTTCAAGTTAAGGTCACCAACTGCATTAGCCATTAACAAGAGAGCCAGCCTGTCTTTTGAAACTATGAGGCCAGGCATTGACTTCTCTTCTCCAGCTAGAAAAGTCCTAGATGGCATCTTCTTCTAATGGAAGACAGCTTGGTCTACATTGATAATCTGTTCTTCAGTGTAACCACCTACCTTAATTAGCTAGATCTTCTTGATAACTTGTTCTAGCTTCTATGTTAGCACTTCCTGCTATGCCTTGCACTTTTATGTGATAGAGGTGGCTGCTTCAATCTAATGACCCAACCCCTGCTAGCTTCAAACTTTTTTTGCAGCTTCCTCATCTCAGCCTTTATAGAATTAAAGGGAGTTAGTAGTTTGATCTGGATTAGGCTTTGGCTTAAGGGAATGTTGTGGCTGGTTTGATCTTCTTTCCAGACCTTGAAAACTTTTTGCATATCAGCAGTAGGTGTTTCACTTTCTTATTTGTGTGTTCACTGGAGTAGCACTTCTAATTTTCTTCAAGAACTTTTCCTTTGTGTTCACAACTTGGTTAACTGTTTGGCACAAGAGGCCAAGCTTTCAGCCTACCTGGGCTTTTGACATGCCTTCCTCACTAAGCTTTATCATTTCTAGCTTTTAATTTAATATGTGAGACCAGTGACTCTTCCTTCCACTTGAACACTTAGAGGTTATTATGGGTAATTAATTGGCCTTATTTCAATATTGTTGTATATTAGGGAGTACAGACAGCTGAAGGAGAGGGAGAGACACTGTGGAAAGGCCCGTCCGTGGAGCAATTAGAACACATACAACATGCATCAGTTAAGTTAGCTGTCTCACGTGGGTGTGGTTTGTGGCTCCTCACAACGATTAAAGTAGTAACACAAAGATGACTGATCACAGATCACCATAACAAACCTAATAATAATGAAATTGTGAAATGCTGAGAGACTGACCAAAATGTGACAGAGAGACACCAAGCGCCTTTGCAAAATGCCTTTGCAAGTGCCTTTCCAAGTGCCTTTGCAAAATGGTGCCGATGGACTTGCTCAACACAGGGTTGCCACAAACCTTAGGTTTCCAAAAAACATGCAGATCTGTGAAGTGTGAAGCAAAGCACAATAAAATAAGGTATGCTTACCTATCAGTTACACCTCAATGACATAGTAAACAAATGGAAATAGTTTGGCAGTTGTATTTACTGTAGAAATAGATTTTGAGCAGAATTTTTTAGATGGCCATCTCTAGTATGATATTTAATGTTAAAATTTTCTAGACTATTTAGTAAAATTACTAAATTAAAATATTCCATTGAGTACAATAAGTAAGGCGAGAAATTTTGTTCTTCGGCTATTTTTTTAAGCTTTTATATTTGGAAAGAGAGAGAATCCCAAGCAGGCTCTGTGCTGTCACTGTGGAGCCTGACACGGGGCTCGAAGTCACAAACCATGAGATCATGACCAGAGCCGAAATTAAGATTCATGCTCCTGGTTTTCTTTTTTTAAAACCTATATCTTTGGTGCCAGGACAGTGGCTTGGGCCTTAGGATGAAGGACAGCTTTGGTCAGGGGGGCCTGGGGTCAGGGACCTACCCTGGTACAGTGAGAATATGAATTAGGGGAAGACCTTGTTGCTGGAACAGAGAATCCAGACTTGCAAATAGAGCCTGATATTTAAAGAATATGGAGAAGGTTATATGGAAAATGTAACTGTACAGATAAAAGTCAGTACCAGACACCTGCAGCGAAGGTAGAATATCTAACATGTGGAGAACCAGATCTGTTGTTCACAGTTGGTATGACTCCAAGCCTTAGCTAGAATTCACTTTGTCTCTTGGACAGGGCATAGAGTTGAGAATAAATGATAAGAGCAACTCAAAGTCTAGATGTGAAGAAAGCGATTCTTTGGAGCTAGGAAGAAGATAGCATCCCAGGGAGCCATTCCTGGAAACTGATCTTGGGCTCAGTAATTTGGCAGAGACCTAATGGCCAGGATTGGGACGCTTGGAAATGTCAGGAAAGAGCAGCAAGATGAGTTGATGTCGAGTCATCTGAGACCTCTTAGTACCTGGAGCCTGAGGGTAGAGCTAAGTCTGCCTCTGTGCATTAAATGTTCCAGCTGAGTCTAGAAGAGAAATACAACAGCAGGGGACGAGACACATCAGTATAGTTTTAGAATAATGGCTTAAAACAGTGTTTCCCAAGGATGTTTCATGGATCACTATTTTTAAGACATTGTTTCTGCAGTGAGAGCTTCATTCCTGCAAGTGCTACTAGTCTTTTCCCCTTCATGAAGAAACACACTACACATTCACATGTTAAAAACTCTGAGAATTCCAGTAGTAAAGAAAGGTTTTTTTCCATCCAACACCCATTGCATGGAGCCAGACTGCTGTGTAATAAGTGTTGAGAGTGGCTGGATTAGATAACTCTCAGCAGCAGTAGTCACTGAAGGCTAGAAGTAACTTTGTAAAACTTTGTGAAAGGGGTAGAAACACTCCATCAATTGCATCTTGAAGAAACTGCGATTTGGTAAGAGTCTACTGAGGAAAACAGAATTTGGTTCAAAATAGCTTTTGACTATATTGTTAAGAAAAGACAGAGGCTGTCAAGACAAAAAGGGCCTAGGGCATCCTTGCTTTATTCTTTTGTTAAGAGAAGTCAGGAAACAGAAGATACCAGGTTGATTGCATTGGTGTGGCTGTAACTAGGAGATGAATAGGAGTGGAAGAAGGCATATGTGTAAGGTGCTTCTGTTTCAACATTTACAGTCATAAGCCTGAACACCTGAAGGAAACAGTAATCAAAACGGAGCCTGTGTTGCAGGTGACGATGGGGACAGTTGGAGGCTCAGATCGGAGGAGATGCTCTTTTAGTGGCATTTATAAGACAGTACTAATGCCTTTAAAATTGGATATCACAGGGGCACCTGGGTGGCTCAGTCGGTTAACCATTGGACTTCGGCTCAGGTCACGATCCTGCAGTCCATGGGTTCAAGCCCTGCTTCTGAGCTGTCAGCTCAGAGCCTGGAACCTGCTTCAGGTTGTGTCTCCCTCTCTCCGTCCCTCCCCCACTTGTGCTGTTTCTCTCTCTCTCTCTTTCAAAACTAAATAAACACTAAAAAAATTGGATATTACATATTGAACTAATAGGTCTCTAGCAAGAGCCTAATGTTAAATTTATAGGCTGTTGCTATTAAAATATTGTGATCAATGTTTTCCAGAAACATACAACTGAAAGAATTGTTTCTGATTCATGGGATCATTGGTGTACCATGTGAGACATAAACTGTGTTCATTTTGACTGAAGGTTCATTCTGCTTCAATTTATCTGACTTTCATCAAAAATAAGATAGACACCTTCAAAATTTTATAGTTGATCAAGAAACCACCACAGATGTATACCTTCTATATTAGGAAGATACTTATATTTGTGACATCTCCATCTTTGTATATTTATTTGCAAACTGAATGATGATAAAATTTAGAAGAAGACTGTTTGTACTTATATTCCATAATGATTTTGCCTTATTTATGTAAATATCTATTGTCAGTACATTAATACAGTATTTATATCTTTGCCTGATTTTCATAAAGGCGTTTGTGAGTATACATGTGGAACATGTGTGTGTGTGGAATATGTGTGTTATATGCTGTATCAATCAGAGGTTAAGGTGTGTATGTATGTATTTTACCAGGGAATTTATAGATTTTTATAATGTTAAACTAGAAAAGAAGCATCTGATTCACCTAATTGGAGGCTCGTCTTTTTTTTTTTCCCCCAATGAGGAGCACTACATTGGCACACATATTTAAAATTAGATTAACCATTAAATGAACTCAGAAGCTGCTCCTTTATGCAGTATTGTTTCGGAAATCTTAATGGGAGAAAATAGTTGAATTTTGTGCTAGTTTCTGAGCTGTAATTTAAGGAAACTATTCCATAACTCAGAAGTCATCTTTGCTTTAAATACACTTTCAAAATGTATTAAAATGAGTATCTCAAAATCTTAGGACTAAATGCTTCCAAGGTTTTCAGCATTCATAATGTCTTTTATATGCTTCCATTCTTTATGTCCTTCCATTTTTCATTGTAAATAGACAAACTAGACCATGCTACTACTGTAGAATAAGATGAAGGGATCTTGGAACCATAAAATATCTTTACGAATTTTAAAGCTTTCACCAAATGTTAATTAACTGAACCTCCTACCAGCCCTGTGAGTAGTCACAGTAAGTATATCATAATACCCATTTTATGGGGAGTGAAATTGAATGAACAATTGGAAGAAAACAGATCTAGTACGTGGCTTCTTTGGCTGTGTGTATTTTCACAAATACAAGGAATACAACTGTACTTATGTACTGCACTGAATTCCAAGTTTGTACCTTTTGCATAAATTAAAATGCTTTTATAACTTATGTTCAAAAATTTACATTTTATTAAATTTTGGTGGAGCTCATATTCATAAAACAATAAGCGTGATAATGTAGAAATTATAAAGCAACAGTCAGTTTCTGCTTTCAGAGAGTTTAGTCTGAGGGCACAGGATGAAGGTAGTTTTGACTAACATTGAGAAGATGCAACAAGTAAAACACAGGGCAGAAGATGGATTGCAGTGAGGTAGGAAATGTATTCACCAGGCGGTCAGAATAGCAGATAAAATAAATAGATGTCCTGTGAACGACACAGGTTTGAACTGTATGGGTCCACTTATACATAGACTTTTTTTTTCTAAATATAATACAGGACTATAAATGTATTTTCTCTTAGGATTTTCTTAACATTGCCTTTGCTCTACCTTACTTTATTCTAAGAATACCATATATAATACATACATCACACAAAGTATGTTAATACTGTTAGCAGTATGTGTTATAGTCAACGGTAGACTATTAGAAAAAGATTTTGGGGAGTCCGAAGTTGTACATGAATTTTATTTTCAACGTTTATTTATTTTTGGGACAGAGAGAGACAGAGCATGAACGGGGAAGGGGCAGAGAGAGAGGGAGACACAGAATCGGAAACAGGCTCCAGGCTCTGAGCCATCAGCCCAGAGCCTGACGCGGGGCTCGAACTCACGGACCGCGAGATCGTGACCTGGCTGAAGTCGGACGCTTAACTGACTGCGCCACCCAGGCGCCCCCAGAAGTTGTACATGAATTTTAAACTGCACATGGGGAGAGGTTGGCATCCCTGACCCCCTTGTTCAAAGGTCAAGTGTACTTCTTAGGAAATTGGGCAGACGGGAGGTTTGGATGTTAGATGTGGCAGTCTTTGAAGGTGGTTAGATGTGAGTAGCAAAGTGTTAGGAAAGAGGAAATCAGAGTCAGGGGATATAACAGGGTTGGTTTAAAGGAAAAAGAGCTAGATGGAGGCAAAAGGTGCTCCTGATGAGGGAGGAGAAGGAGGGGGAAGAGAGTCAAAGGTTAAGGAAGAAGCAAGAGTGGGGTGGGGTAGGGAGAGAGATACCTACTATCATGTGGTTTAAATTTTTGGAGAGAGGGTTTTATTTTATTTTATTATTTTTTTTTAATTTGGAGAGAGGATTTTAGAATTTTTTCATTTGTGTTGTGTTATATAATTTCCTCCTCATTCCTGCTTCAAGAAAGATCACTTCCCTCACCTTTGTTGTTGGGTTAGAGGGGGTCTGTTGATGTTTTTGATGGCTCTGACACCGTTCCTGCTGAGACGGGCTTTTCGTGAGTTCAATTGTGAACACTTTATGAATGTGTTAACTAAGAAAGCCCAGGAAGCTTGCTTGTGAAGTTTCAGGCTGGAAATTAGATTTTTCTCAAGCCTCTAAAGTCTCCCCAAATTTTAAACAATGCAAGACTTCTGAAATGGGCGGGGAAGAGGCTGAAAGTCATACTTCAGTAGTTGAGGTTTTTTTTATTACCCTGGGAAGGGGATTACAGCTGTTCAAGTCAATTAAGCAAACATTAGAACACCTCATGGAAGTCTCCGTAGGAAATGAGACAGACTTGTGGAAAGTATAATATAGGCAGAATAGGACGGGGGAGGAGAGTTCTAGCTAGAATACCTCCCTGAAATGTAATAGAGGAAGGAAGTCTCAGAGTTGGAAAAATTCCAGAAATTTAGTGAGAGTCTCCAGTGTGTCCCATCACTGTGATTTTATGCCCACAAAGACCTAGAGAGCTTTCATTATGTGCCAGAATGCCTGCGTATAAAACAACATAGTTATTGAGAATTGGGTGAGGGATAAGCATGGAATTGAGAATGCAGACGTGATTACAGTGTGACGGGGTCATTAATAGAGGGCAAGATAGTCACGTTTCTTTTCCCTACTTTAGGATTCCAGGGACTCAGCTTTGAGCTTGGGTTGTGTCAGTGGCTATTGATTGGATGTAGGAAAGGAGATGGAGGAAGAGAGAGAGAACCCAAAGGTAGCTCTGATATTTTTTTGAGCATTACAAATAAGGATAATAGTGTCACCATTTAGAAAATATGGAAGAGGGGCGCCTGGGTGGCGCAGTCGGTTAAGCGTCCAACTTCAGCCAGGTCACGATCTCGCGGTCCGTGAGTTCGAGTCCCGCGTCGGGCTCTGGGCTGATGGCTCGGGGCCGATGGCTCGGGGCCGATGGCTCGGGGCCTGGAGCCTGTTTCCGATTCTGTGTCTCCCTCTCTCTCTGCCCCTCCCCCGTTCATGCTCTGTCTCTCTCTGTCCCAAAAATAATAAATAAACGTTAAAAAAAAAAATTAGGAAACATGGAAGAGAGGTATAGGAACAGTTTTGCTGAGGAATTGTGATTTTGATATTGAACAGATTGCTTTTGAAATTCTGGTTGGCCTTCAAAGAAGAACTTTCTAGCAAGTAGAATTTGGAAATCACTAAAATGGTTCAACCTAGAAACCTTGTAAGTGAGATACTTGGAGCTAGCTATCAGATAAAATCAATAGGGGAGGGACTGAAAGATCCAAATGGAGCAGATCTATCACAAGAATCTTGGGAGGAGCTGCCTCATGGCCGGGCCGAGAAAGAGCTGCCACTGAGAAGAGTTGTTTAGAGGTAAGAGGAAAGTCAGGTGAGGTCAGTGGCCAATAAAGGAAATAAATATTGAGGAATGTGAGACAGGTAGATGTAACACCTACCCTCTCTCCAAGCGAAGTAACTCAAAGGAAGTCTATTTTGTTCCTGTACTCAGCTTGAAGTCAAGAATCTTTTGGAGATAGGGTCTGCTCCTTCAGGTCAAGATGTTACTCCTTGTAGTCTAGCCACCCGCGAACTCATAACCAAGTTGTCTCATTTCCTCATCCTCATCCGGTGGTGGAGCAGGGACAGGATAACCATATTGAAAACACCCATTTGAGGAAAACAATGAGAGATATATAGCATTCATTTGTCCATTGCAATGATGAAATTCTGCCAGGCAGGCATCATGAAGTTCCTCTCTCCTGGCTGAGGTAAAGAATCCAATTAGATCATGATTCTTCTTTTTGGAGTTGGAAAGTTTAGGGAGGAGGAAGTAAAATAGTCATTATTCACAGGAGAGACAGTTGTGTGTGTAGAAAGTTTGAAAGAATCTGCAAAGTGGTATAATTAACAGATGGATTTAGCAAAATTGTTAGAAATGAGATTATACATAAAAGTATATTTCTGTATACCAGCAAAAAACCAATTACAGCTGGAAAGATTTTTTAAAAAAAATTGCATTCAATAACATAACTCAAATACTTAGACCTAAAACTAATGAAAACACAACATTCATGAGTGAAATTAAAGACTTAAGCAAATGGAGGGAAATACTATGTTTATAGATTAGAAGACTATTGTGAATTTGTCAATCCTTCAGAATTTGATGTATAGATTTAATGCAATTATAAAAATCCCTTCAGGAGGGGTGTGTGTGTGTGTGTGTGTGTGTGTGTGTGTGTGTGTGTAAACACTGGCAAGCTTATTCTATAATTTTGTGAAAATTCAAAGTACAGGAATAGACAAGTATTTAAAAGAAGAATAAAGTTAAATAAAGTCATTACAAAATCTTTTGTAATCAGTATAATACAATTTTATAAAGATATATAAACCAACGGAACAGAATAGAAAGCCTAAAAGATAACCATGTACATGGACTTGATTTAGGAAAAAAGCAGCACTGATGTGTGGTAAAAGAAAGAATGATCTTTTCAATGAATGGTGCTAGATGTAATTATCCATATGAAACAACATTGTGAGGTATATTAACATGGTCATGTCTTGTAATAGTTGTTTGTACTCTGTACTGTTGAAGATGTCACCATACGAATAGATCTGAAGTGATTTATCCATTTCACTCTTAACGGGCATTTGGGTCATTTTCAGTTTAAACAGTGCTACTATAAACACAATCCTACCTATCAGGACTATACACTTGTGAAGAAAACTGGCTCATACAGCATGCAAATATTGGGCTGTGAGAGGATGCAAGTTTTCTAAGGTGATCATGGCAATTTACAAAAGCACAGGAGTATTTGTCCACATCTTCGCTAACACTTGATGTGTTATTTTTTTTTTTTGTTGAACGTGTAGTACTGTAACATTGTAGTTTTAATCTGTATTTTCCTGAAGACTAGGGAAGTAGTGTGCCTTGTCATATGTTTATTGACTGTGTGGTTATCCTCTTTTGTAAAGTGCTTAAAGATTTTGCCCCATGTTTCTCTTGAGTTTACATTTTCTTAGTGATTTCTGGGAGAATTTTATATATTCTGGATAAGAATTCTTTGTCTGTTATATGTATTACAAATATCTCCTCCTACTTTTCTCCCCACTCCCTTAAAAGTGTCCTTTGCTAACAAGAAATTTTTAAAATTTTAACATAGTCCAATTTTTTAACTTTTACTTTATAGGTTGTTGGGGTGTTTTTTGCTTTCTATTTAAGAAATCTTTTCCAATGAAAAAGTCATAAAGATAACCTGATGTCCTCCTTTTATTATACATTTCACCTATAGATCTACAATCTGTAACTGGTTTTCATGGTTGTGTGTACCTCACAATGTAATGTTGAGGGAAATAAGCCAGGTACAAAAAAGTAAATGTTACATACCTTTGAATTAAAAACAAAAATAGGCCAAGTTGATAGTGTTAGGTTTGGGATACTGGTTACTCTTTAGAGAAAGAAGAACTGAGCAGGAGGCACCTGGAGGACTCAATTGGTTAAGCATCCTACTCTTGATTTTGGCTCAGGTCATGATCCCACGGTTTGTGGAATTGAGTCCCTGTTGGGCTTTCCGCTGACAACATGGAGCCTGCTTGGGATACATTCATCCTCCCTCCCTCCCTCTGTCTCTCTGTCTGTCTGTCTGTCTCTCTCTCAAAATATTAAAAGAGGGACTAAGCAGGAATACAGAAGAGAAGCTGGAGGGACTGAGGTTGCAAGGTCTGGTTCTGCTGGGTTGCTTGGGATACTAGTTACTGTTGATCTGTGTTCTGATTACTTACTTGGGTTTGATTTGTGAAAATCCATTGATCTCTATACTTATAGGTAACTTTATGTTTTCTTCAAAAAAGTTATTATGTGATTTCCCACAAGTTAAATGTAGCAGATGGAGAAAACTTCACATAGGAAAACAAAAATAGCCTGATTAGCTTTTTAAAATACTAGTAGGAAACATGAATTCATATCCATGCATTCACTGCATACTAAAATTGAACAAATGTGATTGTTTTCTCTCTGACTGTGGGGATGTTTAATAACATTTATATGTAAATAATTGGACACAAAAGTGGGAGGGGAGAGGGGAAGAAGATGTCTCTGCTATGGAAGGACACAGCACGAAGGTGGCCATCCACGAGTCAGGAAGAACACTTTTACCAGAACTGGACCATTACTGGCACCCTGATCTCAGACGTCTGGCCTCCTTCTTCTGTGAGAAATACATTTCTGTTGTTTAAACCACCCAGTCTATAGGATTGTGTTATGGCAGCCTGAACTGACTAGGACACATTTTACTCAAAGATTTAATGGAAACACTAGTTGGTGAATTGGTTAGATATGGGAGGTTAAAATGTGAATTAAAATTTCCTGTGGGCGGTGAGTGGAGTCAATTGAAAATTTGCCTCAAATTTAAAACCTGTAAGTGGCAGCGTTGATTCAATTCACTACCTCCTTGAGGACATAGTTGCGCCGCTCATTAGATGCTGCCAAGTTACCATAAAGCCATATTTACTGAGGTTACTTGTAATAATCCTGTGATATTATTGGTGTCTAATTTACTTATTCATCTTCAGGACCTATGGGATTCCTGGGTTTATGCCTAGGAACTCAGTCTGTGTAGGTCCTTGGCTGTCCTCAGTGTAGCAAAGGAGGTACTTGTGGGAATTCATTTGGAGGGGGTATCACTAAGTGCCCTAGGTGCTTGCATTCAGAATGCATCAGGATGGTTTGCCAACTTCCATCTATATCATTGTGTCTCCTTGAGGCCATTTGTGCTTTCCAAAGCCGTAGGAGACTTTGTGCACAAGGCTCCTTCCTCAGATCAGACAAAAATGGCTTGGCAAGTAATGAAAAGGATTAGCTTACTTCTTTAATAAAACTCTAGTGGTGGTGAACAAGTACTTTAACAGTGCTGTTCCTTAATAGTTACATTAGGTATTTCTCTCTTAAAAATGTTCAGAATCTTAACCATAAACTGTTCTCTAGAGATGCAAATTGCCTGGGGTGTTCAACTGCCAATTGGGATTGAAGCTGTTTGCAGCTGCAAGGGAGCATTAAGACAGAATAAATCTGATCATCTCTGCTTCTACTGAGGATTGGCCAGGATGCTGTGGTACCAGCATGTCTTCTAGGGAGCAGATAACGCAGTGTAAGTCTAGAGATCTATTTTTGTCTGCTGACCTCCAGCGTTCTCAGCTCTCCTGTTACTTTACTAGAAGGGTTGGGAATCAGCCATCGTGACGTAACACCCAGGGACTGAGTCAAGCTTATTACTCTTTTATTAGGCTTTTCACTGAAGAGAGGAAGTAAAACATTTTCAGAAGAAAACATTATTTTGTTGGGATCCCATTAATATCTAATGATGATTGGACACTGTGTGCATCAGGCACTGTTTTAAATCGTGGTAAATTATCCTCTAAATCGTAAATGTTGGTTGGTATTATTTCATCTTCACAGACGAGAGGTTGAAATGGAGGGGTTAGGAGCTGGCTGTGTGGTATAGCTAGTAAGTGGCAGACGTGGGATTTCCATGTAGGAAATCTGTCTCCCCACATGTTCCATGTCATGGGTGCTGCCTTTGGATGGTGTCATGGTCCTCTGATCCTCTATAACAGAGCTTTGATTTTTTTTCCCCCGCGCATTTCCTCTTATACATTTTAGAGGAAGCTTACTTTATCCCCACCCTTGAGAGTGGTGAGTACTTCTGGGCTCAAGCCAGTCATCATTGGCCCCATTTTCCTTGCTAGCAATGGTTTAAAGCACTGGTCAATAAAACAGGAGGGTTACCTTGCTCTAGAGTTCCTACAGAAGGGTTTTGCAGTGGTGAGAAGTGCCCATTCTTCTTTTGAATTTAATCGTGTCTGCATTTTTAGATTAAAATTACCATGGTATACTTGGTTTATTAGGGGAAGTTGCCTGAGGATCAAAGCTAACCCACTAAGCAAGGCAGAATGGGAATCTGAGTACCTGGTTGGATGACATCATTAAGCTACTGAATTAACCAGTCATGGGGTTACCCCGCTTCTGGTTTCTTTGTTGTTTGAAGTAATAAAATCCCTTTTTATTTAAATCACTTAGAGTTGTAGTTCATTTGTTAAGTAAAGCCTTCTGGTTCAGTATTCCAGTACTATTTTTTAAGGTGTCAGCTTGGAGCTCTGCTTCCCCATCTGTATCTCTTTATAAATTGTGGATAAGATTAATAACATAGTAATAATAATGTTTATTGAACTCCTTTTAAGCACAGAACTCTGCTAACTGCTTTTCATGTTTCAATTTAATAGGCTTGCAAAAGCCTGGATATGTGTCTGGCATCTAGTTGATGGGGAATGTAGTTTTCTCTCCTTTCTTACCCACTCATTAATGCATTTGGTGCCATGGAGAGAAAAAACGTGTGAAATGCCCTTGTTTTTGAGAGTTAATGTAGGTAGAAGGGAGCTGGTTTGGGAGTCTATTTACAAGAAATCACATTATTTTTAGAAAAAATAATTAACTATAATATAACAAGCTAATTTGAGGAGGATTGGGAAATAACGTTGGGAAATAGGGGACTCAATAATGGAAGGTCTTGAAAACTGGGCAGAGTAGGTAGGATGTGACACATTATAAACTAGGGTCTATTGGAAGTTTTTGACGCAGAATGGGAAATAATATGAAAAAGTAAGGAAGATAAGTCATTGTGAAGAGAAAGACTGAAGTTACATAAGTTGATCAGGAAGCTATTGCAATGAAATCTGGGTAGAAAGTGGTAAAGTCTGGATTATATTTCACTCAAGCGCCATTAATTCAGATCTCAGAAAGCCTCAACTTAAAAGATGAATTTTATATTTTAGTGCAAGGCCTATTGATGTTCACAATAATTAGCTGAGAGAATTCAGGATACTTGAATGATTTCTGGATCATAGGGATAGATGAATTAATGTTCAGTCCTGCTTTGAAATTATTTAAATTAAAAAAAGTCTCTCTCTCTCTCCTTCTCTCTCTCTCTCCCTCTCTCTCTCTCCCTCTCTCTCTCTTTCTCTCTCTCTCTCTCTCTCTCTCTCTCTCTCTCTCTAAATTAACCCATTTAGTCTTTATAACAGCTATTAACTAGATTATTAAAACAGGAGTGCTTTCTTCCCTATTGTGGACAAATGAGTAATTTCAGTATATTTAGAGATTAAGTGGTGTCTGTTTACTAATTTTAGAAAATCTAGTGGTAACTTAAAAGAATATTTTCAGGCTTTTGTTAAGTAAAGATTTTTTTAGTGGATCTGTATATTCTGTATCAGAGAAGAAAACAGGCCCATATATTTCAGATGACATTTTTTTCTGGTTAGTGGGAAGTAGAATTGTGAAGAGAAAGTACCCAGAAAAAAAGCTATCTGTGTCAGATAACAACCGAGTGGTTTAAAAGAACAAGCCCTAGCAAATCATAGACTGAAACAACAGAAAAGAAACAAGAAAGAGATAATGACGTGCCGCAGAACAGAAGAGGCAAAGACCAAGGCTGGGCAACTCATTACAAGTACAGACATAAAACCTCGAATGAATACAAGGTCAAAAACAGAATTGTCACTTAGGACCTCAATTTCAGGAAACAAATCATATGTGGCCTAGACATTGTCATGAAAGGTTATTTCTTGCCCTCTAATCAGATTTTTTTATTGTATTTTTGATTGATTGTCTAGGATGTACAAAACAACAATAGGAAACCAGGCAAAATTACTGGTCACATATTTAAATGGGAGTCTGAGCATTTTGAAACACGGGTAACCAGAAGATAAAGATTTATAAAAACATCGAGTTCCCTGCCACATGCCATTGCAACCAGAGTTTTAAAAATTATGCAGTACAAAAAAATTAACATATTAATAGAAAACCAGGCATGTTTTTTTTTTCTTATGTCTTTTCTAAGGAAATTTTAAATTATATCCAGCTCTTTTGGTGCCCGGATTTTTAGAGTGAACCCTTCAAATTGCCAAAATGAATGTTGAGGTTAGTGACAATTTCCATAACATTTTATTTTATTTTGGAAGTGTCCCAAAGTTTAGGTGGCTTTGCATGACATTCACATGTTAAGCATTGTTTGAGTATAATATCAACCAACTAAATTCTAGTTCATTGTGTAAATATTTATTATGAGCCCTTTGCATGTGACATGCAGGATGGATATTGCCATGTCCTTTTGGAGTTTACAGGGAGGAGAGATTGTTGACAAAGCCATAGAGACCTTAGCTAGGCATAGATCTTGTGGGTGGTGGGGGACATTGATGTTTAAGACAAAACCCACTGGTGAGTAGAAATTGTCAGGTGACCAGGAAGAGAGTCCCTGGGTAGATGAAACTCTCTGTGTAAGAGAGAAGAGAAAGCACAGGCTTTCCCAGAAGCATAAACCTAATTTAGGAAAAGGTTTTCAGGTGAAGAGATAAATGGGTAAAGATGGAGCTGAATAAGTAAGAATTGCTCTTCTTCCACTTGGTAAGAAGATGGTAAACGTCCTCCACCAATACGGGTACTTTAAGGATATTTGACACGATGGGCCAGCAAAAAGAGCCAGAGTGAATTTCTTTTTTGTTTTTCATTAGACTAATTACCTGATTTCCTTTAGGCAGGTCTTGATTTCTGCTAATCCGTGGGCCCAGGAGACAGAGCTTTTCTCTACTCTAGTAGCTACTTCCATAGTATATTTCCTTTTTCTAGCAAATTGAGAAACCTCATGCCAAGACTCAATTTCTAATAAGAAATTTATTGTTCTCTAAGGAAAACACTTGGGGGAGAGAAGCATTATATTAAAAAGAATGGATATACTTTCTCATTTTGAAACATACTTATGAGCCTCAAGAGGCAAAGCAGAAATTCCCCAGAAGAGAACTGCTGAAGTGAGGAGGAATGAAGACTGGGCTCTTTCTCTGAGCAGGTAACCTCATTAATGTGCTGTCTGTGGAATGGAGTGAAGGTTGACATTTTGTTTTAAATACTTTCCTTCCAAGGGGTTTCATTTTATTATATGGTTCATTTAGGGCTTCCCAGCTTCGCCCAGAGAGATCCTGAAGGACAGTATATCTTCTGGAGTCAGAGTGAGCCAGTCATCATAACTATACAAATACAGTTACATCTCATAGGCTCTAGTGTTGAAAACATTTTCAGTTCTAGGATAGTGACTTGAGTTTGGCATGTACCTTGTGCCAGATGGAATTTGGTAATTGGGAAGATAGTATTGGTTTTGAATCAACAGCAACAAACTTGGTCTGTAAATCTGGTTTTAGGTACTTAACTATGTGCTAAAAAAATAAAATACACAGTATAGAGTTGAAAGATTTAAAAGACCTCAATCTGAGTTCTAGTTGTATGGGTCATGAGCTACATGATCTTGTAAAAATGTATCTGAGTTTCCAATTCCTTAATTCTAAAATGGGGATAATTTAGAAAATTGCTACTTATTATAGCACTTACTATGTGCTTACTTCTATTTTAAGTGCTTTATAAATATTAACTTGTGTGATTGTCGTAACAAAGCTGTGAGTAGAGACTATTTCAACTGCTCTGACGTTGGTAATACCACTGCAAGGATTTAGTGAGGATGGAGTAAGAAATAAGTGTTTCTACTCATCCTTCATTTATTGCTTAACCAAAAGTGTACAACTAGTTGATGTGAGAGGGCTTACCAGGAATGTGAGCTATTGTTTCCTGAGATAGCTTGCTGATTTGTATCCTGGCCTGCTGCTTCCTCCTCATGAGATGAGAAATACATTTCTGGACTAGACCCTGGCCTGAGAATCTAGCTTATTAGCTCTTGAATGAACAAGATTTTAAGGTAGGAAGGAAATGGCTTTACTTATACACAGGGTTCTGAAGAGAGAGATTAGTGTCATTCTGGATGGTATCATGATAGCATGTGGATGTATTAGATTTGAGTTGTTGCCTGAATATGTAGTCGACGTTCTCCCTTGATCTGGCAATCCCTTCTTTGGGTGGCCTACTAACTTAAGTAGAATGTGTAAAGAAGATGAAAAGTAATTTACGGTAGCTCACATACAAATAAAAGATCAGTTCCTTAAAACAGATAGGAAAATCAAAAGAAAACATGAAGAGGTCTTTAGATTTATGCATTGAGTTAGCCAGAATAGGCTCCCCCTGAGAAAAAAATCTTAAAATTTCAGTGACCCAACACAACAAAAACTTACTTCTCACTCCCACGGTGGTTGGCATGACCTTTTCAGGCAGCTCTTCTCCAAACAGCAACTCAGAGATTGGTTCCTTCCATCTTGTGGCCCTGTACTCGGCTAGGTCCTTGGACGAAAGAGAATGGAGGGTTGTATGTGGGGACTGTTTTTTTTAGGCCATACCTACCAATGACTCACATTGTTCAGCTTATGTTTCATTCACCAGAACCTGGTCAACATGAGACATGTAACAGAGATTGGGAAATGTAACCAAGCTGTGTCAAGGAGGAAAAGAGAAATGGTTGGGGGGGGGGGCAACTAGTTAGTCTTTCCTAGGAAACTAAGCTAAATAAGCAAGGAACAAAGGTTTGCTTTAACTTCTCTGGTAGATTGTAGTTTTGTCCCAATGGTTTATTTGATGCTTGCCTCTGAGAGATTACACATTATCCCTTATTCCATATAACTTGCAGTGTCCCCTACTGTAGAAGGCATATATTTTTTTTCTCTCCATTGAAATCAAACTTGGCTATGCTACTTGTTTGGCCAGTGAGATGCAAATTATACTACCTTCTGGCAGAAGCTTAATGAACCATTGTGTGTTTGGCTCTTTGCTGTTTCTCTGTACCATAAAAACAACAACATGTCTCACACATATTTGATAGCCTGTCCATCAGTCTGTGTTCTGGAATGAGAATACCTCTAGAGCAGAGCCAAACAGCTGAGTAGAGTTGACAGGAGTTGGAGTGGCTATGGACCGCCCACAGTTGCCATCATGTTGGGCTGTGGTAGGGTCAGTGTTCGTCATTAAAAGTCATTGACATTTAGGAGTTGTTACCTCAGCAAAGCTGACTAAAAGTCTTCATCAGGCACATGTGTAATTCCATTTTAGGGAAGATCAAAAGTTGGTGCCGAGTTTATAAGTCAGATATGTAAACAGAAGTTCTTTTTTTTTTTTTTTAGAGCTGACTCTAATAATTGACAGTAATTTGTACTGTATGATTTGAGGTGTATATAAGGCCTTCCACTTTCCAAATATGAAATCAAGTAGTCATGTTGTTTTCTGTCTGCTTTTTTAAATGTGTAACTGAAATAAAACTTCCAGCAATAAGATCACTAAGGAGTTATAAAAACAACATATTGCTTTTATGTTCAAATGGTCACTCAAAATGAGTATACGTTATTGGGGAAAGTGAGAGAGGGTTTTGAAAGGGGAGTGAGTAGAGACAGTTTTCCATTAACTTACTAGCACATACTAAAAATTGATGTAAAATTTGACACCTTGTGATAGTGAAGACAAAATTTTGAGCAAGTGGAACACAAAATAGTTATATTTCTTTTTCTTTTCTTTTTTTTTTTAATTTTGGAGAGAAAAAGTGTGAGCCAGGGAGAAGAGCAGAGGGAGATAGAGAATCTCAAGGAAGCTCTGTGCTGACTATGGCTCAGTGTGGGGCTTGATTCTACAACCCTGGGATCATGACCTGGGCTGAAATCAAGAGTTCGATGCTCAACCAACTGAGCCACCAAAAAGTCCGTAAAATGGTTCTATTTTAATTGCAGGTGAAGATTAGGAATTATTGAGGGACTGGTGAAGCTAGGTAGAGCTGTGAGGATCACTGAGCAGCAGGAATGATACAAGGACAGTAGGTGAAGGGCAGTGAGTAAGTCAAAAGACTGTGTGGGGTATCAGAGGAGCACTTTATCCATAGTTAATCCTATTCACTCTTGTTGGAAGATAAAACAAATAGTTTGACTTATACAGTGGTAAAACTTGTATAAAAATTCAGTAAATTCATTGGCTGTTGGTTATATAAAGGAAATCATTACTAGAGATGATTTGGTCACTGTTACTAAACTTAAAATGATAGGTTACATGCTAGAATACAAACTGATGTTTTACTAGCACATTTGCTATTAGAATGATAGTGTAGTTACAAGTTTGGGCTTGGACTTAGATGGGGCATGCGGTTTTGCTGAGCAGTAGGTCATCTTAAAGGCAACACCTTTGTTTTGAATGGGATAGGGTTTTGATGTTGGTTTGGCATTAGGTTGGACTCTTTGTGGTGAAAGAGGTAGGATTCTTACAGTGGTTGCAAAGAACAGAAAATTCACCTTGAACTGGCTTAAACAATAAAGGAAAGTTGTTGGTCCTTTCACTGTAATCCCTGGAGCCAGGTCAGGTTTCAGACATAGTTTAATATTAGGCTTTGGCTCAGGTTTTTCTGATTGTCTCAGCTCTGTCTTTTGTCATGTGTCTGCTTTAATCTCAGACTGATATCCCTCATGCTTGCATTGTGACTGCCAGCAATAATCAGGGCTACATGCTTTGCCTTGCACATTCAGGAGGAGAAAGGTGATTGCTCCCTATACTTAGTATCAAGATTCTTGGATTTGACCCTGCTTGTTTCAACCTGAACTTGCCTCTGTGTCCAGGGGAAACCCATATTTTTCCATCAGCTTTCCCTCATTTCTGAAGCAACCACTGTGATTAAATGAATGAGATTGTATTCCTTGACTTCTATCATCCAAACTACATGGTTCCCACACACTGAGGACCTCCTTTTCCTTAAAAAAATCGTAGGTAGAGGGCATGGGGAGATGGGTCTTGGGCAAACAACAGATCATTGTCCTGTGTGATGACATGGGCTCTGTCACTGACTAAAACTTTCAGGCTGATTGAGGGAAATAGAACAGCTCAAGGCTTTCATGTTAAATGGATATGCTTTTTGGCCTCATTTTTTCACATATTAGTATGTGAAGTTGGATAACTTTTATGGTTCCTATTGAACCTCAGTTTTTCTATTTATAAAAAAGAAATCTGTATTTCCTTGACTCCTGGACTTCAGTGCTTTTTGAATGCACCCTGACTAATGGATGGTGGACAAAAATAGACACTGTATTAAGTCTACTTAACAATTGTAAGATGCATCTCAATTTCAGAAAATGCAAAATATCTTGTAATAAAGATGAATCTCAGATCTGGGGGTATATTAATGATAATTCTTGACATCGAGGTTTGTTGTTAAAAAATTACAGAATATGGGGCATCTGGGTGGCTCAGTTGGTTAACCTTCAGACTCTTGATTCCAGCTCAGGTCATGATCTCATGGTTTGTGAGTTAGAGTCCCGCATCAGACTATGTGCTGACTGTGCGGAGCCTGCTTGCGATTCTCTTTCCCTTTCTCTCTGTCCCTCCTTCTCTCTTCCTCTCAAGATAAATAAACGAAAAAAAATACTAAAAAATTACAGAGTAACATTATGAAGGCAAAATACTAATTCATCATTATCTTGAACTTGGTTAATTGTTTTGGTGGAAGTTTATCTTGGTTTTAGTCTTCAATTTTCTCAAATTAGACTTAAATCTTTGGGTAAACACTTCTGTGTTTTTGCTAAAATGAACAACATAGATTAGACAGTCTCTTCTGTCTCTTGCCCCAATTTTTTTATAGCCGTGGACGCTGGCATTGACCCACATTTCTAGAACTAATGTGAAATTTAAGCAGCCTCTGAGAATTCAGGGGCAAATGGTTGAGTGACTGGGTGAATGGCCTTTTCCTTCTAACTTATGCTTAGTGTTGGCCCACAGACCTGTGAAAGCCAAATCACCCCTGTCCGGTTTGCAGTATTGCTGGCATCAGGCAGCTCACCTTTTAACAAACCAACGTGGAAAACTTCCGGCGCATCTGCCGCTCTAATTTATACGTTAGAGGATAGGGCTGACTGGAAAGGCCATGGAAATGACTAAATTTATTCCCATTTGTTCAATTACAGTGTCTCTTTCAGAAAAGTAGATTTGTTGTTGAAGATTTTGAGTATTCGCCCTCTTTTCTGGAAGAGGCATATGTTGGCCATAAAACTAGCAAGATGAAAGTAGTTAACACTTTGAAAACATCCATAAATTAGCATCTAAACAGTTTTTCTCAAGAAATAGAAGTTGAAAATGCTGTGTATCAGAGACTGCTCTGAAGAGTTTGTTTTTCTGTTCATCGCCAAACGTGAAGTGGGTAGACGAAAAACTTGTGTACTTCTTCTAATCTTTGCTCATCCCATTCTGCTTGAGATGGATGACTGTCTTCCTGCTAAAATTGAGATAACTCTTGCTATTTCTCCATTTTCTTCCTTCCTTCCATTCCCCTCTTTATAATGAGCCCTGTTCTCCAACCATGTAAACTTGCAGTAAGTTAGGTACTTTTGGAAATAGAATTAATGCTTTCAGACCCGCAGTCTCCCAGCAAGTGTAAAAAAGCAGCAGTTTGTCAAGGATGATGTCTGATACAACTTCATAAATGACCCACATAACTTCTGAAGAGTTAATTCTTCTGGGAAGAAAGAGGGGAAACAAAATCTTTGCCCAAAATGACTGTATCAGACCAGTGCTTGCCATTTTTCACAAGTTAATGCATTTCATAAGAATACTATAAGATAAGTGGAATTGTCCCTGATTGTGTGTGAAGAAATGTAGTTTCAGATGGGGTAATTAAATTCATGGTCAACAAGTCAAAAATTATAAATATGCATATTTGGCTACAAAGCTGATTATCTTTCTTTGTGAATGCACTGTGATAATCTGGATTTTTAATTTTATGAAACCTTGTTGATCATTGTAGCAACACTTATAAATATTGACTCTGTGTCAAGCATTATGCCATTATTACTTTTACAGCATTTTATTGACTTCTATAATAAACCCTTCATATTATTGTATTTATTTTGGAGGTGGAGAAGCAGGGCTGGCAAGGATTGCATTTTGTATTAACCAGTGTCTCCATATTGTAGCCAGAGGTTTTTTTTTTTTTTTTTTTTTTTAAACTAAATGAAAATCTGATCATGTCACTCTCCTGGATAAAACTTTTCAGTGGCTACCTCTTCCTACTGGGCATTGTGTCTTCTGATCCGGATGAGTCTCCAACCCCATCTGGCTTCTCTTTTCCCCTGTTCTCTGCACGGCAGCTATCCTTGTCTTAATGGGAGCTCCCTCTGCCAAGAAGGTTCCTGTCCTCATCACTTGGTTCACCATTTTACCAGGTTAACTCATATTCACTCTTCAGCTCTCATAACACTGTTAGAGAATCTTTTAGATCCAACGTGGGATTAGGATCATCTACCTCTATAACATCATTCGCATTATATAACAGTATCTTTATTTTTGTGACTTTTTTTTTTGGATTATTGTAAAATCCATGAAGACCAGGTCTTGAAATTCAATGATTGTACTCCATTTGAACAACATGTCCCAACTGAGAGGATGGAAAGGTTCTTTGGGGAAACTGTAGAACTTGATGTTAAAACATTGGCTGTTCACATTAAAGCCTGAAACCAGGTGTAAGAAAGAAATACATTGGAAGAAGAATATATTGGTGGAATGAGACTAGAGAAGGGCCTGTAAATTAATGGTAAAGGGGGGAAAGTTTGGCTATTAAGTAAGAGAGTTAGATGTTGGTATAGGTTGCTCTACATTCACCTCCAAACCTCTGGGAGAAGATGATTGATCTCTTCAGGTCATGGGGATTGAGAAAAGAGGAGAGTATTAGAGCTTACATTATGCCATGGTTACCTAGGAAACCGTAAGTATGGTAGAAAAAGACTTCTACCACTCTAGGTGGAAAGAGCAGGATAGAGATGACTATATGGAGTAGCTAGGCAGATGGGACTGAAGGCAGCTTTAGAATACCCTAGTAGGGGACAAAGAACACTTAACTATTATTTCATGTGCCTAGGGAGGCATGGATATGATGCCTAGAGCTGGTGGTCTGAGGAAGGTTCACAGGCATGACACAAGGATACAGGCATAGATGGAAACATGGGTTGGGTAAGTGGAGCCCAGGTGGTGGACAGACCATCCTCTGTGGATTCTTGCACAGGAGAATGCAGGCACCTGAATGGTAGATGTGTATATGAGTACAACTGTGACAGTGTGATTGAACATACCGTGATGGAATGATCATACATCTCAGTGATGAAAGGCCAGGATAGATCAAAACTAAGAAGTGGGTATACCACACTGACCCCATACCAGCCCTCCTCCCTCCCATCCACACCCCTTTCCCCCCAGGAAGAGCAGGAGAAGGGAGACCTCAAGCTTACTGAGTTTAAACTTCAGGTAAGGGGCGCCTGGGTGGCGCAGTCGGTTAAGCGTCCGACTTCAGCCAGGTCGCGATCTCGCGGTCCGTGAGTTCGAGCCCCGCGTCAGGCTCTGGGCTGATGGCTCAGAGCCTGGAGCCTGTTTCCGATTCTGTGTCTCCCTCTCTCTCTGCCCCTCCCCCGTTCATGCTCTGTCTCTCTCTGTCCCAAAAATAAATAAATGTTGAAAAAAAAAATAAACTTCAGGTAATAAAACAGCCAGATTTATATGGATGTGACTAGAGAAAGTTTCCTTCTCTCTGGGGAAATGAAAAGTCAGGAAGAAATTAAGTTCAGTTATAGGAAAGAAAAATATAATTTTGCCCACCCGAGTTTGTAGTTTGTGAGCAATTGTACCTCCTGAAACTCTGTTGTATTTTTTCTTTTTCAAACATATTTTACAATAATCAAATGGGCACACATTTTAGGCTGTGCAAAATCAACATGGCTAAAACATGCTCTGCCCTTCTTGAAATCCCGAAGGAAATGTCCTTTGCTTCCCAGAATCAGTTAATCCTGTGGCGGTGATTGTCTTCTTCCATTACACCAATAAGACAATGGGTACTGCATAATTCATGTGAAGCAAGTTATTTAGCCCCCAAAAGTAAATTGCTCACAGTAAAGTAGAAACAGTGCTTTTTATTATTTTTCCATATAACCTGGTATTATTGCATTGAAGATAAACTGCCTCAAATTCCAATTTACCAAACCAGAATACTCTAATAAAAGCAAGATCTGTCAGTTGGCCAGATTTAGCCTTTTCATTACTTTGAATCACTGGCAAATACAAAATTTTCTAATATAGTAATATTTTCATTTCACATTCTGTTCTGAACTGTGACTGGGGAAAAGTACAAGACCTCTAGATCTAATTTTGCCATTTGGAATGTTGTCCATTTTGTTGTTTATCAGGGTTTTTTTTTTTTTTTTTTTTTTCCTCAAAACATGAATGACCTTTTAAGAGCACAGTCTGTATTTTTGATATTTTGTTGAATGTTCTCTGAATATTTCTCTACTTCAAAGGATATTTTCTGATGTTGTTTGTCAAAATAGGCATAGTATTTTTCATGCCAGAAAAGAATTGATTTTATTTCATTTAATTACTTGCCAATTTTAAATAATCACGTATTATTAAAAGAAAATAGTTTTCTTCATTTTCCTCTTCTTAATTTCATTTGGTATTTGAGAGTGACTTAGGATTCTCTTGCCTGTTCTACGTTGGAGGGGAGAGAGAGAGGAGTTATATAAAGTGGTTTTAATAAACATTAAAGTACGATAGGGTAAATTTCCCCCTCTAACTAGCAATGAGGAAACACTGTAATAGAGCATTAATAAATAATAAAGGACCTTTAAGTTCAAAAATTAAATGTTTCTTAAGCAATGCTATCTTTGAGCCTGAGTTACTTGCCTTAAGAGTCTCAGTTGGTCAAGTTAAACGTATAATTTCCAAATACTGATTGTCCAGATGCACTGCCAGATCACACGTGTTGGCTCTTCAAGATCAATCTGGATTTTTATTTCATGCAAATGACTGAAGAGACCTAATGCAGTGAATTAAAAATTACTTACTGGGGCACCTGCGTGGCTCAGTCGGTTAAGTGTCCGACTTCTGCTCAGGTCATGATCTTGTGGTTCACGAGTTCGAGTCCCGCATCGGGCTCTGTGCTAACAGCTCTGAGCCTGCAGCCTGCTTCCGATTCTGTGTCTCCCTCTCTCTCTGACCCTCCCCCCATTCATGCTCTGTCTCTCTCTGTCTCAAAAATAAATAAATGTTAAAAAAAAAATAAAAATAAAATAAAAAAACCAAAAATTACTTACTGTTAAGTTGTGCCCGGTTTTGGCCTCTGATGAAAGAGAGCCATAGGCAAGCTCAACTGAGATCAACTAGATGTTTTGCTGTTGTTGTTGTTGTTGTTGTCGTCGTGGTTTTACTTTTAATTTTTTCACTGTAGTTGATAGACCATGTTTATTTTCTGTTTAAAAGTGCTTGATTCAGGGTGCCTCAGTGGCTCGGCTGGCTAAGTGATGACTCTGGATTTTGGCTCAGTCATGATCTCATGGTTCATGGGATGGAGCGCCATGTCGGGCCTGTGCTTACAGCGCAGAGCCTGCTTGGGATCCTCTCTGTCTCCCTCTGTCTCTGCCCCTCCCCCACCAGTACGCACATGCCTTCTCTCTCTCAAAGTAAATAGGTAAAACGTTTAAAAGGGCTTGATTGAAGCAATTAGGCTAATTCTAACATTTCTCATGTAATTTAATGATGGCTACATTATTAAGATGTATCTTATAAGTAATTCAAGGTGTAAGGGAGTAGCGTCTTAGGTGGGACTATATAGTAGTGTTAGTTAATCCTTAAAAATCCTTTATATCCCAAATTTATATCAGTCCAGACATCTTTCTTGTATTCCAATGTCCTATGACCATTGCCTGCATGTCCACCTAGAAATATAATAGACATATCCATCATAATATTGTATATTTCAAACCAAATCCTTAATCTCCCTCTCCCCAAGTCTCTACCTGAGCCTTCTAAACTCAATGGTGGCAATTCCTTTTTTATTTTAAGTTGCTCATATCGGAAAGCTGGAGTCATCCTTGGGTTTTGTCTTTTTCTCATACTTCATATACTTAGTCAAAATATCTTGGTGGCTTAATCTTCAAAATAAGTTTAGAATCTAACCTGTCTTTATCACCTCTACTGTTACCACCCTGGTAGCATCCTTTCTCACCAGAGTTATTGCAACATTCTATTGTTTTCCTGGTGCCACTCCTCCATCCCTCCAGTCTGTTCTCAACATTGTAGTTGGAGTTACATTTCTTTTAAATTTCTTTAAATGTTTGTTTAGGAGAGAGAGCATGCTCAAATGAGCACACAAGTGGGGGAGGGGCAAAGAGAGAGGGAGACACAGAGTTTGAAGCAGGCTTCAGGCTCTGAGCTGTCAGCACAGAGCCGCACGTGGAGCTTGAACCCACAAAACCCGACATCATGACTTGAGCTGAGGTCAGATGCTTAACTGACTGAGCTACTCAGTTGCCCCTAGAGTTATCTTTTTAAAACAAGTTCCATCATTTCATTCCTCTATCCAAGTCTCCAGTGCCTCCTTGATTCACTTGAAACAGCTTACAGTGGATTACAAGACCCTACATGACTCACAAGATGAGAGGGGGAAAAAGGAGTATACCATCATTGACATGAGATCTTGAGGACTATGGGATGTGAGTTGGACAGGGAGGGATGCAGAGGAGAGTCAGATTTCAGCTAGGACAAGTTGAAAGAAACTGTACACCTGCCATGGAATAGCAAGTAATGTCAGTGTGAAGGAGCATGCAAATCAAGGCCTACCTCTGAAAGAAGGTGCTGTTTTACTACTCAAATTAGAAAGTTTAATTAAATTTGAGTTTAATTATGGAAGAATTCATAGTTTATGCTGGCATGTTGAGTATAGATCATATAGTAAATCAGAGGATTAAAATTCTTTGGAGGTGATACTTTATTCTCCCTTGAGTTCAAAGAGACCATAACCTTTCACTCTATAACAGTCTTCTATTCAGGTTGCAGAAGATAACTTTAGGGGCTTTATGAAGCCTATTTAATTTCTGTCCCTTTTATCATCCACATACTAAACTGAATCACCGTTCAGGACACATATCTGCATTAAACAAAATCACTATACAACCTCAGTACTTTGGAAAATGCCACCTTATTGGTTGATGTAATTAATCAAAGGGATATTTTTGTATTAAGACTCTTGAGGGAAAACATTCCAAAAATTAAAAATATATAGGGACGCCTCAGTGGCTCAGTCGGTTAAGCATCCTCCTTCGGCTCAGGTCATGATCTTATGGTTCGTGAGTTCAAGCCCTGTGTTGGGCTCTGTGTTGACAGCTTGGAGCCTGGAGCCTGCTTTGGATTCTGTCTCTCTCTCCCTCCCTCCCTCCCTTCCTCCACTGTGCATGTGCACTGTCTCTCTTTCTCTTAAAAATAAACATTAAAAAATTAAAAAACCTATCTAGCTATAAGTAGGGTAAATATATTACACTTAACATTGGCAGTAGTACATTGGTATTTGGGAAGAATAGTCTTTTTCCATATTCTAATGCTTTTGTGCATTAAGAAAAAAATTATTTTTTTGTTTCCTCATCAGAAACCTGTTTTGTATGGAAACTAATCAATCCATGAATTTTCCATAAAGCATGGCACCAAGTTATTTAAAATTTGAGTCCATAAAATGTGCACTGGCCACAGAAAATTTTACATTAAAATCAGTGAAATGTTTCAATTAATAACGAGTTAACTTACTTTACACATAGTTTATATATGCCAGTAAATCAAAAATTTATTTAATATCTGTAGTCTCAATGGCTAATCTGAATAACTATGTAGGAAAAGTTGCAATATTTGTTTCATATAACTGTTGAGTACTACTGTTTGTGGTGAACAACTTAAGGTGGTTTTAGAATACTGAAATGTATTAATCTCCAAACCTTTTACTTTGAAAAGATCTGGTGTCAACTATTTAGAACTAAGTTATATATGCAGGCATTCGTTAAGCCTAGATTTCCAGTTTTATAAACATATTTCAGAAAGGAAAAGAGTATTTTTAGAGTACTTTTCCTGCTATGAAAAATAGTCCAAACATTGGACTATTGGTAATGGGTGAATAATGAAAAGCTCTGGAATGAATTTCCTAAAAGCAGAAATTGACAACAAAATAATTGGATCAATGAGTATAAGCATCCTGGTTAAAAAAAAACCATTACAATAGAGCATATACTTTAAGTGTTGGGTAACGATACTGAGATGGTTATAATGAAACCATTATATATATATATATATATAATATATATATAAATATATATATATATATATAATATATATATAATGACTGTGTCAGTCAGGCTGTGTCATTATTATC
>NW_024412440.1:2752269-2755673 GCF_014898765.1 Herpailurus yagouaroundi | reverse complement strand
TATTATCAGATGCTGGGTATAAACTAGGTTAGCTGGCATTAGAGGTGCAGTATATGAAACTACTGGATCACATTGTGACTAAATTAGAATATTGGTCTTTTTTTTTTTTTTCTTAATGTCTTACTTATTTTTGAGAGAGTGCTAGTGGGGGAGAGGTGCAGAGAGACTAGGACAGAGGATCCAAAGCAGGTCCTGAGCTGACAGCAGTGATCTTGATGCAGGGCTAGAGCTCACGAACTGGGAGATCGTGACCTGAGCCAAAGTCAGATGCTCAGCCAACTGAGCCACCCAGGCGCCCTGGAACCTTGGCCCTCTTAACATAATCTAATTATAAATAATTTCATAATCAGCCAAATGTTATTGCAAGTTATCCCCCAAATAGTATGTTTCTGTGTTTGGGATTATAGCATATAGAGAGCTGGTGGTGAATTATAGTACTAATTGACCTAAGTGAAATCAATTTAGCTTTTTAATTGTGGACTGTAAAACACATGCAGAACCCCCTCCTCTAGTCTTGTAAAAGCATCACTAATTAATGTGGTGATGCTCAATTGTTTAACATACCTCGTGTCTCACTTCCCAGCCTACTTACAATTAGGTGGGGTTATTTCACTCATTTTGGACATTAGCCTATAGATGGAAGTGGTGCCAAATCAGAGAAGATTAGTATCCAAACCATCCGGCCTCTCTTTGGCACAGGTGGGAGGAAGCTGTGTAATCCAGGTGGTGTAATTACAGCTTCCTGGAATCTGTGTCTGCCTGGGTCCCAGGTCATGCAACCTCTTCTTCTCTTTGGGTGTTAGGGTCCATCCTAAGGTGAACACCATTTATAATAATAAGTGCTGGTGAATTTTAACTAGTAAAAACACACATATTCATAACTACTTTGCAAACTCCTCACCAGTCCATAGGGGATTGTTTATGCAAAGGCATGGAGTCATGAAGTGGCATGAGTTGCAGGGGAATTTCTCCTACATTTGGATTGGCCATAGCACATACACTGTGAAGAAAGGGGAAGTAGAAGTTGAGGTCATAGGGGTAACTGCAGATCCTGCCACATTTAAAGCTTTTGCTTCTGTCATGTAATGTTTGCCGTGGGGGGCTCACTGAGAGGAATTAACATGAGTTATAGGTTTCCTGGTTGGATTCTTTATGCTTATATTTGTAGTAAAGTCAAGGGAACCTACATCACCCGAGCTCTTACATAATGTTAACCAGGTGGGTAAGAACCTGAAAATATTAAGCCCTCATTTATTAGTCATGATCATGGTCCATAAGTACTATTCAGCCAACTTTCTACATGACCCCTGACTCCCAAGTACAATAGCTAATGATCTGCGTAGGGCTTAAGGTTGAATTTTCACACAAGTCAAGTATTCCTTTAAGAGCAGTAATTCTCAACCTGGATTAGACAGGAGAAGTGCCCAGGGGCCGTAAAACATCCTGACTACCTAAGCCACACCCAAGGCTAATGAAATCAGAATCTCTAGGAGAGGACCCAGACATCTGTATTTTGTAAAGTTAACAGATAAAAAGTGGTCGATTTCCACTGTAGTAATATTTTCCTACTGGTTTTTGGGTATGTAACATGTTGTTATTTCTAATGACTGTTTTCTTGTATGATTTAACTGCCTTTTTATTAGTGTTACTTGAAAAGAAGAAATGTAGTACCTCTGGGGAAATCTTAGAAATTCTGGATCTCCTTAATGTTGCAAGAGCTGGATTAGAATTTTCCCAGGTTTTGATCCATTAATTTATTTCCTCAAGGCCTTAGCTAGACAAGGAAAGTGTCATGTGGGAGCTGACATTCAGATAAAATCACTACATGTGTTTGTTGAAGGTAATTATTGAAGCAAACACAGTTGACATTATTCCAGTGTACCAGGTGCGGGATATATGTGTGTACAAATGTGTGTGTCTTGGGAACAGCAATACATCTTCGGTGTATTAAAAAGTTTGTAAAGAAAAATACTTGATATTTACATACCAAAAGAAGAATTTTCTTAAAGCTTTTGCTTCTTTACGAAGTCCTTGTGGTGCCTGGATATTGTGGGCACAAATAAATTCCATCCTTTGCTCTTAAATAAATTCACATACCAGGTATACATATGAACACCTATTTATAGCTCTGTAGTGTGTCGGACTGTGCATATGCTAATAATTTTCTGAAGTAATCAGCTCTGTGAGTTATTGACCTGGGATATGTTCTTATTTGTAAACATTCCCTAAACGGGGAACACTTTCAGCGATTAAGTGATAGACTTTGCAGACAGACTGGTTGGTTTTGAATCCCAGCCAATACCATCCACTAATTTTATGATTTGGGGAAATTTACTAAATATCCTCATGTCTTGATTTCTTTATCCATAAAGTTGGGGATAATTGTAGTGGCATTTATTTCTTAGTACTGTTGTGAGGCATGAATGAGAGGGCCTGGCACACAGATAATGCCAAAAAATATGTGTTGTTATTCTGAAACAATTAGAAGTACAGGATGAGATGGCATGTTCCTAATATACATAACTTCCAGTTAAAAACCATTAAGTGAGGAAACCACATATAGAAAAAGAGGATACATAGGTTATATCTGTGCTAAGAATGCATTTGTTTTATGCACACATTGATCCTGAGGCTTCATGCAGTTTTGTTTCTTCTCATGGTTTTCACGCTATTAGAAATCCTACCAAATGTTCTCTGTTGGATCCTCGAAACTGCTTCTCTGCCTGCTCGATCAGTTTCTGGATTGCTGCATTGGTGTAGCTATGGTTGTTTCCAGTTGAGAATCCATGGCATAGTCCGTTGACCCAGGTCGTGTTACTTATTTTTCTGTTACTGCAGTTACATGTCTGTTCATCCCTACTAAGACTGTAGGGAGGTTAGAGGGTATATATTAATTTCACAGAGGAACCTGTTCCTTTCTCCCTGGTCTCTGTGAAATGGGGTCTGAATTGTGGATTCCTGCAGATTTATCTACATAGGTAATTGATGGAAAGGAAAGAAGGAGTCCACCATATGTCTGCTTTCTCCTGCCTTTTACTAAAAGTTTACCACTTTTAAAATTGACATGCCTCATTCTTTTATGAACCTACTGGTGACTAAGTGTACAGAGAGAGAGGATGCCTTTAAAAGAGACCTTTAGATACGCAAATATCACAATTCAGTGAAATGAACCTCAAAGGAAAGTGGGGACACCACGGCAATTGAAGAAATCTGGGTCTAAGAGATAGAAGGCACTGATATCAAGCTGGTCTAATATCCAGCTGACTAATATCCTGGTCACCTACTAAGACCCTAACACTTTAGGTAGAAAGACCATTGTGCTGCAATATTATGTTCACATTTTTAAAAGCCTCTAAGTCAAGAGAGGGAAGATGGCGGCGTAGGAGGACGCTGGGCTCACCACG
>NW_024412440.1:2673616-2747269 GCF_014898765.1 Herpailurus yagouaroundi | reverse complement strand
CAATCCCAGACTTTAGCCTCTACTACAAAGCTGTCATCATCAAGACAGCATGGTATTGGCACAAAAACAGACACATAGACCAATGGAATAGAATAGAAACCCCAGAACTAGACCCACAAACGTATGGCCAACTCATCTTTGACAAAGCAGGAAAGAACATCCAATGGAAAAAAGACAGTCTCTTTAACAAATGGTGCTGGGAGAACTGGACAGCAACATGCAGAAGGTTGAAACTAGACCACTTTCTCACACCATTCACAAAAATAAACTCAAAATGGATAAAGGACCTGAATGTGAGACAGGAAACCATCAAAACCCTAGAGGAGAAAGCAGGAAAAGACCTCTCTGACCTCAGCCGTAGCAATCTCTTACTCGACACATCCCCAAAGGCAAGGGAATTAAAAGCAAAAGTGAATTACTGGGACCTTATGAAGATAAAAAGCTTCTGCACAGCAAAGGAAACAACCAACAAAACTAAAAGGCAACCAACGGAATGGGAAAAGATATTTGCAAATGACATATCGGACAAAGGGCTAGTATCCAAAATCTATAAAGAGCTCACCAAACTCCACACCTGAAAAGCAAATAACCCAGTGAAGAAATGGGCAGAAAACATGAATAGACACTTCTCTAAAGAAGACATCCGGATGGCCAACAGGCACATGAAAAGATGTTCAGCGTCGCTCCTTATCAGGGAAATACAAATCAAAACCACACTCAGATATCACCTCACGCCAGTCAGAGTGGCCAAAATGAACAAATCAGGAGACTATAGATGCTGGAGAGGATGTGGAGAAACGGGAACCCTCTTGCACTGTTGGTGGGAATGCAAATTGGTGCAGCCGCTCTGGAAAGCAGTGTGGAGGTTCCTCAGAAAATTAAAAATAGACCTACCCTATGACCCAGCAATAGCACTGCTAGGAATTTATCCAAGGGACACAGGAGTACTGATGCATAGGGGCACTTGTACCCCAATGTTCATAGCAGCACTCTCAACAATAGCCAAATTATGGAAAGAGCCTAAATGTCCATCAACTGATGAATGGATAAAGAAATTGTGGTTTATATACACTATGGAATACTACGTGGCAATGAGAAAAAATGAAATATGGCCTTTTGTAGCAACGTGGATGGAACTGGAGAGTGTGATGCTAAGTGAAATAAGCCATACAGAGAAAGACAGATACCATATGGTTTCACTCTTATGTGGATCCTGAGAAACTTAACAGGAACCCATGGGGGAGGGGAAGGAAAAAAAAAAAAAAGAGGTTAGAGTGGGAGAGAGCCAAAGCATAAGAGACTCTTAAAAACTGAGAACAAACTGAGGGTTGATGGCGGGTGGGAGGGAGGGGAAGGTGGGTGATGGGTATTGAGGAGGGCACCTTTTGGGATGAGCACTGGGTGTTGTATGGAAACCAATTTGACAATAAATTTCATATATAAAAAAAAATAAATAAAAGCCTCTAAGTCAATGAGCAGAACTTTAAAATTAGTGTTTTCTGGAATTATTAAAAAATATATCTGTAAGGACTTAAACTAATAATAGAAAAGCCACAGTGTGCCAGAGGGGCAGAGTCTGTAAAACAATCCAACTAGGACACTAGGTTTGAAATTTTTTTTTCTTCTAATCATAACCATTTAATGTGCCATCAGCTGTAAAAAGTCATCTACTAATCTGGTCATTTGATACTAAGAAGTAGGGTAATGTGGCAGCTTTAGCAGAATTAAAAATAGGCCACATATCTGCTAATGGTTATTTTATATCAGCATTGCATTTATAATTTTAGTCAATTAGAGCTCTTTTGTTACTTGCTCACAGAAAGTAAAAGGAACATATCAAATAGATTAATTATGGCTAAGTCAAGGTTGTTTCATTTAAACTCCATGAGAATTTCTTCTGATACAGAAGTTATACAGCAAGTTGAGACAGCCTCTCAGTGTGATGCTTTAGCAACAGTCATCGTAGTAAAGAGAAATCATAGTTGATTTTAACTGGAAAATTCTGTCATTTAAAACTTGTTTTAATACTCTGGTTAAAAAAAAAGAATGTCAAATGGGGGCGTGAAAAAGATGCTAATGTCATGGTATCTAAAAGCTGATATTTTAATTTAGCTTGTATCCTCTGTATCTTATAATCAATTTCCATGAACATTCTCACAAGGATAGAGTTCTCAGATTACTCTTCATCTTATCATATGATTATTAATCACGTTTTAAACACCGCATAAATCCCAGCGTGGAAAATGGTTGCGTGTTATCAGTTGCATGTGGAGGCCTGAAGAGCTGCAGAATGGTTCAAGATCTCTGCCGTTTTGTTGCTGCCACCTGTGTTTGCTTTTCGTTACATTTAATTACTGTCAGCAAATAGAAAGGGACTGTGAAACAAGTAATACATCACTGGGAAACACTTCTCCGTGGGCGTCTCACATTTCTTCATGCCTCGTGAGGCACTGACATCCTTTGTTCTGGACTATCTTTTCATATTTCTGTAGCCAGCAGCCTTAGGAGATGCATATAGTGTCTCCTCCGGGTGCAAAGGATAGGCATTCTCAGTGTCCGTTATGAATGGTTCACTAACGTCACTGCTGTGAATACAACCCCCTGGGTGAACACATGTCACCTGAGCCCCTTTGTATTGCTCTGTTGGAATTGGAACTTGGGGAAATAGTGCAAATGCTGACATTCTGGCTACTGCTATTGCAGTGATAAGCTGTCTCTTGTCTTTGACCCAGGCGTCTTCTATCCTACCAGCAACCATGGAACTATGACAGGCTAACTCCGTAGCTTTAACGTAGAATAAAATCTCAGACCTTTCACAATTCCTGATGATTCCAAAACCCTCTTCTTAGATCTTCTAATATTACTCAGTTGATACTATTTTAGGTCTCTCTTTCATATTCCTTAATATAGGATTTGGGATTAGCCAGCTGTCCCCACTGAACCTAGTTTACTCATCTGCAAAATGTAGATAATTATACCTATCTTTTGGCCTATTTAGAGAATTAAATAATATATGTAAGAAAAGTGTATAAATCAGTAGAGTGCTTTTAGTAATTCCCGTTATTCATTCTGTGGCTCACATTGTTTTTGTATAGTGATCACTGACGTGTTAAAATATTTTATTATAATCTGTCATCAGGAGACTCTAAAGCATCCTTGTGGAGTTAGAAATTTGGGGCAGAAATTTTTTTCTTTTGGTTTCAGTTAGAAAATGGACCCAGAGAAATGTTAAATCCTTCCATAGTTCCATAGGCTTTAGGACTCCGGTCTCTTAGGAAATGGTCACAATTAATGCATGGAAATCCATGGATGTTTTTGTCCATGAATCGTAATTTCCAAAATATTTTTATAAAGCAGATCATTGCATTGTAGTTGTTGAAAATTTTCTTTTAAAAAACCCAAAAATTCTAAACAAAAAATTAACATGCCTGGACAGCTTATAGGAATGTCTTCTTTTCAACATCTGTACAAAGTACTGTTCAAAATATCTGTAAATATTGAAAAAAGGCACACTGAGCTAATGGATGTATATTACAGTCCATATCTAGAGTCAAATGTAGACCAAAATCCAGTTAATTAATGCGCCTTGTTGAGTTTTACCTTACCTAACCTAGCTCTACCTTAATGTTGTATATTTTCAAAAGTTGAGGGATGGGTGATGGAAGATGGGACAGTGGGTCCTGTGACAAATCAAATATCTAGGACCCTAACTTAAGTGACTTACACCAAGGACTCATTTCTCATGAATCCATCAATGCTAGACTTATTTTATATAAGCAGTTCACGACCATGGATATCCTGTTAAGAACATTCAATAGATAAGATCCTTCCTCATAGCTATTATCATTCCGGTATTTGCTTCAAGGCCCAGTTATCCTCTTGACAAAGAGATTAGATGAGATCATCTGCTTTCTTTGCTCTTCCCCAGGGACTTCTGATAGTAAGCACAGTGAATTGATATTAAACCAGGTGCATTAACTCTTTTCTCCCCAACTACTAAAAGAAAAATGAGAAGCACTTTTGGACAACTGAAGTGTTATTTTTAAGACTAATCCTAATGTTTTTGCTATGATAGAGCATTTTACCATAGAAATAACCCTGCAAGATTGGGGTATTGCTTAATGTTTACAAATGAGGAAATTGAAGGTCAAAGAACATCTTTATTTTACTTGTTTTACAAGGTTATACATGTATGAGTGTCACAATAAAGATTTGAATCCAGATTTCTCTTAAGTACATTCCATGTATCAAACTGATTGTTCTCAAACCTCAGACCCAACTACATGTTATCTATGTCCTGCGAATTTGATTTTCTGTGGTCAGTGCCGGGGGCGGGGGGGATTTCCCCAGGGCCTTACTGAAAACCTTCAGCTAGTTTGGGGAGAGCAGGTGCTAAACCTCTAAAATTCACTACATAGACCCCTTCTTTGGTTGACACTGAAATGTACTGAAAGTGAGTCTACCATTAAAGAAATATGTTAAATTCTTCTACACACCTTATTTCAATACTTTTACTCACTTGAACTAAAATGGAAGTTATCAAAATGTAGAACTTTAAAATCCTTAGGATCAAGAGGATGGAGAAGAGAACGACTTGGGAGTACTTAGAGAATAATAGAACTCCACTAGTGTATTGTGACCGTAATCTAAATTCAGGTAGCAGACAGATTCCGAGTGATTCTCTTAGGGTCCAAGTGCCTTCGTTGGGTGGATGTTAAGGGCCCCTTTGTCCTCAAGAATGCCTCTATACTTATCATTTTCCCCTTTTCTCTCATCGAAGCACAACCCCCCCCCCCCCACTTTTACAAGTTTCGTATTATGTGTTGAACACTTTTAGCTGTTTCCTACATTTCTCATTTTTGCAACGACACAAAAGTCATGAGCCGGCCTGTTCTCTTTTCTTCGTCCTTTTTTGAGGGTAGCAAAATAGTTTAGACTTTAGACTTTAAGAAGGAAGTTTGTAGGTATAGTTAGTATGTATATTTGTGTGCACGGGGGGGGTGTGGGGTGGGGTGGTGGCAGGTGAAGGATAAATATCAGTTTACAAATTTTGAAACTCTGTGTTCTCATTGTTCAAGTAGTTGAAGATACAATTTGAAGGTTCTCAGAAACGCATACTTACTTCACCAGTGAGTTGAAAGTGGTCCTACCTAGCATGCTAGGAATTCATTATTTTGGCTTTTTTTTTTTTTTTTTTTTAGTTTTTTTTTTTTCAACTTTTATTTATTTTTTTGGAGGACAGAGAGAGACAGAGCATGAATGGGGGAGGGGCAGAGAGAGAGGGAGACACAGAATCGGAAACAGGCTCCAGGCTCTGAGCCATCAGCCCAGAGCCCGACGCGGGACTCGAACTCACGGACCGCGAGATCGTGACCTGGCTGAAGTCGGACGCTTAACCGACTGCGCCACCCAGGCGCCCCTATTTTGGCTTTTTTAAAAACCATTTATGAAATACATTATGTTTACAAGCATAACATTTATACATTTAAGTAGTTACTTCATATTACATTTCCCGTACATTAGATATAATAACGATGACTGCATTTAAGTATTTAAAATACATGTTATTTCTTGTTATACTATAGCCTATTGAGCACTCATTAGTACAAAGCAAATAGAATTAATAAGATAGCAGAAATTGGACCTTCTAAAACCAAGAGTTATGTTTTTGTCATACTGTTTTTTATTAATTGTCCAATGGTAAGTCCCCACAAATCATTTATAGGATGATTCAGGCTTTGAGTGTAGTTATTCAAGGGATAAAATAACCTTTTGAGTCATTTATTTTTTTCTTAAATCATCGGGAAAACCACACGTAGAAAAGTAACATGAATTTTATTGTAGGCAGATATTTTATTATTGAGAATTGATAAGAGAGCCCTGGCCTGGTGGCCTTGAGTCCTGATTCCTACCACATCTTTCATAGGTACATTGGTGGGTACCTTTGGGTAAATCATTTAAAAAACTTAATGTTTTTGACTATGAAATGTGTCCCTTTCTCTAAAATGCTTATTTCACTGGGTCACGTGGAGGTATAAATGAGGCAATGCCTAGAATATGGTTTCCCAGCCCTTCTAATGGCTGCGTCCTTTTCACCCTTCATATCGCAATTAAAAGGGTCCCTTCTGAGTAAGGCTGACCCCTTCTATGCTCTGCCACCCTACATCCTGCCTTCCCTCCTCAGTCATTGGTTCTCATTTTCTGTCACATCACACTGTTTATATCCTTCATAGCACTTATTACTACCTGCAATCAGCTTGCTTACGTATTTATGAGTTTGTTTGCTGTCTGCTCCCATAGAATGTACATTTCAAAAGGTTAGGGAACTTTGTTTCCTTCGGTATTCCCTAAGATGGTACCTAATACAATGTGTGACCAACAGTAGTAATTCACCAAACATGTAGAGGCAGAAAATGGGCATAAAAAAGGAATGAAGTGTACAGAACATGCAGATTAGCTGCGTACTTTGATTTCATATTAAAAAGCAACTTTGTGTGTGTGTGTGTGTGTGTGTGTGTGTGTGTGTGTGTGTGTGTGTGTATTTTGGAACCATTATTTCCCTATAGGCTTTATGGGTGTCATTTTTTTGTTTTTGTTTTTGTTTGTTTTGTTTTGTTTTGTTTTTTACTCTTCTTAACAAAGACCTGTGGAAATTACTGGCTGGTGAATGATGGTGAAGATGCAATAAGCCTAGCTGTTAGAACAAGAGCCAAGTTTGCTTTTGGACAGGAAATAATGTAGAAATGACTCTGATTTGACCAGGCCCTGAGCTTGATAAGGAAATCATCTAATTACTAATGGGATTGAATAAGAGCAGATGAGGAGATAAAGCCTTGGTCAAAAAGACTTCATCCCTCGGATTGTAATGGGACACTTTAAATATCTAGTTGTACCTGATGTGACTGAAACCACTTAAAGGTGGTTTTTTATGGAGATCAGCTATTTTTGTGAAAGCTCAAGTTTACCTGAAGAAAATTTGCTGTTAATGTTTATTCAACATAACCACATGGGGAATATCATTTTGATGGGAGAGAGAATCCTCAACCACTTAACCATCTAAAAATAGGAAAACCTCAATTCCTGGATCAAATGTGCATACATTAAGGAAGGACAGAGGAGGGGTGCCTGGGTGGCCCATCCAGTTAAGCGTTTGGCCTCAGCTCAGGTCATGATATTGCTGTTGATGGGTTCGAGCCCTGTGTCGGGCCCTGTGCTGACAGCTCAGAGTCTGGAGCCTGCTTCAGATTCTGTGTCTCCCTCTTTCTGCTCCTCCCCTGCTCATGCTCTCTTTCTATCTCTCAAAAGTAAGTAAATGTTAAAATTTTTTGAAAAAGGGACAGGGGAAAATGATCTTTTTGCTTTGGTGTAAAAGACTGGATGGTTGAATGGTTGCCCCAGTAAGGCAGTAGAGCCTTGTGTTAATAGTGTCAGGTCTGGGATCACAGTAACCATATCCCAGTCATGGCCAATTATTAACTCAATGATCTTATTCTATGTACTTCAATTTCCTTATCCATAAAATGAAGGCAATGATGACAAAAGTCTTGTAGGGTTGTTTTGAGGATTAAGTGGAACACACACACACACACGTGTGTGTCTGTATAAACTGTATATTATGCATTCATATAAATGTGTGTATGTATATGTGTGTGTGTATGAACTGTGTATATATAGCGAGAGTAAGAGCAGTATCTGATACATGGTAGGCACTTTAGAATGGTTAGCCGTTATTATAATCTTGCTCTCTTATCAGTCACCCTAAAAGGGAAATAAAGATCTGACTGCTTCTGTGGTGGCTCTATGGTTTTGTAGCAGGGTTCTTTGAAGTATAATGTTTCTGCTATTCTCTCAGAGCTCTGGAGGAGTAAGAATTATCATAGGCCTTTGATATGGTAGTGAATAAATCAAGTGAAGAGAGACACAATTCTGGAATCACAGGGAAAGGGAGCAGGGGTTGCTGGAGTTGCACTGTGAGGCTATAGCTTTCCATGGCAATTATTAAATATTACTAGTTTTCTGTGCTTCTTCAGAGGAAAGCTAGTGTTTTTGAAATGTATTCTTTTCACTAAAAAGACTCATGTTAAAAAAAACTTATCTTTTGGGAGCATTAGTGTGAACAGAATATGAGAAAACTAATTTATGTCTCTCAGTTCTTAAAGAGTTCTGTTTTTATTGGAGATAGAGCTTAATATTTTTTACTTCAAAAATTAGCAGTATAATTTTTATGTAAGTAATTTGAAATAGCGTAGGTTTGTTAACCACTATAAAACCCAGAAGAGGAAGTGTGCATTGTTGGCTTAAATCACAAAACATGGTGATTTACATCAACCAGTTCTGCAAGCCATCATTCGTGTACTCTGTGGGAGGTGTGAAGCCATAAGACCAAAAAAGAAAGTGTTCGTATTGGAAAAAATTAATAACAAAATAAAGATTTGGTGGAGAATATTGTAAAAACAGAGATCTCATAAACTTAAAGGTTAATTCACATGTTTATTAAGTCTTGATTAATTTCCAGTCATGCATCAGGTTCTCTCCTGTGGTGGAGAAACAAGAATGAACAGACACGATACCTACCCCTAAGGGGACTCAGATTGTAGATAGAGGGGAGAGGGAAAAACTGGGCAATATAAAAGCACCATATAATATTTTTGAGGAATTTGCATTATTTCTCATTATCGTAGTCCTTGTGGACTACCCAAGAGTTGGCCGTATGATCCCTAGACAAATAAATATTTCCTGGGATCTTGTTTGCCAAAGTTGTTTTCAACAATACCTGCAGCTCTGTATTTTGCTTTAAAATTATTTATCTGTCCTTTTTATGTGGGGCTTTGTTTTTCTCTAGCATCTTGGGTTACTACTGGGCTTGTGCTTGCAGAGAATACATGCCCGTATTCTGATCCAGAATGCTCTAAGCTGTCTGGAGATTGCCTGTGTTGACACTGGTTGGGAGCTCTTGCTCTCCAGCCAGAACTTGTTTATTTCAGTGAAGCCTCTAATAGATTTTGCTTTAGATCAGCTGCAAACCACAAAGTGTTTTCTGAAGTTGATGCATCTGGTGGGATCCCATTGATGTAACCAAACTTATTGATAAGTACATTTTCTTCTCAAATTATTTGACTTGTTATATTCACCAAATACAGATTAGTTAGCTCTGTTGGTCTTAAATTTTTTTTTCTATTCTCTTCAATTAAGTATTTTTAAATGTCCCTATTATATAGAGCCTTGTTATTCTTGACTCCACAAGTTTAAGTGTTAAAAATTTCTTATTTTTTTTCAAAAATTTTAAATCCTTGCCCTTTTATCTTTTCAGAATAATTTTAGAACATTTTGTCAATTTAAAAAATGTCTATTGGAGTTGTGTTAAATTTATAAACTGTTATGAAAATTAATGCATTTTAGCAGTATGTATTCAAGCTCTTGGAAGTCGTTTGGATCTCTCAACAAAGGTTTGTGGTTCTCTTTAAATAGGGCTTCCCCTAAAACAGGGCTCCGAAGGTCCTTTGAACAAACTGGAAAATTATTGGAAATATCAAGTCTTTGAACTTGGTGGGTCCACCTTACCATTTCAGCTGACCAATAATAATATAATAAAATCAGATTTTGGGAAAATAGCTTCTTACTTTGGAAAGGATCTTATCTGACCCTCTCATTTATTATAAAGTAGATACTCTTATAATCCCCACTTTTACATATTTTCTCTGCCCATGATGCTGTTTTACCCTCATTGATGTATTTTTAAATCCTGTATATCCTTCAGAGTCAGTTAAAAGTTATCTCTTCCCCAGAGCATTTTTTTTCTCTAGTTTTATTGAGCTCTAAATGACATACAGCATTGTATTTAAGATGTACACCATCATAATTTGATGTATGTGTATAGTGCAACATGATTGCCATGGTAAGTTTAGTTAACTCAGAGCTTTTTTTGATCTTCCCAACTGAAAGAGGTACTCTTTTCTCCCAAATGCCTTTATCTGTGTGGCTCCTAGGGAATGTATAATTTGCATTTTATTATGTCCAAGTCTCTGGATCACTATAGCATCCAGCCTAGGACTTGTTACATAGAGGACACGCAAGTGGCCATTTTGTTAGTGGTCACCTAGGTGCCTGGCTGCCCAGCTGTACGGCTTTAAGGCTGGAGAAGATGTCGTGCAGGCTGGCTTTTTGTGGGGCGAACGCCCAAATATACACCCCCACACCACCGAGCTGCAGCATTCGCTCACTAACGAAACCCACGTTTTAGGCATAGGATATGCATATCTGTTACCAATTTTATGTCATGTTGTGTGTCACAACCTCATGTAAAAACAAAACAAAACTTGATAATACTGAGTCCTTTCCTGAGAGGATATTAGAATTGTCATAGATGTAAAATAATCATTACTTCTGATCTCCAGTACCTCTTACTTTTCCTTTTTTTTCTTGCTACTGTGCTAGATCTCATGTTTTTATAATAGTGCTTTGTGAAATCCAGATCTGTTTATATATAGAGACATTTTCTTTTTTCACTTTAAGAGGATTAAAAGAGATCTGGGATTCCAGTGTGTTTCATTAAAAAGGTGGCAATATGGGGCGCCTGGGTGGCGCAGTCGGTTAAGCGTCCCGCGGTCCGTGAGTTCGAGCCCCGCGTCAGGCTCTGGGCTGATGGCTCGGAGCCTGGAGCCTGTTTCCGATTCTGTGTCTCCCTCTCTCTCTGCCCCTCCCCCGTTCATGCTCTGTCTCTCTCTGTCCCAAAAAAAATAAATAAACGTTGAAAAAAAAATTAAAAAAAAAAAAAGGTGGCAATAAAAAGTTTTCTGTCTAGTATATCCAAGATCTTGAACACAAAACAAAGGGCGCATATACATCTGTTCATGGACATATATACAGACTTCTAAGTCCTATGACTTACCTTTCAAATGGAGATTTGGATGGAGTGAACAGATAGGTATGATACAAAGCTGCTTGTTATAGTAAATTGTACCAATGGCTTAGGGTTTTTATTTGTCAGAATGAAATATTTTGAATACTGAAGACAGGTACAACCATAATCAAGCATTGAAATATTTATTGTATTAGCGTTCCCAGCTTCCGTGAAACTTGCAAAGAAAGGAATATTTCCCATTTGTAAGAAAGTATAAAGGGAAATTCACTGCAGTTTGCATTTCTAAGCATAGCAAACTAACAAAAATAAACAGAGTCCTGACCTGGGGATGGCGGGGTTGGGGGGGGAATCCATGTCGCTATTTCATGTCCTAATTTATTTTTTATTCTACTGTAACCCTCGATCAACACCAGTTTCTTTCCTCTCCAAACAAAAAGAGGTCAACATAAACATGCCTGTCAAGGATCTGACAGAACAGATTTATTGTGCAAGTTAGATTTGTTGGCGCGTTCTCTCCTTACATTTTGCCTCAGGTGCTGGATATATTTTTTCTTTCTTGAAATATATATATTTTTCTCTCCTGAAAGAATGCAAACATAAAACACATAGGTTATTCCAAGAACTTCAAGATACGGTATTCTAGCTAAAAAAATTATTAGAATATTCTTTGCTGCTAGGAGAGATACAGTGATAATGAAAAATATATGTGAAAAGTAAGACCTCTGAGAGCTTAATGGGTATCTTTAAAAACTAGAACTTTTGCATATTCCTTACATGAAAAAAGTCACCTGAAAATTGAAGCATTTTTATATACAGGTCAAGAGAAAATACCACCGATCCTCCCTTTTTTATCTTTTAAAAAATTTATCACCTAGATGATTCAGGTTAATTATTTTTTCTGACCTTAATCTTCCAGGAAACGACTTTAATTATCTAGTTAACCTTCCATGTGTAACAACGGTTAAGTAAGGCACCCGACAAGAAGAATATATATATTTTTGAAGTATAAATTCAGTTAACTTGTTTATTGACATCATGTGATTAAAAATACAAAGATGAATGATTTCTCAATTAAATTTGAATTAACTCAGACCTTTTGCTGAAATTAGATCATAGATATCCGACGATCAGGAGACTACGTGAAAAGCGATCAAGCATATCCTGGTTCAGAACCGTCCCTTTACCTCAGGGCTGCTGTAACAATGTACCAGTGCACCACGAATGTGGTGCCTTAAAACAACAAATAAATTCTCGCTTTATTCCTGAGGCTAGTTGTCTGAAATCCAGGTGTTAGCAGGGCCATGTTCCTCCTGAGGCTGGCGAGAATCCTTCCTTGGCTCTCCTCCTTAGCTTCTGGTGTCGGCTGTCAATTCTTAGTATTCCTTGGCTTTACAGCTGTGTTACTCCAGCCTCTGTCATTCTCATAGTGGTCTCCTTACACATGTCTTCACGTGGCTGTTTGCTTATAAGGACACTAACCCTAATGTAGTGATAGTGATTATATCCGCAACAATCCCATCTCCAAACAAGATCACATTCTGAGGTTCTGGACATCAGAACTGCCACATAGCCTTTTGGGAGACACAATTCAACACATAGCAAGTGTCCGTTTGTATTATCAGGATGTGTGTTCTGCCCACTACTGCTGGATTCAACAAAAACCTCCACAGAGACGTACCTAGTAAACATTTTCACGTCACAGTAGTTAGTACCCACCTCCTGATGGTTTTGCCACTGCCGATTACTCCTGCCAACTTGAAATTCTCCCCACCCTTGACTGCTTGGGGAGTGTTCCTGCTATGTAGAACTGGTAATTGTCGAAATGAGCAGAAATGCTAGGCTGTCAAAATGACTAATTATCTTGTACCACTATAGTTATGTCAAAGCTTATCTGATGAAACAGACCTGTATCACTTTTTACTTCCCTTTTTTTGGTATTCTGTAGCCTTATCGGTATTCCACAGGGTCCTGTTACTTTTCTCTTTGAGTATACTTTCCCCAAATGGCCTCACCCACCTGTATGCCTTCAACTACCACTTGTGTATGCCAATAATCGGCTCATTCATATGTCCAACAACCTGTATCTCAGCTGCCTACTGGAGACTTCCATATGAAAGTACCTCAGGAACCTTAAGTTTCTCATCTCAAACTGAACATGTATTTCCCGCAGAGGTTTAGATATCGTTCCAGAATGTTCTTTTTACCTTGCCTATATTCAGTTGATCATTAAATCTCATTATTCAACTTTTTAAACAACTCTTCACTGAACCTTCCTGACCATCCCAGTTATTGCCCAAGTTCAAATTTATGTCTTTATTGGACTGCGGCCTTTTCTGTAAGTGCTTGTATTTGCAGACGTATCCTGCTTTAATCCTCGCTGCATGGTACCTTAGGGTAATTTTAAAACGTGTTTCAGAGCACCTCTCTTTCTTAAAACTCATCATCATCATACTTTAATGATGCATCTTTAGCTTTTTAATTCAGGTCTGAAACCCACGTGTACCCCTCTGGCTGGGTCTCCTGCATTGCTGCAACTGTGCTGACCTATGGGCTATTCCTTGGTCACAGTGTGCCCTTGCATGGCCTTCTACCTATGATTCTGAAATTTGCTCTGCTAGGAATAAACTCCCACTGTGTTTCATCCTGCTGCCATGAGCCCTTTAAAATTCTTTTTAAGTGGCATCTTCTTAAGGAAATCTTCATAACTGAAAGAGACCCCCAGGCTATGTTACAGTTGAACATTGTTTTGGAGATCTGGATTATGTGAATTTAACTTAATTTTTGATTTTTATTAATCAGTCTAATGATTTGAATTCTCCGTCTGGCCATTGCACAATTAATTGGAAAGATTAGTTGCACTCTTAGAGTTCTACTGTCCCACTATTACTGTTTAGTTACTTTGAAACCAAAGCACATGTGGAGGTGGATTAAAGCAGTACTAGGATTAAGCTAGATTGATGGCTCTTCAGCCAGCATTTCCACTCAGCAGCTATTAAAGCTATTTGGCCTCAAAAATTATTATTTACTTTGAGACAGTTTCATTTCAAATGGAAAAGTAATGTACTGAATGGTAAACAGTGGGGTTGATGTCGGCTGTCTCAGAACTGAACTGAAAATCACCTAATCAATCACAAATTTTGGCTGTCATAATGACTGAATTACCTGGGTGAACTATAGTATGATGAAAAAGAACCTAGTTATATGGACTGTCTGACCTCTGTGTCATCAATTGTACAACAGTCTGATTGATTACTCTGTGACTGGCCTAAACTATCTGGAAAATGATCAATTTTCTGTCATGTTTAATCTTGTCCATATTATAATGGAGGCTATAGCTGAAACTGCATTATATTCCATCCTCTATCACCGGTGAGCAAGGTCACTGTAATTGGTGACACATGAAGCCCTTTCTCATCATGTGAATAGGGAAATTCAGATTTAAACAGTGCCTTAAAAGATGAATCATTTAATTTAATCAGAGTATCTGCAGCTAAGTGGTAGTGCTTCTCTCAAGTAGTACTTGAAAAACCTGGTCCTATCATTTGTGCATCTGCATTGCTGACTTTTATCGTGATTTTGAAAATATCAGATGTTTTGCCACCTGCGTAAGTTTGACTTTTTCTTCTATTCCTGTGTTCTAGGGGATAAGTGTTAATTTTTGAAAAAATAAACTTGCTACAACTAGACAGTGATAAGAATTGTATAGTACATGATTTGCCAGCTACACAGTCTCTAAGTAGTCATTGGTCTACTGATAATGGACAGTGACTATAACTATTTGTAATAAAGTCTTAGTCTTTTTATTTCTCTAAGTGTATACTTGCATACTTGTTTAAACAGTGGGAGCCCACACATGGGACACACGCTAAGAAAAAGGCTAATATGTAAGTGCTATAGTTGCCAGAAACTAAAACTAATTTACTCTTATGGATTGTGGACGCAGTGTTGGGATTCACTGAAATTTAATTTGCATAATCCTTAAGTAAGGATTTCTTGCAGAGTTAAAATTAGCAATTCCTTTCAAAAACTGTGGTTGGCATGTATAATGATTAAGGCATACTACTGTTTTATCTGCCACAATATTCAGTTTGCTGTTCCAGCCATCAATTGTACTATCAGAGTACTTTAAGAGAGATCTTGTAGCAGTAGAATTAAGAATAATTATGGGACACCTGAGTGGCTCAGTCAGTTAAGTGTCTGACTTTGGCTCAGGTCATGATTTTGAGGTTTGTGGGTTTGAGCCCTGCGTCAGGCTCTGTGCTAATAGCTTGAAGCCTGGAGCCTGCTTCAGATTCTGTGTCTCCCTCTCTCTCTGCCCCTCCCCTGTTTTCTCTCCCTCTTGCTCTCTTTCTCTCTCAGAAATAAACATTAAAAAAAACTTCAAGAATAATTATAATTATCCTAGATAAAAAAATACAGCCTACAGAGTAGTTTTTCTTTAAAAAATTTTTTTTAACATTTATTTTTGAGAGGGAGAGAGAGAGAACATGAGCATGGGAGGGGCAGAGAGAGAGGGAGGCACGGAATCCAAAACAGGCTCCAGGCTCTGAGCTGTCAGCCCAGAGCCCGACGTGGGGCTTGAATCCACAGACTGTGATATCATGACCTGAGCCGAAGTTGGATGCTCAACTGACTGAGCCACCCAGGCACCCCTACAATTACTCATTTTAAAAATTTAGCACATATAGAAACCAAAAGTTGTAGTGTATGCCAAGTAATGGGATATTGTCAAAATAAAGCTAACTTGAATTATAAGAATTAAAGAGGCATTTCTGAAAAATTATGAAACAATTTGAAATCACTTAAATTTTAGGATTTGAGGAACTTCTTGGTTTATTTTAAAATTTTGGCCCTTGATGACTACATTTCAAGGTAATGTCAATAACACATTAGAACCCAATTGTGCGCGCGTGTGTGTGTGTTTATCTCAACACTGGTTACTCCTTAAGGATTCTGATTGCTTGGGTTAACTATCATGTCTTTAAATTATTAATTTTGTAGTTTTAATTTTAGCTTATCTATTTGGAAACACATGAATGTGGGAATACATTTAGGATATATATTAACAAAACAAACGAAAGCCCTGACAGATAAACTTTCTTGCTTTAAATTACTTTAATGATTCAGCATGTTATCTTTGATGTATATCCAAGAACAATTCATGTACATGTGCATCAAAAAGTTCGAGTAAAAATGAGCATAGCTTCATTTTTCATGTAAGCTCTAATTTGAACGTGACTCCAATGTTCTTCAAAAATAGATCAGTACATTGTGAGACGTTGATACAATGGAACAGTCTACACAGTGGGATACTCTACACAATGAAAATGGGCAAGTTAAAGCTAGAAGCAACAATGCACACATAAACTTATGAAATAAAGGAGTCTGGCAAAAATAATACTGCATACTTCAATTTATAGAAAATTCCAACTGTAGTAAGTATTAGAATTCATGATAAAGGTCCCTCTGGGAGGAGGGAAAGGGGTAATGATTGGGAGGGTACACAAAGAAGACTCATGGAGGGCATTGTTTCTTGATCTGGAGGGTTATTTGGATTTATTTATCTGGTGATATTTCCTGGGTGATTTATAAACTTTTCTGTAACTATATTCAACAAAACAGTTCTTAAAATTAGTTTTCAAGGGTCCCTTTAATAAAAAAAAAAAACACACCCTAATCTGAAAATTAAAAGCAAGTTCAGGATTTTTTGATTATTTAAAAAATTTTTGATTTCAGTATAGTTGTGTACAATGTTATATTAGTTTCAGGTGTACAACATAATGATTCAGTACTTCTGTGTGACTCAGTGCTCATCATAAGTGTACTCTTAATCCCCTTCACCTGTTTCACCCATCCCCCTGCCCACCTGCCTTCTGGTAACCATCAGCTCTCCATAGTTAAGAGTCTGTGTTTTGGTTTGCCTTTTTCTTTTTGTTCGTTTGTTTTGTTCCTTAAAAAAAAATTTTTTTTTTTAATTGAGAGAGAGCATGTGTGTGCTTGGGTGGGGGAGCAGAGAGGAGGGAGAAAGAATTCCAAGTAGGCTCTGTGCTGTGAGCTCAGAGCCCACCATGGGGCTCTATCTCACGAACCATGAGATAATGACCTGAGCTGAAATCGAGTTGGACCCTTAACCAACTGAGCCACCCAGGCACCCCTTATTTGTTTTGTTTCTCAAGTTACACATATTAATTAAATTATATTTGTCTTCCGGGGCGCCTGGGTGGCTCAGTCGGTTAAGCGCCCGACTTCGGCCCGGGTCATGATCTCGCGGTCCGTGAGTTCGAGCCCCGCGTCAGGCTCTGTGCTGACAGCTCAGAGCCTGGAGCCTGTTTCAGATTCTGTGTCTCCCTCTCTCTGGCCCTCCCCCATTCATGCTTTGTCTCTCTCTGTCTCAAAAAAAAATTATATTTGTCTTCCATTGACGTATATCACTGAACATTATGCCCTCTAGATCCATCTTTGTTGCTGCAGATGGCAAGATTTCATTCTTTTTCACGGAATACACTGCTATTTTATCCATTCATCTGTTGATGGACACTTGGGTTGCTTCCACAATTTGGTTATTACACATAATGTTGCAATAAACACAGAAGTGCATATATCTTTCTGAATTAGTGTTTTTATATTCTTTGGGTAGATACTCTGTAGTGCGATTCCTGGATCACATAGTAGTTCTACTTTTAATATTTTGAGGAACCTCTAAACTGTCTTCCACAGTGGCTGCCTTTTTTGCATTTCCAATATTGCAAGAGGGTTCCTTTTTCTCCACATAGTCACCAACACTTGTTCTTTGTGGTTTGGGTTTTAGCCATTTTGACATGTGTGAGGTTGATATCTTACTGTGCTGTTGATTTATTTGCATTTTCCTGATGATGAGTGATGTTGAGCATCTTTTCACGTGTCTGTTGGTAATCTGGATGTCGTCTTTGGAGAAACATCTGTTTATATCCTCTACCCATTTTAATTAGATCGTGCACGTGTGTGTGTGTGTGTGTGTGTGTGTGTGTGTGTGTGTGTGTGTGTGTATTGTCTGTGTGTTGAGTTGTAGAAGTTCTTTATATATTTTGGATACCAACCCTTTATCAGATACATCATTTGCAAATATTTTTTCCTATTCATCAGGTTGTCTTTTAGTTTTGCTGGTTGTTTTCCTTCATTGTGCAGAAGCTTTTTCTTTTGATACAGTCCCATAGTTGACTTTTGCTTTCGTTTTCCTTGCCTCAGGTGACCTGTCTAGAAAAATATAGCTGTGGTTGGTGACAGAGAAATTTTACTGCCTGTGCTCTCTACTAGGATTTTTATGGTTTCAGGTCTCACAAATAGGTATTTAATCCTTTTTGAATTTATTTTTGTCTATAGTGAAAAAAAATTGTCCAGTTTAATTCTTTTGCATGCAGCTTTCCAGGTTTCCCACACCACTTGTTGAAGAGACTTTTTCCTTTATATATTCTTGTCTCTTTTATAAAAGATTAACTGACCATATAATAGTGGGTTTATTTCTGGGCACTCTGTTTTGTTCCATTGATGTATATATCTATTTTTGTGTTGGTACCATATTGTTTTGATTACTGAATCTTTGTCATGTATCTTGATATCTAGGATGTGATACCTCCAGTTTTGTTCTTTTTCAAGTTTGCTTTGGCTTAGTGGGGTCTTTTGTGGTTTCATAGAAAATTTAATATTATTCTAGTTCTGTCAAAAATGCTCTTTGTTTTGAGAGTGATTGCATTAAATCTGTAGATTGTTTTCTGTAGTATGGACATTTTAATGATATTTGTTATTCCCAAATATTCCTATGAGCATGGAATATCTTTCCATTTGTGTGTGCGATCTTTTGTCAGTGTTTTATAGTTACCAGAGTATAGGACTTAGATATGCTTGGTTAAGTTTATTTCTAGATATTTTATTATTTTTGGTGTAATTGTAAATGGGATTGTTTTCTTAATTTCTCTTTCTGCTACTTCTTTATTAGTCTCTAGAAATGCAGTATGTTTCTGTGCATTGATTTTGTGTCCTACAGTGTTACTGGATTGATTTATAAGCTCTAGCAGGTGGTGTGTTTTTTTGGGTTTTTTTTTTTTTTTTTGATGGACTCTAGGGTTTTCTATATAGAGTATGATTTCACCTGCTAATAGTGAAAGTTGTACTTCTTCCTGATTTGGATGCCCTTTCTTTTTGCTGTCTGATGGCTGTCTAGGACTTACAATACTATGTTGAATAAAAGTGGTGAGAGTGGACATCCTGGTCTTGTTTTTGATCTTAAGAGAAAAGCTCTCTGTTTTTCCCCATTGAGTATGTTAGCTGTGAGTTTTTCATATATGACCTTTATTATGTTGAGGTATGTTCTCTCTAAACCTATCTTGTTGAGGGTCTGTATTATAAATGGGTATTGTAGTGTGTCAGATGCTTTTTCTGCATCTGCTGAAATCATCATATGGTTCTTATTTTTTCTCTTGTTGATATGATGTATCACATTGATTTGTGAATATTGAACCACTTTTGCCTCTCAGGAATAAATCTCACTTGATTGTGGTGAATGATTTTTTAAATGTTTTGTTGGATTGGTTTGCTAGTAATTTTGGTGGGGAGGATTTTTATATCTGTATTCATCAGCAACATGGGCCTATAAGCTCTCTTTTTTCTTTTTTTGTGGTGCCTTTAACTAGTTTTGGTTTCCGGGTAATGCTGGCCTCATATAATGAAATTAGAACCTTTTGTTCTGTTACTTTTTGGAATAGTTTGAGAAGAATAGGTATTAACTCTTATTTAAATGCTTGGTAAAATTGACTTGTGAAGCTCTGTGCTCCTGGACTTTGGTTTCGAGGGAGTTTTTAGATTACTGACTCAATTTCATTGCTCGTATTCAGTTAAAATTTTCTATTTCTTCCTGATTCACTGTTGGGAGGTTATGTTTCTAGGAATTTATCCAATCTTCTAGGTTGTCCAATTTGTTGGCATATATTTTTTCATAATATTCTTTTATGATCCTTTGAATTTTTGTGGTGTCATTTATTTCTCCTCTTTTATTTGTGATTTTGTTTGAGTTCTCTTGCATGTGCATGCTTTTTTTTGTTTTTGTTTTTTGTTTTTTGTTTTTTGTTTTGTTTTTGGTTGTCAGTGAATCTGGCTAAAGATTTATCAATTTTGTTAATTTTTTCAAAGAACCAGCTCCTGGTTTCATTGATCTGTTCTGTTTTTTAGTTTCTATTTTGCTTATTTCTCTTATAATCTTTATTATTTCCCTTCTACTGGTTTGGGATTTTGTTTTTCCAACTCCTTTATGTGTAAGATTAGTTTGCTTATTTGAGATTTTTTTTTCTTCTTGAAGTAAGCCTGTATTGCTATAAATTTACCTCTTAGAATAGCTTTTGCTGCACCCCAGAGATTGTGGACCTTTGTGTTTTCATTTTCATTTGTTTCCATGTATTTTTTGATATCCTCTTTGATTTCATGGTTGACCCATTGTTTGGCAGCATGTTATTTAACATCCATGTGTTTGTGTTCTTTCCAGAGAACACGTATTTGTGTTTTTCTTGTGGTTAATTTCTGTGTTTGTAGTGTTATGGTTGGAAAAGATGCATGGGAGGACTTCGGTCTTTTTGAATTTGTCGAGACTTGTTTAGTGGCCTAATATGTGATCTGTTTTGGAGAATGTCCTGTGTATGCCTGAAAATGTGAATTCTGCTGTTTTAGGATAGAATGTTCTGAATATATCTGTTAGGTCTATGTAGTCCCAGTGTGTCATTCAAAGCTACTGTTTGCTTACTGATTTTTTATGTCGATGATTGATCCATTGGTATAAGTGGAGTGTTAAAGTCCTGTACTATTACTGTATGCCTATTAGTTCTTTCCTTTATATTATTCGCTGCTTTATGTATGTATAAAATAATTAGAAGTTGCAAGTATAAATAATTAGAATTGTTATGTCTTCTTGTTGGATTGTTCTCTTTATGATTATAAAATGTCCTCCTTTGTCTCTTGTTACAGTCTTTGTTTTAATGTCTATTTTGTCCAAAATAAATATTGCTATCCCAGCTTTCATTTGACATCTGTTGACCCAATAAATGCATTTCCATCCCTTCACTTTGAATCTGTATGTGTCTTTAAGTCTGAATTGAGTGTCTTGTTAGGTATCTTATAGATGTCACCCATCTTATATAGGGGTAATTTTTGTTATCCATTCTGTCACCCTATGTCTTTTGGAGCATTTAGTCCATTTACATTTGAAGTAATTATTGATAGGTATATACTTATTGCCATTTTGTTGTTTATGGTTGTTTTTGTAGTTGTGCTCTGTTCCTTTTTTGCTCTCTTTCACAGTTTGTTTTCTTTAGTGATATACTTGAAATCCTTTTTCTTCTTTTGCTGTCTTTTAATGGTTTTTGATTTGTGGTTGCCGTTAGGCTTATATATAAAACATCTTAGGCATATAGCAATCTATATTAAGCTGATGGTTGCTTAGATGTGAACCATCTGTATTCTTTGTGAACCTTTCTGTATTCTTCTCCCCCCACCCCTCACATTTTAGGTATAAGGTGTCATACTTTTTATCCTTTTATTTTGTGAATATCTTGACTGATTTTTATGGATATATTTAATATTACTGATTTTGTGTTTTCTACTTCTCTTATTCCTACTTATGGTGTTTCCTTTTGTATTCAGAGAGTCCCCTTTAATATTTCTTGCAGGACTAGTTTAGTGGTGATGAAGTCCTTTAACTTTTGTTCAGGGAATTCTTTATCTCTCCTTCTATTCTGAATGATAGCCTTGCTGGATAGGGTATTCTTGGTTGGAGGTTTTTTTTTTCCTTTCAACCTTTTGAATATATTATGTTGTTCGTTTCTGGCCTGTGGTTTCTGCTGAAGATCTGCTGATAGCCGTATGGGGTTTCCCCTGTATGTATTTGTTTTCTCTTGCTGCTTTAAAATTCTTTGTCACCACTTTTTGCCATTTAATATCTGTGTGTCTTGGTTGAACTTCCTTGGGGGTTCTCTATGCCTAGTGGATCTGAATATCTGTGTCCTTCTCCAAATTTGGGAAGTTGGCAGTTATTTTTTAAAATAAACTTTCTATTACCTTTTCTCTCTCTTCTTCTAAGATAATGCATGTGTTACTATGCGTGATGGTGTTCCTGAGTTCCCTTAGTCTATTTTTACTTTTTATTCTTTTTCTCTCTTGTTTAGCTTCATTGCTTTCCATTGCTCTCTCCTCCAGGTTGCTGGTCTGTTCTGCTTCCTCTACTTTATTATCTATTCCATTTAGTGTATTTTTAATTTACTCCTTGAGTTTTTCATCTCTGATTCTTCTTGGTTATCAGTCTCTTTGTTGAGGGTCTCACTGAGGTCCTCCACTCTTGTCTCAAGTCCAGTGAGTATCTTTATGACCATTATTTTAAATTCTCTATCAGTCATATTACTTATCTTTATATACCCCACAGAAGAACATGGATGTAGGCATGCTGTTGGCAAGTTAGGTGGAGATGTTGCACTATGCTGGTTCCCACAGGTATTGGTGTATCTAGGCTGGGGGTGGGGGAGTGAAATGGTACCTGCCAGATCTTTTGTTATTGGGGAAGTCTCCCAAAGATACGTGTACCTCCAGCATGTGTTCTGAGAGTAGTGAATAAATCTTCCTGTATACCCTAGGCATTTTTCCAACTGCTGCTTTTATATCATATCTCAATGGGGCTCTTTGTTGTACTGTATCTTGAAGGGTGGGGATTCCACCCTTTTGGCTCTCCCAGAGCTGATTTTTTAATTTCCAAGTGTTAGGCCACACTGATGGTTAGGCCCCTCTGGTTTTCAAAGCCATGTGTTAGGGGGAATTTACCTTTCCCATATCAATCTTTCATTTTTGTGGTCCCCAGCATGGGGTTCTGGTCCTCCCCTCTCTCCATGTCAACCATGCCTTTCTCCAGTGGAGAGTCTTGCAAGTCAATTTGACTTTTGACCTGTCTCCACCCTTTCTGTGTTCTTTAGGTACACTTTTCTCTACATTTAGCTATGGAACATTTGTTGTGCCAGTCTTTGGGTAGTTTTCTGGGTTATTTACACCCATGTGGGTGTTACCTTATTGTGTCTGTGGAATGAGTGAGCTTAGGATCCTCCTACTCAGCCACCTTCCCCCAACATGTCAAAAACCACAGTATTTTTAACAAGCCATTCAGTACATTAGTTTTAAGTTGGTTACTATTTTGTTATTAACTGTGGTCACCATGCTGTACATACTATCCCTATGACTTATTTTATAACTGGAAGCTTGTACCTTTGGACTTCCTTCATTCATTTCCTGTTTATTATAATAAAGATGCTGAAGAGAACTATTAATGTGGCTTTTAAAAGGATTTCATCTGATATGATTTGTTTCTATTTCATAGACTATAATATTTTAGAGATGGAAGCTTATTATCATAAACTCCTTATTTTATACCTGCAAACACTGAGGGTATGGCATCATTAAGAGACTTGTTCTAGTTTCATTCGCTGCTATAACTTTGGTACTTAATATGATCTCTGCTACAAAATTGATTCTCAATATTTGTTAGATGAATTATTGTAAGTAAGCTTTTCATTGACAAAAGTATGGTAGTGAAAGATATGATTCTATTTCTCATGTTTCTTCTACCCAAGCTGTTCTTTGCTTGGCCTTTGACTGTAAGTCTCAAAAGTTATTTTTTAATAGCTTTGTGAAAAGAGAAATAAAAAATTGTATCTTATCATAGAAAGGTAATAAAACACCTCTTAAATAACTATGCCCAAATATTAATAAACTCCACATTTATGGAAACATTTTTATTTTAAAGTTTTGTGAATATGTATATACTTACATATACATATGTAATCTTAATAGAATCTTAATAGAATAGGGTTGTGAAATAACTTCAACAGGCATAGATTTTGGTGGTAAAAATCTTCCTTTATTTCAGTCTAAATTACAGATGTTTTGACAACAGATGGTCCTTCTTTTTGAATGTTGGGATGCTTTCCAGTTATACCAATTCAATTACTTTTAAGGGTATCTTTAAGGGCTTACGGTAGTCTACCCATGCTAAGGTCCTATAGAATTGTATGCAATACAGTCACCTTTTGCGTAAGTGTTCACAGTGTTAAGCAATCAGAGATTGGAGAACCTATTTAGAGAATTGCCAGAGATGAAGCTGGCATGGGTAAAGAAAACAATTATTAGCTGCCAATATTGTGGGTATATGAAATCAGGCAAAACTCAAAGGAGGAAGAGAGGCAAAAATCAGAAGAGAGAAAATTAAATTTGGTTTTCTGAGAAGTTTCCTGATGGAGGAGGGAGAAATTAGGGTCTCCATTAAACAAACAAACAAACAAACAAACAAACAAACAAGAATGTTGCTGTGATATTTGGAAGGCCTACGATGGGTTTTTGACCTGAGAGGAGAAGGTTCTATCTGGGAATCATACAGGGGTGAGTGTCTTTAGTAAGTCACATTAACAGGCTAAGAAAGACTGATAGTGTTTTGACTTTTCCTTTGAAAAACTTATTCCTGGGTGACAAGACTTGGTGTTCAGGGGCGCCTGGGTGGCGCAGTCGGTTAAGCGTCCGACTTCAGCCAGGTCACGATCTCGCGGTCCGTGAGTTCGAGCCCCGCGTCAGGCTCTGGGCTGATGGCTCGGAGCCTGGAGCCTGTTTCCGATTCTGTGTCTCCCTCTCTCTCTGCCCCTCCCCCGTTCATGCTCTGTCTCTCTCTGTCCCAAAAATAAATAAAAAACGTTGAAAAAAAAATTTAAAAAAAGACTTGGTGTTCAATATCTACTAAATAAAAATATTTCCCCGACTTCCTACCACTTTCACACACTCAAGGACTAATTTATATACATTTCACAAAAATTCCAAAATGTTTTGAAAAAACACAATGATTTAGATTCTAATATTTTCAATTATAGCCTAATCAAGTCTTTTGAGCATTATCTTTAGAAAAGAACTTGGTCAGCTAAAGTCTTTGTTTCTCCCTCCCTCTCTCTCTCTCTCTCTCTCTCTCTTTTTTACAAAAGTTTTAGCATTCTGGAGCTCTTATTTAATAATGCAGTGGTATTATTATAATTCTTTGTTAGCCAAATTAGGCGTTTTTCTTTCAATAGAAGTTTATTGAAGTTTAAATAAACTAGATACTTTTCTAGGTGTTCTATAAATATGTAAAGCCTTTAGTATTATGCAGTGGTAGGCTTTGTTGATTTTCCTGGGTAATTCAATCTTTAAATCGAACCTTTGAAGTATATAGAATTCTTAAAAGTACTTAAAAATTCATTTGTGTCTGCAGTTGTTTGAAATCTGTACTGCTGCAGGATAAAATATTTCCACTGAAGATTTCTCAAAGAGCTAGCTGCAGTCTGTTATTGAATATTTGGTTTGTGGAAATTTGGGGGGAACAATATGGGATCTTTTTTCAAAGCAATATTAATTGATTCATTATTTATTTCACAAGTATTTATTGAGTATTTGTGATGTCTGGTGCATTATGTTATGCATTGCATTTGCAAAGGTTAAGACATTCTTATCTTCACTCACTAGAAGTTTACATGCTGATTTACAGTTTGATAAAGACCCTTCAAAACTGGAAACTAATGATGTCTTGCATTTGGCCCATAAAACACTGAGAAATTGTCAATTCCATAGTGACAACCGTTGGGTATTATATTCCTTGTTCCAGGAGATGTTAAGTTCCATAAAACTGTGTGCATGTATGTACCTATGTGTGTCTGTGAATGACAGGGAGTAGGTGAAGCTGAGGGAGTTTGTTTAATAATGAAAAGGCTAATAATGAAGAAGGTTCTTTTTCATTAAAAAAAGTGCGGTTATATTTTATGCAAAATACAGTCTCACAGCAGTGATGTGTTGGAGCTGGCTTGTACCCACTCCTGAAAGGAGACTTGAACCAGCTGGTAGGAGACGATTGTTAAATTTTCAAGAATTTTGTGAGGTGATTGTTAAACACAGCTGTTTATTAAAAACTAACAATAAGTCTATAATTAAGTAAATTATACGAAAATCAAATTAGTGTTAGATACCCATCATGTCCTGATTTTACCACATTTCATTCTCTATGTTCTTGAGTTCGATTACATGTATTGTACCTGTATGGAGGAGAAACTGTAATACGGTGTGCTACGGGGCAGCTCTTCCCAGCTCTGCATTCGGTGACATTAGGGTGATAGCTTGAAATCGGCTGTGGGAGTATTTACCCTTCAAAAATAGGCAAACACTACAAATCAAGTCCCCCACTTCACACTGCAAAAGGCAATTGTTAAACATTTGCTGACATACCACTGACTCACATGAGAGGCTCACCACTCTTTTTTGTTTCAAAGGGTAGAATCACAGCCTCATTAACATTTATTTTCTCTTAGTCCAAATTTGTCATTTCTCACCTTGTAGGACTTAAGTGAAACAGATGGCAAATCTTTGAACTAATTAATCACTGTTCTCAGAGTTGCATTTTGTGTTTAAGGGAGCTGATGTAGGACACAGAGGAAACGAAGGCTTCCCAAGTCAAGCTACAAACAGAATTTACTTTGTTTAAAGTCATGGCAGTGTAGAAAAGCAAATAAACAGAATTAAAATGGGCATAAAGAAACTTATTTAGTGTCCTGTCAGTAGTGAAGCTTCTTGTAAAGACATGGATTAAATGAATATTCATCCCAGATTAATAATCATTCAGTAATTATCTCTGGTGCTTTGTCATTATGAGAACAAGCTAGCATTACTTCATCAATAACTGGGCATTTGGGGGGCAATTATGTATCTCTAACAATTCATTGAATATACAGGATATTGAGTCCAAAGTATATAAAAGTGCGTGCGCGCACACACACACACACACACACACATACATAGATACATTTTTTGGTATATTACAGCTAAATATCATTATTTTCATTACTTTTTATATCTTACTAAGCTCCTTATAATTATTAGTTCACATGTAAAGTTGTGGTTTTCTTACTGAGGAAACTGAGAAGGCCAAGTGATCTTAGAATTTTAACAAACCACATATAAAAAAATATGAAAAGGAAATAAAAGGATAATAAGAAAAAGCAGTTTTATGATAATTGGTGGAGAAAAATCTTTTACAGAATTAATATTCAGCTTTGTTCTGCAGAGAAAGTCCATTTATAAAACTTCTGTGTCTATGTAGATCCAGAGGTTAACCAAGTTTTTTCTGTAAAAGGCCATATAGTAAATATTTTAGGCTTTGCAGGCCATAGAATCTGTTACAGTGATTCAGCTTTGTGGCTGTTGTGGTGCTGGAGAGACAGTGTGTAATCAGAGACAGTATGTAAATGAACAATAGCGGCTGTGTTCCTGTAAACTATTAAGGGGTCAAGATTTGGCTCCTGGGGCTGTAGTTTGCCAGGACTTGATCTACAACAGCAGAGATTTGGTAAATCACCCCAGATGAATTTCTCAGAACAAATGTTCTCTTTTAGGACCTGAATTACTTGACTAGGGATTCTATTTTGATCACAATTTTGGGGGAATTATGGAATTTACCTTCATTTTTGTTGTCAAGATTGATGTGGCAGGGAAATAGTGCACTCTCACCGTTTGCGGTGGACTGAGGTAGTTATCCAGATGTTTTACGCTCTAGAGTATTTCCTCAATTATCTGCATGCAGTTTGTGAGACTGTTGTAGGAAATCTTAATCCCAATCTTCTAATGTGATTTTCACATTTAGAGGCACATGTTAAATTTGCTGGTCATAAGATCACCATGAAATCTTATGGATGGGAAATGTAAACCAAATCCTTGGTTTAAGGATTTATCTTTTTAAACAGGAGATTTCAAGAGTAAGATAAAAGTTTGGTAACTGAAATGAACATATTTCAATAATATAAGGACAAGACAATACTTTTCAGTCCTCCCTTTGTGAAACTGTCCTGAGAACAAGCAAATAGAACCTACCCACTGGCTCCTGGAGGATAAAATGTGAACCAACTAGTGTACGTATTGAGGCTGATGGTTACTTTTAACATTTTCTGAGTATTTCTCTGGTGGTGTTTTGGATAAAATTAACATTTAGATTGGCAAACTGAGTAAAGCAGGTTGCCCTCCATTATGTCTGTGGGCCTCATCTAGTCAGTTTGAAGGCCTGAATAGAATAAAAAGACTGACCTTTCCCTGAGTGAGTCAGATTTGTTCCTGACTGATGGCCTTTGCACTGGGTCGTTGGCTTTTTTTCCTGCCTTTGGACTCAAACGAAACATCAGCTCTTCCTGTGTCTTGAGCCTACTGGTCTTCAGATTGGAGCTGTACCAGTGAGTCTCCTTGCTGTCAGGCCTTTGGTCTCAGACGGAACTAAACCATCAATTTTCCTGGGTCTCTAACTTGCTGGGACTCACCCTGCAGATCTTGGGACTTGCCAGCTTCTATAATTGGGTAATTCCCTTATAATAAATCTCTTTCTGTATATATTGGTTCTATTTTTCTGGAGAACCATGACCAATACATTAAGATAAGTTTGCTTATCAAGACTTTTTCAAGGTGGTTGCCACACTCCATCCAACAATCCAAACCATTCTGTCATAAACTCTGTACAATTCTACCCAGTTTTCTGCTTTGCAAGATTTAACCACAAATCACCTAGCCTGGTCTTTTAAGACTCAGTAAATAAAGGGGCGCCTGGGTGGCACAGTCGGTTAAGCATCCGACTTCAGCCAGGTCACGATCTCGCGGTCCATGAGTTCGAGCCCCGCGTCAGGCTCTGGGCTGATGGCTCGGAGACTGGAGCCTGTTTCTGATTCTGTGTCTCCCTCTCTCTCTGCCCCTCCCCCGTTCATGCTCTGTCTCTCTCTGTTCCAAAAATAAATAAACGTTGAAAAAAAACTTTAAAAAAAGACTCAGTAAATATGGTTAACTTAGTTTTCCTTTTGGACGCTACCACAAATGGATCACGGAGATTCTCTCTCTTAACATAGTAGGTATAATAATCATACTTTTGCTCAAAGCTGTTTTTTTCTGAAGGTCTTAAAGAGTTCACAGTTAGAATTTACTGGACATTGATTCAAATTAGGTACCCATTCATCATTCAACAAATATTTACCATGGACCAGGCCTGGTTTTTGGTTGCTGGGAGTGTGCTGGTCAGTAAGAGGAATGCAGGCCTCTTGTCCACGTCTAACAGAACTTAGATCTTGGGAAATTCTCTCTACTATGGAGACTTTAGTTGTGTAAACCCAGACTTATTTCTCACCTGATGCTGACTTTCTTTCCACTGATAGTTGACAGTTTCTCTTGAACACCTTCTGTAGGAACTTGTAAGTAAAAAGAGATGTGCTCACACATAATAGCACCTGCTTGTCATATGTCAAGGATGTAGTAAAACTGCTTCTGAGTTCAGTTCTGTTAGGCCATTTTTCCCAATCCACTGTTGAGTTTTCTGTCCCTCCACCTTTACCATGTGTTTATGAAAAGGCAACTGGGATCTGCTTCACACATACATGGACCTATTGACTTGTGATTCTGAACAGACCCACTGACTCGTATGTGGGCTGCAAGTCAGATATAAACTGCAACCCTTAGGTTTAGCCGGATGCTGCAGTGAAACTCACTTCTGCCTCCAGTGTGTCACAGTTCGTTGGCATTTCGTTTCTGTGAATGTACTCAAGATAACAAAATCTCCCATTAAATTGATGGATGATTTTTTTTTCTTTTAGCGTAAAGCAAAATAAGAATCAATCCTTCACTTTATTAAAAATAATCAAATTTCATAAAAGTTATGACTTAGAGAAAGGAAGGCTGACATTTATAATGATCCGAGTAACTGTTTTCATGCAAATGTCTTTTTTACATTCTGTTCACAAAAAGATCCTCAGCAGAGTAGATCTTGTCACTTACTTAGAGAAGAGTAAAGATTATGAAAAGTAGCAGGTGTTGGGGAGGAGAAAGCAATTCATTGACATATCTGCTGCATATATTAAAGAAAGGTAAGTTATTAAAATATATGTAGCTGTGTTTGAAGTGAACTACAAATTGCTGAGAACCAATTTTTCAAAGCACTTACTGTCTTTACACTTGTGACTCCAAATCCACAGGTATGTAACTGGTCAAATGCAGCTAATTGTGCCTATATTTGGTCCTACAGCAAGGCAAGTGGCCCGCTATATACCTAATTAATTACACAAGGGAGTAATTATTTCAGTACACAATTTTTGTTGGGAGGCTCTTCCCCCGCCCCCCTCCTTTTTGGCACGTAGCTGTTGGGATACCTCTTGAGGTAAGAGGAGTTCTTTCCAGCTAATATTTGGCCTTGCTTTTGAAACAGTTGTGCACAGAAGCTTAGCACACCTGTACCAAAAATCAATGGAAGGCATTCCTTTGTTTTTTTTTTTTTTTTTTTGCTTTTGTTTTTTTTTTTTAAATACAGACTTTGCAGCTCAAACATAACCAAACATATCTGGCTTCATTCTCTCATAAAATGAGTGTAACTAATTAGAAAAGCAAAAACGTTACTTTTTATTACAAGACTGTGTTAATGCAGTTGCTTTAGTTTGCCATTATTCCTTAATAAGAGACAATAAAATCACCATAATGCATGGAAAACAACTATCCTCTCTGGGATAAAACTGGATTAATGACATATTTTGTGTTTATAGAAACAAACACAATTTAGCAGCCACTCCTCTCAGGAGATTTTTCTTAACCAGCAGCCAGGTACTTATTTCAGACCTAAAAAGGAAAACATAGTTAATAATATTGAAAGGTTATTAGTGCAATAGGATACTTATCATCCTTGCACAGTAGAGAAAGCAGGTTCGTTTAAAAGAATCATAAAGAAAATTTGCATATTTATATGAATCATAGGACTGTTGGCTTTTTATCTCTCAAGGTTTAGAGTTATTTTTAATTATGAATTCCCTTGCCGATTAGGATCTAACAAGGAAGAAAGTAGTCATTTCTAAATTGAAAAGCTGAAGTATTCTTTGTTAACATAGTTTGAACAGTGAGATAAACTTTCAGATGGTGAGGTGGCATTTTCAGCTTAATTAATTTTGACTTAAAAGTCATAGATGAATAGATTGTCCCTTAACATGAGCCACACCTCCCAAATGCACAGTGAATATACATTATATACCTGATTGCATTGGGTAGTATTGCACTGAAAATGGATGGAGTAGAAAATTTCACATATTTCTTTGTGTTCTTCTGCTCATACTTTTCTTTAAATGAACATGACTCCTTTTAATTGAAAGCAGATTTGGAAATTGAGGAGTAATGTTTAGCCAAGTATATTAGTTTTCTGTTGTTAGTGGCTTAAAACAATACAGATGTCTCACCTTATAGTTCTGGAAGTTGGAAGTCTGAAATGGAAGTCACTGGGCCCAAATCAAGGTTTTGACAGAATTGTATTCCTTCTGGAGGCTGAAGGGGAGAATTTGTTTCCTTGGCCTTTTTAGTTTTTAAGGATGCCAACATTCCTTCACTCATGGCCTCTTCCTTTGTCTTTAGTACCAACATTTGCATTGCTCAGACGTCTGCCTTCTCTGTTACATCTCTGATTCTGATCCTCCTGCCTAGCTCGTGTAGGGATCCTGGTAGGATGATTATATTGGGTATACCTGGATAAATCAGGACAATCTTCCCACCTCAAGATCTCTAATTTGGCAAATTATTTTTTTTTCTACATAGAGTAACATATTCAGAGGTTTTGGGGAATAGCACGTGCACATTTTTGGGTAGCCATTATTTGACCACCACCCTCACTCATTGCTTGACTTATTTAATTCCTGATTGATCGTTTTATGCATTCACATTATTATTATTTTTTTCCCATTTCTTAGTGCTTTCTTTTGAATGTGACATTTCTCTTACATGGATTCTTAGTGGGTTTCTGGTGAATATATCTGCTTCTAGTGATAAGTAATACTGTGGTTCAGACAATTACCTACTTCTTCATTTTTATTATTCATTCGTGAAACTAAGATTTACTGCCTCTTCGTGAAAGATGCTGGGTAAAAAGAAATCAGTAATGACTCACATCAGATTTTTTAGATATAAAATGGTCCTTTTTTTTTCCTTCTTTGAAATTATTGAAAATCACTTCCAAGAGACAGACTGTAGGGTGATGAACTGTTATTACTTACCCCTACTTATTTAGATTTGTGAAGTTACTGTGGTTAAAGTGACAAATGATAGAGATCCTAAATAGGTGTTAAAACTTTATTTTCAAGAAACAGAATTTGCCATACACCTAAAACAAAACCGAACCTCATTTAGCTTCTGCAGTGTGTTGCCATTTCATTACCATCGTTAACTTAAAATGGATTTTTAAAAAACTGAGGGGCGTCTGGGTGGCTCAGTTGGTTAACCATCCAACTTCAGCTCAGGTTCTGATCTCATGGTCTGTGGGTTTGAGCACCGCATCAGGCTCTGTGCTGACAGCTCAGAGCCTGGAGCCTGCTTCAGATTTTGTGTCTCTCTCTGCCCCTCCCCTGCATGCTCGCTCGCGCGCTTTCTCTCTCAAAAGTAAATAAACTTTAAAACAAAACTGGATTTTCATCCAATGGGAAATAAATCTGAGACTTTCTAACACCAGTCACATCCAATGAAATGAAAAGAAGTTGCTACATGGAAAGAGGAAGGGACTATATTTTGTATATAACTCAGTACAAGACAGTTACTTTAACATCTCACAAGCTCTATTTTTCTATTTCCTATATATAGAAAATTATATAGATATTTTTAAAGAAGCTTTGTTATGATATACAATGGGTAATGTTTTCTGAAGGACTTAGTGCATTTTGCAACGTTCTATGTATGTTGAATTTCGTAGAGAAACGTGTGAGAAATTTTAAATCTTAAAGGTGTACTGGTTTTGTAGGAATTCTTTGAGTTTCAATCAAATGTAAACCCATTGAAGCACCTTCTCGGATAAAACTGCCAAGCTCTGCACTTTGTGTTCCTTTCAGGCTGTAGCTTTGTCTTCCAGTAACTCCACTAAAAGCTTCCAGTTCAATGGATGAACTTCTTCTTTTACTTCACTAAGAAAAGGTCAAATTCTATTTCCCCCTCCAATCACCTCTCACCACTTACAAGTGCTGTGATGCAGGGTGAGTTATTGAAAATCCTATTTTACCTTGAGATGTGCAGTTAGTGCTTTCAAGGCTACTAATCAGAGTTGGCACTTTCCTGTCCCTGCTGATTCTTTCACTGCTGAAATCATTTCCCCTTTATTCTAGTTGTTTAAAACAGCCTCAGAAAGACCTTTCCTCTGACTCTTCATGTATATTTACATGTTACTATCTGGACATATACTATAATGGCCTGATTTGAGGATTGCTGCTCTTTGGGAAAATGGTAAAAATGTAAAATAACTTACTAGAAAATAGCATAAAAGAACATAGTCAAAAATACACTCAGCACATAGTGAACTTGGAGGAAAAAAAAGTAATTTTATAATATTTTTAAATAGTATCTGCATGTAAGATTCTGAATTTACTTTTAAATTTATAAACCACATATATGAAAAGCATTATTAGATAGTATATACATAATATGTACTATGTGTGTGTAAGTAAATGTAGTGGTTACAAAGTGTATTTCAAAATAGCTTCATTTGGAGGATAGACCAAGATGGTGTGAAATGATGTTGAGTGAGATGGTGTTGATGACTCCACCATTAAAAAATTTTGATTAAGTTTTTTAAAGAGGATGATTGTGACCCTGACCATGTTAATTTATGAGTTTGCTGAGTTTAGCTTATGACATATTTAAAAAAAAACCTTACTATTCAAAATAATTGGCATGTAATTCAGTATATTGCAGCCAGTTGGTAGTGATGCGTTGGCTTTGGCCATGATCATTGAGCAATCTCACGTTTTCTATACAGAGATAATCATGTTTTCAGCATAAAAAACCCCATAAGTTCTTATAAATGGGTTAAACTTTAGCATTAAGAATTTCACAGACGACAAAGAGCAAGATTTAAAGCAATAACATTTAGCTACAATTAACCCTACACATATGAAATTGTTCTTATTCTAAACCCGTTCATTTCTTCAGAGTTTATCAGAAAGCTCTTTGTATAATGTACTCACAATGCTTACTCTGGAATTGTGACTTGTATGGGCATTGGGAATAACTTTGTCTCTGCAGTGTTAACTGGGATGTTTCCACAGTTTCTGTCAAAGTTCAGGTCGAGCCTCCATTTCTGTTGTTTCCTTCTCACTTTTTCTAGTCTTCTAATAAGCACATTGCAGAAACACAGCAAATGAATATATGAAAGTAAGACATACACAAAATTTGTTATTACATGTCCTCATGTAGACACTCTTTGGATGCCTGCCAGAGAGAAGTCCTTAAATGTCAAGAGTGGTAAGTAAATTGCCCCACTGTCTCAATACTGAATTTATTACGACAGACGCGTCTAGTTCTGATTTATATAAACTTCACTGTGATAAGGCTCATACAAATGTATTACTCTTATTCTAATGTAATTTAATGGCAGTGATGTGATGTTATTTTACAGAGAAATTCTGGAACATGAAAATTCAAAGAGATACTAAAATCTGTTCTCTTGAAGTGTCACGAGCCCTGACTTCTGGTTTCCAGAGATGGGTTATTCAGTTGAAAACTGAGGTTAGATAATCAATTGTCAGGATATTGCATTAACAATGTAGACTTAGCAGGTATTTCATGGTGTCAAAGAAAGAGTGGAATTAAAATGTAAAACCTTTATTTCTAGTCTACCTCTGCCCCATTTTAGCTCAGGTAGTCGTGTGATTTGAAGTTTCATCATTTCTAAATCAAGGCATTATACTTAGTGATATCAAAATACAATTTTTGGATGATTCAGGTCTATATTATCACATACTTGGTGGTAACTAATAATAGCTACCCTGCTTTCAATTTTTCTTCCAGTTCATCCTACACACTGCTTTCAGAACAGGCATCACAAAAGATGTCGTCTGATGTTTGCTTCTGAAATTGTTAGCTATTCCTTGATGACAGTAGTTGACCCTTGAACAAGGCAGGGGTTCAGGTGCCAGCCTGCCTTATGCAGTTGGGAATTTGCATTTAACTTTAGACTCCCCTAAAAGTGAATTACTAATAGCCTACTGCTGACCGGGCCTTGCTGATAGTAGACCTTGTCAATTAACATGCATTTTGTATGTCGTATGTCTTATATACTATATTCTTATAACACAGTAAGTTGGAGAAAATGTTAAGAAAATCATAAGAGAAAATATATTTACTGTACTGTATTGACTGAAAAGCTTTTGTGTATAAGTGGACCCATGCAGTTCAAACCTGTGTTGTTCAAGGTTTAACTATGGGAGAAACTCACCATAGACTCATCTTTATCTGCCCCCCCCTTTTTTTTAATGTTTATTTATTTTTGAGAGAGACAGAGACAGAATGCGAGTGGGTTAGGGCAGAGAGAGAGGGAGGCACAGAATCTAAAGCAAGCTCCAGGCTCCAAGCTGTCAGCACAGAGCCTGACATGGGGCTCGAATTCAGGAGCTGTGAGATCATGACCTGAGCTGAAGTTGGATGCTCAACCGACTGAGACACCCAGGCACCCCAGCCCCCACCTTTTTTAAATAACTTTTGTTACTGAGTTCTCATAAGGTTTCTGCTTCAGCCAGTTTACTAAAAGGAAACCAAAACAAATGAGGAACCAACACACACAAAAAAGCTTTTCAGCTCTATACTCTGCATCAGAATGCCTTTTTTTGCCTATAGGAAAAATTTCTACATCTTTTCAGAATATGGACATTATTTGAGTGCATTACATTTTTGATCTGTATTTTCTTCACATTTTTTATGAAGACTATTCTTAAATTTTAATCTGACACTTACTTGTTTACTCATTCATATTCTTATTCCTTTGATTCCCAAATAGAATATAGACTTTTTGAAGGGAAAATGCATATACTCCTTTGTATTAATTCTTGGTAAATGGGAGTGCATAGTATAAAAAAAAGGCATTCACTCAATACTTGTCAAAAACAATCTATACTTTAGAACTCTTGTTTTCATAGAATTAAAAGAATGCATTTTCTGATGCAAAAAATAAGGTTGAATGAAATTCAAATAAAACTTTGTTTTTTTCTAGCAAGGTAATTTTAAATAAAATTATGTGGCTAGGAAAATGCTAATACAGATATACATATCAGACCCCAAGATTAATTGTTAAGTATTATTTTATTGGGTTCTTATTATTTGAGATGCTATCCATGAGATTCTTAATTTTTTGTGTAACAAGCCCTGTGTTTAACTTGGTGAAACCCAGCCAAGTGAAGCTTAGACCTGTGGCTCTTGCTTTAAGGCCATTCAGCCCAGTTTCATTCAATGTAAACACAACTATTTATACAGAGGACTGTAATGTCTGCATATCCCAGAGCTGTCTTGAAAATACTGAAAGTATCTTCAAGGTACATGGCAGTAAGTTACATAGCAAAACTTCTTAAAATTATACCCTAAAATATGTTTCTTAGCAAAACTTCCTAAAATTAGTCTTTACATATGTGGATATTTTTATTCTCAAGGTGTCTTTTGGTGTTTTTATTCTCTGTCTCATCTTTTTTTCACTATTCCATTTTTGTGCACTATCTTAATCAGTATCATGAATTCCCTGGAGCAAATCAACACAATCTTACTGAGCAGCCTGGGGAGGGCGAAGGCTGTGAATATTATTTACACTTTAATATTTTTACCTATGTCATATATTCTACCTTAGCCCTGTGTTAGAGGTACTATTTTCCTTCTGTTACAGATTGAGGAAAATAAAGGTTAGGGAGAATATATAACTTGTCCACAGGTACTATACCATTTAATATTGCTCATAACAAATCACCCCAGAACTTAATGGTGTAAAATAACTATCAGTCTCACAAATTCTGGGGGTTAGGAATTTGGTCAGGGCAGGGTGAGAATATGATATGTGAAGCCTCAGTGGGAACACTTGAATGCTGGGGATAATGGACATCTGGGCTATAATTGTTTGGAGACATTTTCATTCACATGTACGGTAGCTGATGTTTCTGTTGATTGGGCTCTCAGATCATGTGTTGACTGGAACACCTACACATGGCCGGCCTCTCCATGTGCTGTCTACATGCACTTCAAGGCATGGGGGCTGAGATCCAAGAAGAGTTGAAAAAAGCAAAACAGAAGTGTGGGCTATTTTTATGATCAAACCATGAAAGTTTCAAATGTTTCTTTTGTAGTACTCTGTTGGTTGAGATGATCGCAGAGGTCTGCCCAGATTCAAGGGGAAAGGATATCTAGCTACCTTACCACTTAATGGATAAATGTCAAGGTGCATTGTATGACGAGCATGGGTGGGGTGAAAGTGTTCTAACTATCTTTGGAAAATAAAGTTGTTCAGAGTCCCATAGGTATAGTGAGTATCAGAGTAGGGATTCACACTGAGTTTTCCCTTTTTCCTTTTTTTTTTTTTTTAAAGGCCAACTTTAGTTTTGTCTGTTTTTGGTACATGAATGCTCACGGTAGCTTTTTAAATATTTTATTTTCATCATGTTAAGTGTACTCCTTAATCCCTATTTCCTATTTCCTCAATCCTGGCACCTACCTCCCTTCTGGTAACTGTCGGTTTGTTTTCTATACTTGAGTTTGTTTCTTGGTTTATCTCTCTCTTTTCTTCCCTTTACTCATTTGTATTGTTTCTTAAATTCCATGTATGAGCGAAATTATATGGTATTTGTCTTTCTCTGACTCACTTCACTTAGCATTACACTTTGTAGCTCTATCACTGCAAATGACAAGATTTCATTATTTTTAAGACTGAATAATACTCCACTGAATATATATCACCCTTTCTTCATTCATCTATCAGTGGACACTTAGGCTGTTTCCATAATGTGGCTATTATAAATAATGCTACAATAAACATAGGGGTGCATATGTCCCTTTAAATTGGTGTTTTCATATTGTCTTAGTAAATAGCCAGTAGTGTGATTCTTGGACCATAGCATTGTTCTATTTTTAATTTTTTGAGAAACTGCCATCTGTTTTCCAGAGTTGCTGTACCAGTTTGCACTCCTACCAATAGTGCATGAGGATTCCTTTTTCTCCACATCCTTGCCAGCACTTGTTGTTTCTTGTGTTTTTGATTTTAGCATTCTGACAGGTGTGAGGTGATCTATTTTGTGGTTTTGAGTTGCATTTCCCTGATGATGAGTGATGTTGAGCATTTTTTCCTGTGTCTGTTGGCCATCTGGATGTTGTCTTTGGAGACATTCATGTCTTCTGCCCATTTTTAATTGGATTATTTGATTTTGGGATATTGATTTGTATGATTTCTTCATATATTTTAATCTTTATTTTTGAGGGAGAGAGAGACAGGCTGTGAGCAGGGGAGGGGCAGAGAGAGGGAGACACAGAATCTGAAGCAGGCTCCATGCTCTGAACTGTCACCACAGAGCCCGATGTGGTGCTTGAACCCATGAGCTGTGAGATTACAACCTGAGCTGAAGTCAGACGCTCAACCCATTGAGCCAACCAGCCGCTCCTATTTCTTCATATGTTTTAGACACTCTTTATCACCTATGTCGTTTCCAAATATCTTCTCCCATTCTATTGGTTGCCTTTTAGTTTTGTGGATTGTTTCATTCACTTTGTAGAAACTTACTTTAGTATAGTCCCAATAATTTAGTTTTGCTTTTATTTCCCTTCCTCAGGAGATGTATCTAGAAAACTGTTGCTTTGGCTAATGTCAGAGACATTCATACCTCTGTTCTCTACTAAGATTTTTATGGTTTCAGGTCTCACATTTGGGTTTTTAATACATTTTGGGTTTATCTTGGTGTATGGTGTAAGAAAGCTGTCCAGTTTCCTTCATGTGCATGTTGCTGTCCAGGCGTCTCAACATCATTTGTTGTAGAGACCATCTATTTCCGATTGCATATTTGTTTCTCCTTTGTTAAAGATTAATTCGTCATAAAATGGTATATTTATTTCTGGGTTTTCTGTTCTATTGACCTATGTGTCTGTTTTTCTGCCAGTACCATACTGTTTTAATACTACCGCTTTATAATACAACTTGAAGTCTGGAATTGTGATATTTCCAGTTTTGTTTTACTTTTTCAAGTTTGCTTTTGCTATTTCTAGGTTTTTTGTTTCCATACAAATTGTCGATTGTTTGTTATAATTCTGTGAAAAATGCTTTTGATATTTTGATAGAGAATGCTTTCGGAAGTACAGAAATTGTAACAATACTTGTTCTAATCCATGAGCGTGGAATGTCTTTCCATTTCTTTGCGTCCTCTTGAATTTCTTTCATCAGTGGTTTATAGTTTTCGGAGTACAAGTCCTTTACCTCTTTGGTTGAGTTTATTCCTGGATATTTTATTGTTTGTGGTGTCCAAATACCATTGATCTGGTGTTTCTTTTTTCTTTTTTTTTATAGCTTTTTTGTCATTTATTTACACTCTAATCCTTATTAGTTCCTTCCTTCTTCTGGGTTTAGGTTTTGTTTGTTCTTTTTCTAGCTCCTTTAGACATAAAGTTAGGTATTGGAAAATTTTCTTGCTTCTTAAGGTAAGCCTGTATTGCTATAAACTTCCCTCTTGGAATTAATTTTGTTGCATCCCAAAGATTTTGAACCATTGTGTTGTTATTTTTGTTTTAGTGTAATTCTTGATTTTTTCTTTGTTTTCTTGGTTGACCTATTAATTGTTTAGTAGCATGTTATTTAACTTCAATGTATTTGTGCTCTTTCCAGATTTTTTTTTTTTTTTTTTTGTGGTTGATTTCTAGGTTCGTAGCATTGTGACCAGAAAAGATACATGGTATGACTTTGATACCTTTGAATGTCTTGAGACTTGTGGCTTAATATGTGATTTTTTTCTGGAGAATGTTCCATGTTCACTTGAAAAAAATGTGTGTTAGACTGTTTTAGGGTGGAATGTTCTGAGTATGTCTGTTAAATCCATCAGGTCCAGTGTGTCATTCAAAGCCACTCTTTCCTTGAGGATTTTCTATTCAGATGACCTGTCCATTGATGTAACTGTGGTGTTAAAGTCCCCTGCTGTTACTGTATTACTATCAATTATTTCCCTTATGTTTGTTATTAACTGTTATACATATGTTGATATTCATGTTGAGTACATAAATATTTACATTTGTATCTTCTTGATAGCTCTTTTATAATAGTATTCTTTTATGTCTCTTGTGACAGTTTTTGATTTTAGACTTTTAAAGTCTGTTTTGTACTGTGTTAGTATCACTACCCCAGCTTTCTTTGACATCCATTTTTTTGATCCATGTTTTTCCATCCCCTCATTTTCAATCTGCATGTGCCTTTAGGTCTAAAATAAGTTTCTTATACAGTGTGTAGGGGAGTCTTGCTTTTTTGAAATTTTTATCAGTTCAGTCACACTGTGTCATTTGATTGGAGTGTTTAGTTCATTTAAATGAAAAGTAATTATTGGTAGGTATGTATTACCATTCTGTTACTTGTTTTGTGGTTGTTTCTATAGATTTTCTCTGATCCTTCTCTTGCTGTTTCTCATGTTTTGTTAGCTTTCTTTAGTGACCTACTTGGATTCCTTTCTCTTTATTCTTTGCATATCAATTAGTGTTTTTTTGATTTGTGGTTACTATTAGGTTTGTATATAACATCTTCTGCATTAGGTAGACTTTCTTAGGTTGATGGTTGCTTAAATTTAAACCCATTCTTTACTCTTCCACTTCCTGCATTTTAAGTATATGGTGTCATCTTGCATTCTTTTATGAACCCCTTGACTGAATTTTACAGAAATATTTATTTTTCCCTGCTTTTTGTTTTTAACTTTTCATACTGTCACTTATGGTCTTACTTTTTTTTTCCCCACTGAGAGTCCAGTTTAATATTTCTTGTAGGGCTTATGTAGTGGTCATGAACACCTTTTGTTGTTTGAGAAACTCCTTTTCTCTTCTTGCATTCTGAATGATAGCCTTGCTGGATGGAGTATTCTTGACTGTATATTTTTCCCTTTCATGACTTTGAATATATCATTCCAGTCCCTTCTGGCCAGCAAAGTTTCCTTACAAAGTTTCCCTTCTATGTAACTGTATTCTTTTGCTGCTTTAAATTTTTTTTTCCTTATCACTATTTTTTGCCCTTTTTGTGGACCTCTTTGGAATGAATTTTTAGGGAGTTCTCTCTGTTTCCTGGATCTGGATATCTTGTTGGCGCCCCCCCCCCCCAGATTAAGGAGGTTTTCAACTATAATTTCTTCAAATAAATTTTCTGCCCCCTTATCTCTCTCTTTGTCTGAGATCCCTATGATATAGATATTATTCCACTTGATGGAGTCACTTAGTTCCTGAAGACTGTTCTCAATTTGCATAATTTTCTTTCCTCTCTTTTGCTCAGCTTGGTTACTTTTTATCACTCTGTCTTCTAGGTCATTAATTTGTTCCTCTGCTTCATCTAGCCCGCTATTTATTCCATCAAGTGTATTTAAAAAATATTTTTTTAATGTTTGTTTATTTTTGAGAGAGAGAGAGAGAGAGAGCGCGCAAGTAGGGGAGGGCCAGAGAGAGAGGGAGACACAGAATCTGAAGCAGGTTCCAGGCTCTGAGCTGTCAGCACAGAGCCTGATGTGGGGCTCACACTCACAAACTGAGAGACCATGACCTGAGCCGAAGTCACTTAACCGATTGAGCCCCCCAGGCACTCCAGCCATCAAGTGTATTTTTAATTTCATTCATTGTATTCTTGACCTGATTGGTTCTTTTTGTCTCTGTTAGGGTCTCAGTGATGTCCTCCACTCTTTTCTCCAGTCCAGTGTGTATGTTTATGATCATTAAGTTTTCCATCAGGTGTATTCTGTCTGTTCACTTTGGTCTCTTGCTGTGGTTTGGTTCTGTTCTTTGATTTAGCAGGTATTTCTCTATCTCCTCATCCTGCTGGACTTTGGGTGTGTATTTCTGTGTGTTTGGAAACTCGGCTACTTCTCTTGGACTTAATAATTGCCTTATGAAGAAGAGGTTCTGTTCTGTCCTTTGGTGCAGTGTCCCCTGTTCCTAGGGCCTGGCACTTCAGGGAGTGTCTCCTATGTGTTGTGCGTGCTCTGCTGCTGAGTCTTGTTCTCTTTTTGCTTCAGTCCAGTTGTCTGCAGAAGCTCTCTTTGACTCTCGTGGGCAGCAGCTTATGTGGTGGTCTGCTTGCGAGACTTGCATCCCTGCCATTGCTGAAACTGAGGTCCTGCAAAATGCATGAGTCAGGCAATGTGGTGTCGACAGGGTTTGTGCTGATTTTCTGGGGCTAAGTGACTAGGAGGGGTGGGGCTTGGTGCCAGAAAGTTAGGTAAGGAGGGTCTGCGATGGGCTGGCCCACAGGTGGCAATTGTGTATATTGGGGAGGTGGGGAAGGGAAATGGTGCCTGACAAGATCCTTTGTTCCTGGACTGGTCTCCCTGTTATCCCTGTCTCTGGGCCGTCCTCTGAGATGAGCAACTCCTTCTTCTTCCTGTCTACCCCTGGCGTTTTTCAGACTGCTCCTTGTGTGCTGTATCTGCACCAGGTTGTTGTTGTGCTGTCTCTTCAAGGGTAGGGACTCAGCTTCTTCATGCCTTCTGGGCTCTCTCAGAGCTGAGCCCACGGAGCCCACCAATTTTTAAAATTCTAGACTTTAAGTCCTGCTGATATAGATAACTCATGAAATTCAGCCCCTCTCACTTTCAAAAGCAAATATTAACAGAGATTTGCCCACCCTGTTTGTGGTCTCCCTGATGTGAATGTCTTTTTTCTGCCCTTCTCTATGCCACTGGCTCCCTCCTCACCACTGGCAGCCAAGGTCTGTTTTGCTGTCAAACTGTGCCTTTGCTCTTCTACTTTGTGTGATGTGGCTTCTTCTCTCCCTTTAGTTTTGGAGTTTGTTATGCCAGGCTTCAGTTCATTTTTCTGGGTATCTATGATGATGTTGGGTTTTATCTGGTTGTGGCCATGGGCAAGGCAAGCTTAGGGTCCTCCTACCCTACCATCTCCCCAGATAACTAGAATAAAGTTTCTTCTAACTTCGATTTTCAGCTTTTTATTTTATTTTTTTAAATGTTTGTTGACTTATTTTGAGACAGTGTGTACACATGCATACACACATGAGCAAGGGAGGGGCAGAGAGAGAGGGAGAGAGAGAATCCCAGTGCAGAGTCCAATATGGGGCTTGATCTCATGGGTCATGAGATCGTGTCCTGAGCTGAAATCAAGAGTCAGACACCTAACCAGCTGACCCTGAGCCACCCAGGTGCTCCTTCCAGCTTTTAAAATCATTGTTCTAAAATCCATTCTCCAGTGCTAATAGAAATTCTTTCATGATGTAGAGTTGTCCTTTTTACATTTTAGATATCAGTAAATAATTCAAAACTCTAAGCATTATAAAAGAAAAATTTGTCAAAGAATTGTTTTGAAGTTACCATTGTCCAAGTAATAATGGGGAGGACTTTATTTCCTTTCAAAATCACATCTTTCTAAAGTGAGTGTGGGGGTTTGGCTTCCATTAAGTTACTCTGATATTTTTATTTTTTTTTTTTAACTTTTTTTTTTCAACGTTTATTTATTTTTGGGACAGAGAGAGACAGAGCATGAACGGGCGATGGTTAGAGAGAGAGGGAGACACAGAATCGGAAACAGGCTCCAGGCTCCGAGCCATCAGCCCAGAGCCCGATGCGGGGCTCGAACTCACAGACCGTGAGATCATGACCTGGTTGAAGTCGGACGCTCAACTGACTGCGCCACCCAGGCGCCCCTACTCTGATATTTTTAAATGAAATGTCAGATATAATTTAGTGTTTGAAACATGAGGCAAGCCTTACTAGAGTTGAAGTTCGGCAGCTTTGCTGTGTTTCTATTGCACTATCTATCCATAGGGATCAAATATTTAGTGCAGAGGCCTACTAGTAGATATCTGTGGATGCATGTATAGAGATTATTGATTAATAATAATAGCTAGTGTTTGTTGCGTGCTTATTATGTGTCATGTTTCTTTTATAGTTGATCATTTTGAGTGCCCTCAGAAACTATATAGGAAAGGTGCTATCATTTCTTTTTAAGAGATGGAGAACCTTAGAAATGTTTTGATAATTTGTCTAAGATCACGCAGCTGGGCAGAGCAGCATATGTAAAGTATTTTATCATGCTTCAATAATGTCTGAAATAGAAAACTGTCTCCTTCAGCCTTTGATTCCCTAAACTCCAGATATTCCCAAGATGACACTTTGATACGATCCCCCCTTGCACGGTCTGCCTTAAGGACCAAGGTTCTACAACACTGATGATAATACAATGTTCATGAACATCTCTATGAAGTCAGTCTGGTATAGCAAATGCTGGGCATATGCAGTTTTTCTTATTAGTCATAAAAATCTATGAGTTACAATTATCTGCATTTCATAGATGAGGAGTGGCTTCAGAGCTAACATGGAATACAGGTTTTCACTTTTATTTCACTATAGGGAAGTGTGCCTTTAAGTATATCACATGTTCTTGCCTCTCAGTGCCTTTTCCTACAGTATACATATGATACACACTTTGTGAGAGGTGAGAATTAGATGGAAGGAATGATGAGAGTAATTGTTCCCTTTAACGATGCTATTTTGGACTTAAATTGTGCTAATACAAGATTGAAATACATATAGTTTATGCTGTATTCTGTGGTAATCTGACAGCTAACCTCTTACCTGTTATTTATTGCAGACTTTGGTAAATCATGAGAATTAACACAGGAATGAACTGAAGACCGTCTTTTTTTTTTTTTTTTTTTTTTTTTTAAATTTCGGAGAATAAATAGACTCAGTTGTGTAAGTGCCGCTCAGTGACTGGGTATAGAAATAGCCTACAGAATATAACTCCTAAAGTGTCAAAAAGGAGGTAAATTTTCTCCTTCTCTAGTCTAATGGGAAGCTACCCCTACATTCATTTTTAATTGGCAAGAACGTTTTTCTTCTCCCATATGTACTCTTTGTTCTAACATCTGTTTATGATGGTTTAATCATGGAAATCTTTACTTTGACTGTCAATGAGTTAGCAGATGGATGATTGGGAATTGTTTTCTGAACATTTTGACTATTGACAGGCTATCATCACACTTTGGCCCGACAGCTTACCCCTTACATGTTACTTGATGATGATACTTTGGTTTTTGCAGTTCTGAGATTTCAACTCATGATATGCCCTGTGGTGCTGTCTGGAATGCTGCCAGCAGTGTTGGCTACCATATCCCAAGAAAGACGTGATAAGGGCTGAAGAAAGTCCTTGGTAAATAACCGAAAAGGGAAAGAGAGGATTCTTCACATAAGGAAATACTAAGAGAATCAGAACTAAGTTGGGAAGTAAATGAGTTAAAAGCTATGATGAACAGGGGTGTATTGTTGAAGTATAGAACTGAACAGGTAATCGAATCCATAGTAAAAGATGTTGCATTAGAAGGAGGTACTTTTAGAAGTTATTATTATTTTTATTTTTAAAAACAGAAGTTTTCAATTTGAGGTTTCTGCTTCAAGTAAACACAGATATAGACTGAAAATTTAAAAATGTGAACAATTTTAAAGTGAAAAGAAAGAATATTCATAAGAACTGAAGTCAGTTGCATTTTGGGCATATTTCTAACTTGTAGAGGTTGACAGCATGGTGGAGAACCATTGTGTTGTGTCACAAATCGTTTCTTGGTGACAGTCAGTGATGGAAGAAATCTGGGCATGTTGGTCCAGGTTTACATTGCTTCTTTGCTCACCTGCCTTGTCTTTTCCTTTGTTCTTCTCTATGTGGGAACATTTATAGATTATCTGGAGCATTACATGTTGTCTTTTAGTAGTTGCAGTAGAGGCATGCATGAGAGCTTTTTATTGACCCAAAGACGAGTATTAAGAAAAACCTCATGGAAGTTATAGGCTAGCTCTATTGCCAAAATAACTCAATCCATATTTAATCTATGTCTGGACAGATACCTGCACCTAAATCTACTTCTTTATCTGTGCCTGTATTTTTTTTAATTTTTTAATTTTTATTTAAAAATTTTTTTCCTTAATATTTTTATTTATTTTTGAGACAGAGACAGAGCATGATCAGGGGAGGGGCAGAGAGAGAGGGACACACAAAATCCGAAGCAGGCTCCAGGCTCTGAGCTGTCAGCACAGAGCCCAAGGTGGGGCTCGAACTCACAGACTGTGAGAACATGACCTGAGCCAAAGTCAGACGCTTAACCGACTGAGCCACCCAGGCGCTTCATGTGCCTATAATTTTTTAACGGTATTGTTATGTCACTTAATTCTTTGGCTTATGAAATCAGTCTTGTTACTTTATGCTAAGATATTGTTATGTTCTGATTTTTTTTTTTTTTTTTTGCATTCTTCTTTCTACTGACTGTGGCTCACTGAATACCTAGAGTATATGTATGCATCAAGAGATTGCAGTTTTGGGACGTTTGATATAAGAAGCTGCTGAATGTGCCAGCAAGGAGCTAATGATTCAGCAGAAGAGTCATGAATGATGCAGCTAAGCTTGCCAGTTACTGTGCTTTACTTTTCCTGTTGACCTTGAGTAAGTTCAGAGCCCTGAATAGGCAATTTAGCACTTACCTGCTGAGTTTCAAGTGCCCACCTTGTTATGACCTCATGCGATACGGTAAATTTGTCAGTCTCTGCACTAGTTTGGCATTTAAGGAAAATCAAACTATAATCTTGAGGAATGGAAAAGATAGTAGAACCGTGGAACATATTTCAGACTTGAATACATAGAAACGATGCTGATCTGATCTCATGGGAAGCCCAATTTCATAGACAACACAAATAATACATCTGTGGAACAAAACAAACACTGAATAAAAATAAGTTCTAGCGATTTAGTCAAAACATTCTTGGTGAGTGTCAGGGAAGACAGTCACATGTTGACAATTGAGGATGAAAGCTGGGACACAGTGGAAAATTATGCTCAAATCTTATGACAGGATATTACATTTGCTCCACTTGCTCCTTATGTCTGAGACATAATTGAATGTTCTTTAATATGTCTTTCTTCCCCCAAGCAAGTATGCCCTGACCCAGTTACAGAACATTTGTGGCAATTTTAGATGAAGGGTTGAGGGATAGGGTCATGAGTCTGAGATAGTAACAGAAAATTTAATTTGCTTTGTAGATCTCCATGCCTGTTTGAAGGCTTCTGGCATAGTATTGATACAGTTTTGCTTGGCCTGAGTCTTTATTTTAGCTTAAAAAATAATATTTATTAAGATAACAAGTTCTCTGAGTTGATCTTTGGTGAAGGATTTTATCTGAAAATAAAGGTTAATTCAGTTTTACTTAATTTGTAAAGTGCTCAAGAATAAACTATAGTTGTATATTGCATCTGTTGTCCAATTTTGTGCAAGTAAACGGATGTTCGGTTGTGACTTTGTATGAGATCCCTTGGAGGAAGGGCTTTGGAGGATGAGGTAAGCCATTTAACCCTCTCTGAACACCGTAACATTTGTCTCTCATTTGTTTTTGTAATTAAAATTATTTGGAGACATTAGTATCCATCTTTAATCTCCAAATAGCTAGAGGTACATAAAATTGTAACATGACCTAGGATACGGCCTGCAAATTGCTTTGGCTTGGGAGAAATTAAACTACACATACATGCTTACTGAAATTCACACCCCAGCCTGAGTGAGAAGAAATCTTCTGCATTGCGCAGAACAGTGAAAACAAATACTCAAATTGGTTGGGGGAAGAAGTTCACTGAAGTTACTTGTTTTTAGGGAGGCACAGTAGTGCAGGATAGTGTTTCTCAGACTGTAATTCTCACCTGGGAAATTTGGGGATTTTGTTAACATGCAAATTCCGATTCACTAGGTCTGAGATGGTACCTAAGTCTCTATTCCTAACAAGTTCCCAGGTGGGGACAGTGCTCTTGGTCTGAGTATTCTATGTGAAGTAGGAAGGGATGAAAGGAGGCATGGCCTACACAGATCCTACGGTTAAATCCTAGTTCCATTTATTGACTGATTTGCCTTAGGCGCTCAGCCTCTTTGAGCTCCAAATTGCTTACCTATAAAATTGAACCCGTAGGAAAATTGTAAGTATATAACAGATAAAGTAGATAAAGGTTTTTTTCTTATTTACTTATGTATTTATGTATTTATGTATTTATGTATTTATTTATTTATTTATTTATTTATTTATTTTGTATTACCAGTATGGACCGTATCAGTGACTATTAAGTATAAAGGCTACTGAAATTAAATAAAATTTCATAGGTAATTATTATCATTTACTGTTTTTAGTGGGATGGGATCATTTTTAGACTGGAATCTGTTAAATTATTCCAGATATAGAAAAAAATAGAAATAAGTATGAAGTAAGTTGAATGGAAACAACAGAAAGAGAATAATCAAGGATTCATCTAGAGCAGTTTTCAAAGTGTGGTTCTGCGAGCAGCCCAAGCCTTACCTGGGAACTGGTAAGAAATACAAATTCTCACACCTGCCTCAGACTTACGGCCCTGTCACCCATGATCCAATAGTTTCTCCTGGCAATTTTGTTTTTAAAGATTTTTGTTTTGTTTTTGTTTTTTAAATTTTAAGTAAGCTCTGTGACCTAAATGGGGCTTGAACTCATGACCCTGCGAGCAAGAGTCACATGCTGTACTGACTAAGCCAGCCAGACCCTCTCCCTATATGTGAGAACCCTGATGAAGAGGAAGAAACTGTGTATCTGGGAGGGTTCTGTGATGATGGATTTAGTAAACCATGTGTGGCTCTGAGCTCCAAAGTGACCCCATTCCGTTTTCTGAGTCCAGATCCTGTGTCAGTGAATGGTTTGGCTCACAAAGTATTAAATGGGCATTACTAATGAAATAGGAAGATATTAAATAATCAGGAGCCCAGGTGAGGGGTACTAATGAGGATGGATACATGGCAGAAAATTTAAAAAAAAGAGGAAAAACGTGTGGAGTCTAGGGGTCAAGAAAAGCTGATTTAAAGAGAATCAGGTCAGTAACATGCATCAAAAATATTTAAATCCAAAATAAACAGGCACAATATACTTATTCTTTTGTATTTCTTCTAGATGGTAATGAGGTAGAAATTGTTACACTGGCAAATGAAAGGTTTAAGGAAACCATCACAATTTTCAAACTATATTAGAGTATGGAGAATGATTCAAACTAAAATATACATAAATCTAGGAGTCTTCACTGCACCCAGAGAAAAAAATAATGCTTTAAGAATTTTAGATGAATACAGTATCTGAAAGATTCAACTATTGATGCACCTGTAAATTCCAGTCTGTGATGTCTGCATTTTAACATCTTTCTTGAAATCTGAGTTTGTATCTCAGTGCTTTCACTAAGGCACCTACTTGTATCTGTCTGTCTCCACCCACAAAGCCTGACAGTGTAAAGAAACATTTCTTAAAATAGAAAAAGAAAACCAGCTACATGGAAGATGATGTATAACGTCTCTTGGTTTCCTAACAATGTTTTGCATTCCAGCAAAGTCTAAGAAGTCCGTGACTATTACTGTATACAGGCAATGCTTTGAGATAAACTATGTCACCAGACATTTTAAAGTTTTCATACTTGGTTTGTTACTGGGTCAGGGGAGAAAAAAAGAGAAGGGAAAGGGAGGGAGAGAAGAAAAAAGGGAGAGCAGTGTGTACACTGTTTATCTACATTCACTGAGAGTTAGAAAATGGTACTGGGTGTATCTTAATTAAACGGGCTCTGGACCAGCACGCTGTTTGTGACCCTTTGTGAATGAGCCGAGTGGACTGTTTGTTCAATCCATAGAGATAAGGCTCAGGCCTGTCTTGTGCAGGGCCTGCTCAACCCTGCTGGCCTATTTCTAATCACTGAAAATAAGAAAACCTTGATGGGGCACTGACAGTGGTGGTGATGCCCTAGAGAATGGAGCGAGGATTAGGCGTTATGCCTTCAGCTGCATCTTCTCTGTGGTCTGTTCCGTCTTTTTCCTTGGTGATACGTTTTCATTTTTCTAAAGGAAAAGAGGGAAGGATGGAGGAACAGAGACCTCATTGTTGAATCTCTCTATCTGTAAAATCCCCACTGTGTCTTGCCCTAAGGATGAAGGGTATTTTTCTGGCCTGATGAAAGGGAGTCCTTTCTTTCTTGGCCAACATGAATGAGAATTTCCCTCTTTTTAGTGGAGTAGAGATGCTTATGATGAGCATGAGTGAGGCTTTTGTGGGGGTGGGTGTCTCCAATCTTGTTTTTTTATATGGTAGAAAAACAAGTCCAGTTTAACTCACATACTTTTGATTTGTCTCACTGCATCAGTTATGTTTATTCTATACACTATGAGACAGTGAGGTCAGGATTTGATGTCTTTATTTTTGTCCTTGTATCTTTATTTCAGGTATATTGACTAGCTCTCAATATTGGTTGAATAAGTAAATCACTAAATCAGTGTTTCTTAAATTGACATTGTAGTCAGATGTCTCTATTTTTAATAGCAATTGTAATGAACTTTGAGAAACCAAAAGTCACATGATTTGGAGTAGGAATGAGTATTATGTGTACTGAACGAATGTGGATTAAACTAGATTTCATCTATTATATTACCAATGAAGAAACAGAAGGGGTTGACTGAGTTTCTCATGGTCTTGTGTTTAGTCACAGAACTAGTATTACAATACATTTTTGAAATACTGTTATTATAGAAAATTTTAAACATTTGCAAAACTGGAGGAGATAATACAATAAATCTCATGTTTCCATTAGCATCCTCAAGCATTTTCCATTCATAGCCAGTATTTTATTAGCACCTATCCCAGCCTCCACTGTGCCCAGCTTATTTTTATGCAAATCCCAGAAATCATATAATTCCATTTGTAAACATTTCAACACTTAACTGTAAATAACAGAGACAAAATGTCCATAGTAACATTATCACACCTTAGTAATTCCTTCATAATATTTAATGTCCAGTCAGTGTTCACATTTCCTTGTTTGTCTTAAACATTTTTTATACTTCATTTGTTTGGCTGGGATTCAAATAAAGTCTATACGGTATGATTTGTTGTATCTCTTAAGTATTTTTAATGTATAGGTTCTTCCCTCCTCCTTTCTTCCCTTCTCTCTCTTTTATCCATTTTATGAAGCTAGGCCATTTGTCCTGTTTTCCCAAGTCCAGATTTTGCTGGTTGCTTATAATATAGTTTTCTAACATAAAAATTGTCATTTAGACCTATTTAAAAAAAAAAAAAAACTTTTGGATAAAAGAGACACATATATTAGATGTTTTCATATATATGCTTTTTAAAGTTTGAAAATTTGTACCATCATATTTGTGTTTGAACATAATTAGAAGAAACTTCAAAAAAAATCTTAAGGAAGTTTTACCACAGGATTCCTTAAATGACCTTATTAATTTTCTAAAGTGTTTGTTTCTCTTCTGTCTCTTTGATACTTGGACTAAAACCAACTTTTAATTAATGCAGGAAAAATACAAATCAGAACTGTGACAGGAACTTTCATAGTGCTTAAGTGTTTCTTTACTGATTAGAGCAAATCCAAAGAAGTTATATTAATTTTTGTAATTATTCAGTTTTTCATTAACCATTCAGAATATGAACCAAATGGATGCAAAAAAGCCCAGTTACTGGAGATCTTATGTAATAAAACCCTCAATAATATTACTAGCTGATGATATTTCTGGGAATAGTAACATCATTATTTGACCTCTCCAGTTTATATAACCCACAAAGCTTCAGGTTTTATCTCTGTAGCCTTGTGAGAATGCTTCTAGAAGTTTATTATGGTAAATTGGAGTCAACTCATGAATTTTCGCTTTACTACATAAAAACAAAGGGACTAATACATGAATTAAAGGAATGTGGAATGTAAACTACAGGTCACACATAACTAGAAATAGTTGTTCCATTTTACTGATATCTGAACAGTTGGTGCTACATTTAATACTTCTTTGAAAACAAGGTTATCTCTCTCATTAGAGATTTCTTTTCTCTTTTGCACCTTTGCTGACCTGACTTTCCTTTGGGCATTTTAATTTCTGCAGCTGTGAAAACACTAGCATCTTAAACAGAGCTGCTAGAAAGCTGTGGGAGAAGCTCACATTGATTTCTTTTCCTTAGAAACACTTGAGAGGGAAGGCTGGGTGAAGGGGTGTATGAGGACTCTCTGAACTATATTTTCAATTTTTCTTTATTCCAAAAGAACAAAAACATTTGAAGGTCTTAAGATTTACTAATTTCACTATATATTGCTAAAATCTCATTAAAATAGGAAATACATAGTCACTCATATTTTCTTCAGCCTACACTTTAACATTTTAAAAATAAAATCAGATGGGTGACTGGGTGGCTCAGCTGGTTAAGTATCTGATTCTTGATTTCAGGTCAGATCATGATCTCATAGTTCCTGGGATCAAGCACTGCGTCCTGGCTCTGTGTTGACAGGGTGGAGCCTGCTCGGTAATTCTCTCCCCGCCTCCCTCTCTCCCTCTCTCTCCCTCTCCCCACTCCACCCCCCCCCCCCCCCCCCAACGCTTGGGCTCTCTCTCAAATAAGAAAATCAGAATAGTTTAAAGGCTTATACTTGGTATTTTTATGGAACAAAAGTAGCTGTTTTATTTCCAGGTTTAACTGGAGTGGTTTATCATGTACTACATTTTTTTCTCCCCAAAAGAATGTCTTTAATGGCCATCTTATATTTACACAAGAATTTAGATTGCAAAGATTCAGTTATAAGATATGTTACTTATAAAAAGGATGAAAAATTAAATTCTGTGATTCCAACAATTGTTACATCGTGATGAAAGAATTAGCTAGAATGCTTGGAAATGAATTCTAAGTACCTAAGGGCTCTAGATGGCCAAGCATTTATACTTTGAGTATCAAAGCTTTAAACATTTTTATATAAGTTTTGAATTTGTTATATTCCTTTCTGAAATTTAGTCCTTTTCTGATGATTCTGGGTCCTGAGTCTTTTCCTGTCTTCAGCATTAAACTTCCCAATTCCATCTTCTATAAGACTTCCAGAGATAGCTTACTAAATAGAAAACAGTTTGTACTTCCTTCAGTAGTTTTCTTCAGCTTTCAGGATTAAAGTCCCAACTCCATCCACCATGTAGCAGATAAGATTTTCAGGTCCTTGTAGACCTCTCTCTTTGTATTTCTTTTTCAGACCTCATTCTGCCCTAGGTTCTAGAAATACAGATCTAGTTTTCACTTTTCTCTGCCACGTAGTGTCATGCTGCTTGGAATGCCCTCCCCTACTCTTGGTTGGGTGAAATAATCATATTTTATTTACATTTTATTTTTTTTTTTAAATTTTTTTTAACGTTTATTTTTGAGACAGAGAGAGACAAAGCATGAACGGGGGAGGGTCAGAGAGAGGGAGACACAGAATCTGAAACAGGCTCCAGGCTCTGAGCTGCCAGCACAGAGCCCGACGCGGGGCTTGAACTCACGGACGGCGAGATCATGACCTGAGCCGAAGTCAGCCGCTTAACCGACTGAGCCACCCAGGCGCCCCTTAATCATATTTTAAATATAAAAGGTGTAAACACTTAAAGTTCTCTTCTTCCCTGTCTCCTCTCTTGCAGGTTACCACAGGGGCTCATGATCACTGTCCTTTTGCCTGTGGTCTTGTGTAGTTTGCCATCCTTGTGAGATGGTAAATATATATATATATTCATATATATACATATATATGAAAGAAGAAAACAGTTGTTTGTTTGTTTGGGTTTTTTTTTGGGGGGGGGACAAAAAGGCAGTACAGAGAATTCTGGATTAAGATTCCTCTGTTACAAAACGCAGATAGATGAAGGGTAGCAAGACAAAAAGGCAAGGCTAGTCCCAGGCACCCTTTGCTCTGCTCTTCACGATGCAGGACTGAGTCGAAGAGGGCCAGCTTGGGACTTTATATACTGCAGAGCACTCACTAATTGGGGACCATTTGCCATTGTTTTTCCAGCGCCTAGCATGGTATCCAACACATAAGAACCAATCAATAAATAGTGGGGGTCATTACATGAGTAATTATGACATCATAATTATTGGACTTCACTGAATATAGGATTATATTGTGCTACCTCAAATACTATGCTTTTTTACCCATTGAGTTTTTATGTTACAGTTCTGTACATTCCTTCTTAGAGTCATTTGTCACCTCTTGATCCTTCAGTGCATCTGTCTGTGGTAGCTATATATTTACTTGTTTTTTCTTAAGTAGATTGCGTGCCCAGTGTGTTGCCTGAGATCAAGAGTTGGATGCTTAACTCAGATGCCCCTGCTGTATCTTTTTCTGATTTGATGATTTTCATATACTTTTTGTTTTTTTTTTTTAAGTCAGAATATTCTATTTGTGGTGGAAATATTTTCTTCTAACAAATTCTATTAAAAAGATGATTAATTAAATGCTATGACTTTAATTCTATAATATGATTGGTTTGATAGGTCTTCCTTCAATTCTTATCTCCATCAAATCAGCCATTGTTTTTATATTATTCTTACAAAAGTTTCTGTTACTTTTCTGGAACAAGTGAACTATCCTGTTGTATAAGCATGAGCTTATGAAATAAATTTAACTAGTCCATTTCAATATTAAAGGTAAACAAAGCCAAAAAAAACCTTAAAATTCAAAAGGAAAAGTAAAAAAAAAATCAACACTAACCTCAAAATCTGTTTATCATAAGATTGTTATCTTATGTGATTAGAATATTTTTCACAATAAGAGTTGGAATGGTATTTATTTCTGGAGTTCATGATGACTGGTTTTCTAACAGAAGCCATGTGAATGTGAATATTTTTCTCCTGGTTTATAGGTGAGAAAACTAGTACCTGGGGAACTAAGTATTTGTACTGAACTCCACTTCTGACCATTGTTAGTGGTAATGCTATTCCTTTTCACTCCCCAAGGCAACCATCTTTTCATTCCCCTCCCTTCCATAGCCTGTTTTTTTGTTTTTTGTTTTTTGGTGTTTTTTGTTTTTGTTTTTTTAATAAACATAGGTTGACAGGCTTTATCTCAAAGTAGACTTAGGTACCACTTGTCTTAGAGGCCCTTCTTGTACTCTTGTTGGAACTGTGGGCCTTCAGTTCAGCTTCTCAGACAGTTTTCTTGTTAAATGTTCTCAGCAGAGCGTCCTGGATTGATGAAGTGAAATGCATTTTGGTCAGGCAACGTGAGCAGAAGGAGTGTGGGGGGAGTGCTGTATAAATTTATTTTACTCAGCCTTGAAGAAATGTGAAGTGTTAATTCCCTGCTTCAAGTAAAGTACACCAAGTGTATATGCAGTGTTCCTGAGAGCTTCTTAATGAACTGAAAAACAAACAATTAGAGGTGGGAAGAAATATATTTCATCAACCCCCTGAGCAGCAATGATTTGCCTCAGCTTGTCATACATACTTGATTCTGATTAAAATAAGGCAAATGAACTAGTTTAACCTTTCTGGATAAAGAAATTGCATTTGTTTTTAATAAAGTCTCAAATCCCATATAATATGTATTGTGTAGGTTGATTGTCAACGTGCAGGCTAGCAGGGTACATGAGACAATTAAGCCGAGGGATGTATTTTAGTTGCCATGATTAGATTCAGAATTAATTGTTTTTAAATGACCCAGATGGCAAAGGTGACAAGATTGGATGTGATATGCTTGGCTAAGGAGGCCTTCAAAACTTGTGATTACAGTAAACTCCTCCACAAATTGCCCCACTCCTTTTCAACATTTCTTGTAGTTGGGTTAATGAAAGTCATGTTGGTTGCTGATACTTTAAAAAAGAAGAAGAAGGAAAAAAACCAGGTTTTTTTGGGGGGGGGTGTGGAGAGGGGAAGCAGAGGCAGTACAGAGAATTCTGGATTAAGATTCCTCTGTTACAAAACACAGATGAAGGGTAGCAAGACAAAAGGCAAGGCTAGTCCCAGGCACCCTTTGCTCTGCTCTTCACGATGCAGGACTGAGTCGAAGAGGGCCAGCTTGGGACTTTATATACTGCAGAGCGCCTATTAACAAGCTAGCTTCCCAGCTTGTGAAGTCAGCTGACATCTGGGAACAGCAAGATTTTTGAGAAATGATCTGCATACTTTTGACTAAAACCCTGTTCTTAACTAATGATAGAGATGATGTTATAGTTGGTATGATGATTTATATTTTACTTAAAAAATTTTTTTTGTGATACAACTGACATAATATTAGTTTCAGGTGTACAACATGATTCAATATTTGTGTATATCGCAAAATGATCACTGCAGTAAGTCTAACATCTGTCACCATACATAGGTTGCAACATTTTTTGTGTGTGATGAGAACTTTTAAGATTGAATCTTGGCAACTTTCAAATACACAGTATTAACAGTTGTCACCATACTGTACATTATGTCTTCATGATTTATAATGGGAAGTTGAAAGCTTTTATCCTCCTTCACTCATTTTGCCCACCTCCAACCCCTGACAACCACCAGTCTGTTCTCTGTATCTGTGCGTTTGTGCTGTGTTTTTTTTTTTTTTAGAAATTCCACGTATGAGATCATAATTTGTCTTTTTCTGTCAGACTTAGTTGACTTAGTGGGACACCCTCGAGGCCCATCCATATTGTTGTAAATGGCAAGATTTAATTCTTTATGGCTGAATAATTCGTCGTGTATGTATGCTACATTTTACTTATTCATCCATTGATGGACACTTGGGTTGCTTCTCTGTCTTGGCTATTGTAAACAATGCTGCTGTGAACATGGGGTGTGTGTAGTTTTTGAGTTAGTGTTGTTGCTTTTGGATAAAACCCCAGAAGTGTTGATGTTTTATAGAGTAAGTTCAGTGTATAATCTCATGTGATGTTCATGAAAACTTTGAGTGAAGTGAGTATCCTGACTTTATTGGTGAGGTTTACAGAGTTACTTGCACTGTGGTTAATTGCTGAGTAACTAGAACATGAAACTAGATTTCCTGATTTCAAATCCAGAGCTATTCTACCATTTTCCTGTCTTGATTATTACCGGAAGGTCATAGTGGAATTCTTGGTAGAGAGCATCTTGCAGTTCTCAGACATTATTTCCTGTTACAAAATCTGTTTTTGGTTCTCTCAACTTGCTACAGTGTGTGATATTTCTCTTTATGGGAATAGATTGACACATATCCTGCGTTTTAAACCCTTATAAAATGCGGTACAGAAATAGAATAGGACGCTTTTTATCTTACATATTTTATACATGATGTAATGGGGCCTTTTATGCCACCCTCTAATTTCATGCTAGGATTCTTTTGTGTGTGAAATCCAGTAATTCCCTATTCTTTGGGAAATTCTGGTTATAAAAATCTTGGTTTCTGGTTACAGAATTTTGGCACAGATAGTAACTCAGTGGAATGGAATGGGGTCTAGGAACAGGCTCCTGTCAGTATTCATTTATGTGAAGGGGGCATTTCAATTCAGTGGACAGAAGATCTTTCAGTAACTAGTATTGTGATACAGTGGTTTATGTGGAGAAGTAAAACTGGATCTCAGTCTTTAAAACAAGGGAAAGTTTTCCTTTTTACCTCTTCTGTCTTGACCTAGGTCATATTTATACTGCGTTTTTGTCTTTTATAGTAAAAATAATATATTTTTAACAATGGCCTCGTAATTTACTTTTTTGTTATGTTAATACCAGTTTACTTGTTCTTACCATGAAAAATGAATAATTGTTCTAATGCATCATGCTTTGCTCTACATAAACCTTGAATATGTATTTTTGAATGTGAACTTTTAAGTTGTTAACAAAATACCTTAAAAATGCAGAACTGTCAAGCAGGTAATTTTTAAATAGGAAAGACCTATATATTGACATTAAAAAGTATTATGTATTGGCAAAATAATTACAGAGGAGCCCACATTAATTGACATATTAAAAACTATACCAAGTCCAAAAATACAAAAAAAAAAATAGGTGCAAGGCAACCACTCACAGGGTTCCCTATATTTTTTCACAAAACACGACCATTCTTGCAAGTGCTTGCTCCCTGTTTGTCTTCTGCACTGAGTTATTAGCTCAATGAAAAGGGGCCTTCAGAGTGGGTTCTCCGTAAGATAACCTAATTCAAATTGTAGACAGACATAAATAAGAGACACATACACATTCCCACTCAAGCCAAACTATCACTTACACCCTCATGTGCACGTAACTGTCTCACACAGAGATAAACCATTTTGAGATGGGATCACTTGGCTGGAATCATACTATTTCAGAGGCTGGACACAGCCTAGTTCCACACCCCTCTCCTAGAAGACTTTCAGGGAGTCCCTAGCTGTCCACCTCCCAGTGTCCCTCTCTAGGAGCGACCTGGTGAGGTTTCATCACACCCTCTTCATCTCAGTCTAACCTGCTCACAGAATGCTCTGAGAGGCTTTTACCAGTGCAGGTGCCCAGGCCCCACCCAACACCCTTGGCCTCAGTCTCTAGTAATGGGGCCTAGAAATCAGGATGTTTGCAGCTTCTGGGAAATTGCCTGGGGAGAACAGGTGGAGGCCCACTATCCTAGGAGACTTCTCAAGGCAAGGGCTTACTGGGCCCCAACTTAGAGGTCACTCGAGAAGGGGGGGCACGTGCTGGGGGAGCAGCAGACTTCTCCCAGGCATCATGACCTGGAACCACTTCCTAGTGTCATCAGTTAGGCCTTGGGATGAGAAGAGGATTGTGAATAAATGTTCGTGGTAAAATTTCTACTGGACACCGCTTCCTGGTCCATAGAAAACTTTTTCATACTGATAATTATAGTTTGCTCGGCTGTTGTTACGAAGCACCACACACTGGGCAGCTTAAACAGGTCTGGCTTGTCTCATGGTTCTGGAAGCGAGCAGTCTAAGGTCAGTGTGTGAGCAGGGTTGGTTCTTTCTAAGGCTGCAAAGGAGAATCTGTTCCAGCCTCCTCTCCTAGCTGCTGGGGGTTTTCTGGCAATCTTTGGCATTCCTTGGCATGTAGAAGCATCATCCAGTTTCTGCTTTCACGTTCACGTGGTGTCCTCCCAGGTCACCAGTTTGTTGTAATAGGATGTAACTGAGAAACAGCTGATGGAAGGAGACACAGAGCGAGGTATGAGGAAACGGCGTGGAGCTTCCACGTTCCACACCCCTCCACAGGTTTACTAACTCTGAAGGAAGTTCCCAAGGGGGTACTTACAAGAGGTAGTTTTAATTCCCCAATTTCCTTATGAGGCTTTTTGAGAGCTTTTGATTTTACTTTAAATCTTTTATAAAACACCGCGTTCTCTAATGATGCAATTCCTGCAACTTTCACTACAGGCAAAGATGATTTCGGTTCACCAATTTGATTTATGGTTTCCTTATCTGAGCTGAGCTTCTTACAGCCATGACTCAGTTGTCAACATGGCACAGGTTCCACCTCATTAAAATCTGGATGCCACTGGCAGCACATCAGAAACACTATGTACCTTTATCAAATAATTTGAAATGAACCTCTGTAATTGAGGTTGTTATATGATCTCGGACCACAGGAATCCAAAATGGAAGGCATGAAATATTTGTCTTTTCTGGTAATACAGTTAGGTGTGGTGCTTTACAATACCTCTAATTAATCCTGTAGGTAAACAGATACAGTTTTCTCTGGTGTGAGATACATATACATTACCTAAAAGAGTGTTTTACATTCTAAAGAATGCCTAGTAAGTATTAAAAGAACATTTAGAATACAAAGTGGGCTAGTAGGTTGTTGTAGGATTCTGACAGCCACCCAGTTTTCATTAAGTGGGCGTTTATGTTGCTTCATTTAACTTCTTAACATTTACATTTACTTTTCCCTAATATTTCTTTGATCTAACCTGCCACCTCAGTATGTCTTTTCAGTTACACAGGAGAGAAAGGAATAAACATGAGGCTGTGCAATCTTAACCTGTTTTTGTAAGACCTCTGGATGGTATGGACTTTTAGTGGAGAGTACTAAGAAAAGGCAAATGGTTCAGAGATTGAGGATAAGGTCAGGTCTGCATGTACAAGTAGATGTCATCTTCATATGGACTTACCTTTCAGAAAATAGCAGATCTACCTCCAGAATTCTTTGTGTGTGTGTGTGTGTGTATACATACACACATTGAAATATATATGCACAAATAAATATATGTATAAATGTGCGTATATATGTGTATGTATATATGTATATGTGTGTGTGCATGTGTATGTATGTGTGTATATATGTATATGTATGTGTGTATATATGTATATATGTGTATGTGTGTGTGTATGTATATATGTATATATATATATATATATGACTTCATTTATTTAGAACATTTTATGGTTCACAGCAAAATAGAGATTTTCCCTGCTCCCACAATGTATTTCCTCCCCCATTATTAGCATCCCTTGAAGTAAACATTTGTTACAATTAATGAACCTATATTGACACAATACAGTCACCTACACAATACAGTTCACAATATAGTTCACTCTTCCTGTTGTACATTCTGTGGATTGGAACAAATGTATAATGACACGTATCCATCATTATGGTGTCAGTATTTTCACTGCCCTAAAAATCCTCTGTGTTGCCTCTGTTTATCATAGCCACCAACCCTTGGCAACTGCTGATGTTTTTACTGTCTGTATAGTAATTGCCTTTTCCAGCATGTCATATAGTTGGAATCCTACAGTATGTAGGCTTTTCAGATTGGCTTTTTCATGTAATAATATGCGTTTAAAATTTCTCCCTGTGTGTTCATGGTTTAATGGCCTTTAAAAATTTTTTTTTAATGTATTTATTCTTGAGAGAGAGACATACAGACTGCAAGCGAGGGAGGGGTAGAGAGAGAGGGAGACGCAGAATCTGAAGCAGACTCCAGGCTGTCAGCACAGAGCCCGACACTGGGCTCTAACTCAGGAGCCGCGAAGATCATGACCTGAGCCACCTGGGCGCCCCTTGAAGGCCTTTTTTAAAAAGCACTGAATAGGGGCGCCTGTGTGGCTCAGTCAGTTAAGTGGCCGACTTTGGCTCAGGTCATGATCTCCCCGTCCATGGGTTCAAGCCCTGCGTCGGGCTCTGTGCTGACTGCTCAGAGCCTGGAGCTTGTTTCAGATTCTGTGTCTCCCTCTCTCTGACCCTCCCCCATTCATGCTCTGTCTCTCCCTGTCTCAAAAATAAATAAACGTCAAAAAAAATAAAATAAAAAGCACTAAATACTCTGTCATCTGGATGTATCTCAGTTGATTTATCCATTTTATCAAGTCAGCTACATCTTGGTTGCTTCCAGCTGTTATAAATAGCTGCTCTAAACACGTGTGCATGTTTTTGCGTGGGCATAGTTTTCAGTTCTTTTGGATGAATATCAAGGATCACGATTGCTGGATCACTTGGTGAGAGTATATTTAGTTTTGTAAGAAACTGCCAAACTGTTTCCCAGAGCGGCTATACTATTTTGGATTCTCACCAGCAAAGCATGAGCATTCCTGTTGCTCCATATCCTTGCTAGCAGTTGGTGGTGTTAGTGCTCTGGATTTTGGTCCTTCTAATAGGTGTGCAGTGATTGCTTATTGTTTTAATTTGCATCTTCCTTATGACATAGGTGGATCTTTTCAGTGCTTATTTGTCATCTGTATTTCTCTTTTAGGATCTTAAGGTCTTGGCCCATTTTTAATTAGGTTGTTTGTTTTCTTATTGTTGTAAGCATTCTTTTTATAGCTTGGATAACATTCTTTTATCAGACAGGTCTTTTGTGAGTATCTTCTCCCACTTTGTGTCTTGTCTTCTCTCTTGACATTGTTTTTCACAGGGCAGAATTTTTAAGTTTTAAGTAAGTCCACCTTGTTCAATTATTTCTTTCATGGATTATGCTTTTGGTGTTAGGACTAAAAATCATTGCTATACTCAAGGTTATTTAGGTTTTGTTGTATGTTTTAGGAGTTGTAGTTTTACATTTTACATTTACATCTGTAATCCATTTTGGTTAATTATTGTGAAGGGCATGAGGTTTGTGTCTAGATTTCTTTTTTTTCTGCGTATGGATATCCATTTCTCTAGATAGTTTTTTAATTAAAAGTTATATGTTAATTTCTGAAAAATAAAAAAAAAGTCTCATCTAAATCTCAGTATCTGGTAAAATCATCTATTTAAACCTGCAGTATCTAGGAATAATGCAGTTGTATACAATAATGAATAGTCTGTGTCTTGTGCAATAACACACAGCACCTATGAGGGTGAATGTAAAACTAAACTTTCTAGGTTAACAGCTCTAATATTGGTGAAGGCTTGTTACTCTATAAATAATCTTAAACATACAAATTGTATCCCCACAAGAATACACTATGTTTTGTGTTTTTTCTTTCTTAGAATACCCAAGTTGAAATGATTACTTTATTTCCATAAGATTCAAGATCAATTAAGTGGATAGCATTAAATTAATACAATTGTTTTGATGTTTATTTTTGAGAGGGAGGGATGGACAGCATGAGTGGGGGAGGGGTAGAGAGAGACTGAACAGGGTCTGGACCAGGCTCCAGGCTCTGAGCTGTCAGCACGGAGCCCAGCGTGGGTCTCCCAACTCACCAGCTGTGAGATTGTGACCTGAGCCAAAGTTGGACGCTCAACTGACTGAGCCACCCAGGTGCTCCAATATATTATAAATTTTGTAAACATTGTTTGTAACCAGAACGCTGCCTAACACAGATATGTAGTTACTAATTTTTGTTGAATAAATCAATACATCCTTATATTTGTGGTTGATGACCCATAAGTAAGTCAATAAATAATTAAATACTCCACATTTTTACTGCTAAGTACTAGATACAGTTAGGATACAAAAGTGAAGTTTGACCTTTGTTTCAGGTTCATAGCAAAATCAAATAGACATGAAAAGTTTCAACAAGGAATAATTTTTTTATATTGGCAAGTATAAATAGATGAATTATACATTTCTTACATTTTCCTGATATCCATAATTAAGTTACTTGTGATTCCTATTGATGTATATATGAATGGTTCATTCAGGTGAGCTCTTTGACCCTACTAATTATAATTCTAGACTATATATACACATGAAAGAACATTATTACATGCAAATAAGTGAGAAAATAATACTTAAATCTAGACATTCTAAAGTTTGGGTTGATCATTGAGGATTGGATGGTTGGGGAAACGATAGATCAACTAAGTCTTGGATGGAGATTATGCACCTTTTAGGGGGAGAACCGAAGCAGGCTGGGGGATTCGATCTTCTTTTCTACTCTTTTAACCTAAATCTCAAACCTGGAGGTGACTATTTCAGTGTAAGAGAAGATCAGTTACTCATATGGCAAAAAGAAGAAATTAAGAATGAAGGAACATGTGCCCAATTGTTGATGGAATCACCTGTGCCAGTTTTTGTTGTTGTTGTTGTTGATTAGGGATTGTCTTAGTCTGTGCTGGTGGATATAACAAAGTACCATAGACCAGGTGGTTTATAAACAGTAGAAACTTCTCACAGTTCTGGGGCTGTCAGCCTGAGATCAGGATGCCAAATGGATGAGTTCTGGTGAGGGCCTCCTTCCAGGTTGCAGTCCGCCAACTTCTTTTTGTATTTTCCCATGGTGGATAGAAAGTGAGCTTGCTCTCTGGATTCTTCTATAAGGTCACTAATCCCATTCATTAGGGCTCCACTCTTACATTCTAATTATTTCCTAAAGTTCTTATCTTCTAATACCATCACACTGGGGATTATGTTTCAACATATGAATTTTAGGGGAGGAAAACATTCAACATTTAGCAGGGATGATGGGGAGAAAGTGGTTCTCAAGGCAGTTACATCTTGGATCCAGGGCTAGGACATATATCTGTAGTATCCAAAGAGAGCCAGTTCAAGCCAAACGTGATGACTAATAATTCCACATAGTGACTCATGTATTTAAAATGTTTTAAAACCTGCTCAACCCAAACAGTACTTTTTTTTTCTTTCTTCTTTTTTTTAAAGATTTTATTTATATAATCTCTACTCCCAGTGTGGGGCTCAAACTTATAGCCCCAAGATCAAGAGTCACATATTCTTCTGACTGACTCAGCCAGGCACCCTATTCTCCTTAGAGATAGAATTTTGCATGGAGGACAGAGTATCGCAGAGGAGATAAAATGGTTGGAGAGAAGAACCATGAGTTTCCCTTTGATCTGTAGTCTTCAATCAGATTTTTCTTTCCCAACACACAAGAACTGTATGATACAAGACCGTTAGTAAAAATGGATCTTGGTGGCAGTTATTTTTAATAAGGTAAAGGAAAGAAAGCATTCTCTCTCTCCCTCTGAGGGGGTGGGGGGAGTATGTAGTTTGAAGAATCCCTTCTTGCCCCAGGGATTCTGATGGACCATACCTTTTAATTCAATAGGAATCTTGCCTTAATTTCATCCATAGTGAAACAGCGTAGGGAGAGTGGTGAACATGGTAAGAAATAAAATATAATTGTTATGGTCATCTTGGTTGTGCTGGGTACTAAAGCTGAGAGGAATGATAACTTGAGATGGAGGAAAACCAACTAAAACGGAAAGATAAATATGTCCTATTCTTAAGTACAATAATGAACTGTGCAAGGTATGTTGGCATTTGTGAGTAATCAAGGTATGGATCACTGAATAAGTCCGTGTGATTTCTATCATGTATGACAAATCAATCAAGTGAATTCTACGAGAAACCAGACAGTTCTGTGACATCTGGATAAAGACTTCTAGATTTATTCTGTGGTACCATTGAATTCTTTAAAATATTCTCAAAACTTCTTACTTAAATTATATTTGTTTTGATCATTAAAATATTTTATAAGGACATTTTCCTCTTTTAAAATTAGGGAAGTGTCAGTTAAAATCACATAAGTATATTTAACTGGAATTCAATAGTTTCTGCAATGAAGTGGTAATAGCAGATACTGCAGAACTGCCTCAGGGAGAAGTTTGTAAAAACAGGAAATTTCCTGTGCTCATTTGGATTTACCCAGTGTTGTAGAATCGAATCATTGTGAAATATCAGACATTCCCTGAATGATTTCATCTTGATATATGAGAATCCTTACCAGATCATCAACCAATTCTTGGCTAATGTTATTTCTTTAGTGACTTTTGAACAGGGAAGTGGAGTGAAGTTGTGTGTGTGTGTGCATTTATGGACCTGAAAAGACTGGTCTTTGGGAAAAACAGAGTGATGTTGAAACTAGAGCTTTCCGTATAGACAAATGCCAACATTTTAGAAATAACACAACTTACCATGGAGACTGTTTTTAAAGTCTGCATCATGTAAGCCTCCATTCATGTTAATTGATTAGTAATTAAAATGTAGAAAACTTTCTTTTGTAGTTGATTTTGCTTTTTAATCAATTCAGAGTATACTCTGGTAACTGGCACTTTTGTGTCCTTATAGTACAATGTTTACTTGATATTTCAAAGGTACCATAAAAATCGGGTCTTCTGTGTCATCAAAGAAGCATATAAAACTCTTAAAACTAGTTATGTGAAACATGCTTTATTAACTTTTTTTTTTATTTTGAAAATGATAAGACATTTAACTGGAATTCTTTATTTCTCAACCATATCCTACAATTTACTGTGCTGATTTTATTTACTATACTTGTATATTATTAGTTCTATGTTAGTCCAAAATTATATTGTTCTTGTACATTACTAGCAAAACGTGCAAGGTTTTTCTTATTGAATAGAGGCTAATAAAACCAGCAGAGATCTTATAAGGAATTGAAAAAATAATTATAAAACACTAAAAACTGTTACATTGCACGATTCCAGAAGTATTTATATATGTAACTAAAAGGGATATAAATATATAATATTTCTATGGTGATTTCTGTGTCCAATTGGATATCTATATATCCTTTTGTCATCTCAGGAACAAGGTATAATTATAATCACATACCATTGATATTGAAGATTAGTAACCCATAGAAAAAGAAATCTTGTTTAAATGCATTCTGTAAGAGAATTGTTAAGATACCCCTCACCAACTCCATAGTACTTACTAATACTTGGTTAGCAAAAATCAGATGTGGTTTATTTGGCAATATCTGGGGAATTTATATATTTATGTATAATTTTAATTTAGAAGATGGAGTGCACGAGCGGGAGAGGGGCAGAGGGGCAGATGGAAAGAGAGAGAGAATCTTAAGCAGGCCCCATGTTCATTGTGAAGCCCGACGTGGAGCTTGATCTCACAATCCTGGGATCATGACCTGAGCCAAAATCCAGAGTCAGATGCTCAACTGACTGAGCCACCCAGGCACCCCTGGGGGAATTTTTTTTTTTTAATGCTTCAGGAAAGTAATTTAAGGATTAGTATAAAGTACATGGATTTACAACATAGAATGAAAACTGTAGGCATTTTCTCATAAAATTAAGCATAATTATACACAAGTATATGTAAACCATATTCAGTGAGGTTTTGTTTTTCTCTGTTACAGGTTAAGATATGTTTTGGAAATAGGTAGCCCTCAAATCACAATTGCTCGATATACCAAAGTTGTCTTTCTGTCTGACAGAGGTTGGCCTTTTCTCTGCACCTTATTATCTCCACTCCAGCACCAGACTGACTGAATGGTTCTCTCTGGGAAAATGCTGGTCTGAAGGCAGAGGGGGGAAAAAACGGTAAACCATGGACTTAAGGCTTATGGTTTGGTTTAGAAGTAACACACCTCTCTTCTGCAACCATTTCCTCTCTGATGTCTGAGTTCAGCAGCATGGCAATGAATAATCTTATCCCCAGTGGGGTAAGCATACAAGAGAGCAGCAAATATTTAACAATATTCAACAATAATGTATTTTAATATAGTCTCATAAACTTCGAGTTGCTCCTCATTAAGGAGCTGATAAAAATCATTAGACCAGGTGTGGTTAAATGTGATTCAATTCAATATTAATTCATGATTTCATTCTGAGAATCCAGTGCTTTTACTGCCAAACCATTCCTTAATGGATTTTTAAAAATCATTTTTTCTTATTATAGAAAACTCTAGTATGCTGTATCTGTAGCTGCTTCAAGTTATTTTATTCATCAGTTTCTTAATACACACTCTTAAATATTCACGAGCATGGTAGAGTTCCTACCCCTCTGAAGCTCACAGTTGGGGAAATAATTACATTCCATTTTGTGATCATAAAATCAGAGTATGTGTAAGATATTCTGGTGAATATCATTTCAAAAATTGTGAAATGCGCTTTATGCAGTTTTTCTCATTTAATACAACAGTGCTGCCATGTAGATGTCATTACTTTTTTAATAATTACAGGTGATGAAATCAGCTTGAGGTGGTTAAGTGACATGCCCAAGGTAAGATAGCCATGCTTAACCCAAAGCAGGTCATGTGCTCTAGAGCCTAAACTCTTTGACCACACTATACGGTCAGCCCCTATTTTTCTTTCTCTGCAAGTGTGTTTTCAGTTTGTGTGATCCTGAGGTTATTTACTTTGTGTTCTGCATCTGGGTTATTGGCCAAATTGATGGCTGTTTTCTACCACTTTTGATAGGGTAAGTATCTATCCTATTGGCTTTGAGCTCAAAACTGAAATGGACATCCCATTGGGCAAGATATGGGAAGTACTTGACCTTCTGCACATCTTTATTGAACTTTCCCTGTGGTAGCAGTTTAGGAGTCTTCTATCAAAATTTAGTCACTTCAAAATGGATCAATTTGTGTTTAGTGTACTTATTCTAAAATGAAAAGAATTTAGAACTTTATGATGAAAACAGATTTAAATACATATAATAGTTTTAGATACTCTCATTTGAAATTACTAAGCCTCAGCTGAGTGGAAAATAGATTTGTCCAAAATATTTCTATGGTTGAATAAAGTGCAATCTGTTGTACACTTTTCTGGTGCTCTGTGTGAAGCTTTCATGCTTTCAAAAGACTGATGAAAATTGTGAAAAACTCAAAATCTCGTTTATGAATTTTGAAGAATGAGGACCATAATAAATTCCTTAGTATATATTTTAAAAGATGAGGTAAATTGTTTCTCTGTAACTAAGGAGAATAAACTTAAGGATACTAGATGGAGTCATATAATACCTAAATATAAGAAAAATAGATATTTTTTTTACATTAGAGCTTCTTACCAAAAAGTTGAACACTTTTGGAGGTGGTATTTTAAATCCTTGTAAAAATGTGTGTGGGAGAATCCAGATAACTATGTGCCTCTGCAAGTAGGAATTTTATTTAAATTCTAGTTAGTTAACAGTGTACTATTAGTTTCAGCTGTACAATATAGTGATTCAGGACTTCTGTACATCAGCCAGTGCTCATCACAGCAAGTGTATTATTTAGTGTTCTCTGTAGTTAAGAGTCTGTTTCTTGGTTTGCCCCCTCTGTTAATATTTTTCTTAAATTCCACATATGAGTGAAATCATCTGATATTTGTCTTTCTCTGACTGACTTATTTCACTTAGCATAATACCCTAGCACATCCATGCCATTGCAAATGGCAAGATTTCATTCTTTTTTAGGCTGAGTAATATTCCATTGTATATATATATACTACCACTTTATTACCTATATATGAATGGATGCTTGGGCTTCTACTGTAATTTGGCTACTGTAAATGATGCTGCTATCAACATAGGGGTGCATATATCCATTTGTATTAATGTTTTTCTATTCTTTGGGTAAATAGTATGATTCCTGGATGGTAGTAGGGAAGTTCTAGTTTTAACTTTTTGAGGCACCTCCATACTGTTTGCCACAGTGACTGCCCCAGTTTACATTCCCACCAATAGTGCAAGAGTTCCTTTTTCTCCACACCCTACCAACACTTATTGTCTCTTGTGTTTTGGAATTTAGCCATTCTGACAGGTAGTAACTCATAGTTTTGGTTTGCATTTCCCTGGTGATGACTGATTCAGCATCTTTTCATATGTCTGTCAGCCGTCTGTATGTCTTCTTAGGGAAGGGATCTATTCATGTGTTGCCATTTTTAATAGGATTTGTGTTTTTTGTGTTTTTTTTTTTTGATGTTGTATCCATTTTTTTAAGTATGTTTTTGATACTAACCCTTTATCGGCTATATCATTTGCAAATATCTTCTGTCATTCACTGGGTTGTCTCTGAGTATTGGTTGATTCCTTTGCTGTGCAGAATCTTTATTTTTATGTAGTCCCAATAGTTTACTTTAGCTTTTATTTCTGATGCTTCAGGAGACATATCTAGAAAAATGTTGCTATGGCCAATGTCAGAGAAATAACCACTTGTGCTCTCTTCTAGGATTCTGGTGGTCCTGTCTCACATTTGGGTCTTTAATCTATTTTGAGTTTATTTTTGTGTATGGTATAAGAAAGTGGTCCAGTTTCATTCTTTTGCATGTTGCTGTCCAGTTTTCCCAACATGATTTGTTGAAGAGGCTGTCTTTTTCCCATTGCATATTCTTGTTTCTTTTGTTGATTAATTGACCATATAATTATGGGTTCATTTCTGGGCTTTCTGTCCTGCTCTGTTGATCTATGTGTCTGTTTTTGTGCCAGCACCATAATGTTTTGATCAGTACAGTTTTGTAATATAACTTGAAGTCTAGAATTGTGGTGCCTCCAGCTTTGGTCTTCTTTTTCAAGGCTACTTTGGCTACTTGAGGTCTTCTGTAGTTCCATGTAAGTTTTAGGATGTTTGTTGTAATTCTGTGAAAAATGCTGCTGGTATTTTGATTAGGATTGCCTTAAGCCTATAGATTATTTGGAGAGAGTAGACATTTTAACGATGTTTGTCCTTCCACCCTGTGTACATGGAATGTCTTTCCATTTCTTTGTGTCTTCTTGAGTTTCTTTCATCAGTGTTTATAGTTTTCAGAGTACAGGTCTTTCACCTCTTTGGTTAAGTTTATTCCTAGGTGTTATTGTTGGTGCAATTGTAAACAGGGCTGCTGTTTTTTATAAAATTTCTCTTTGTACTGCTCCATTATTGTCAAGATCTAGTAGTTTTTTGGTAGTCTTTCGGGTTTTCTATATATAGTATCATGTCATCTGCAGATAGTGAGAATTTTACTTCTTCCTTGCCAATTTTGGATGCCTTTTACTTATTTTTGTCGTCTGATTGTTGTGGCTATGACTTCTAGTACTGTGTTGAATAAAAGTGGTGAGAATGAATGACATCCTTGTCTTATTCCTAGTTTTAGGGGGAAAGCTCTCAGTTTTTCCCATAGAGGATGATGTTAGCTATGGGTTTTTCATAAAAGGCCTTTGTTACTTGGAAGTATGTTCCCTCTACACCTACTTTGTTGAGGGTTTTTATCATGAATCGTTGTACTTTGTCAAGCACTTTTCCTGCATTTGTTGAAATACAGTAAAACCTTGCTTTGTGAGTATAATTCGTTCCGGAAACATGCTTGTAATCCGAAGCACTTGCATATCAAAGTGAATTTCCCCATAAGAAATAATGGAACCTCAGATGATTTGTGCCACAACCCAAAAATATTCACACAAAAATGATTACAATACTATAGTACAAAATAATAAAGAAAATGGAAAATATAAAGAAAAAAATTAACCTGCACTTACCTTTGAAAACTTTCATGGCAGCTTTTCCACATCATCCAGAATACGTGGCTGTTGCTTTGATATTCTTGTGACTACTTGTGCTGCATTTAGCCCCCTTATTTTTTGTTTTTTCTTTATTGTGCAAGTTGTCAATGTCGACTTCTGATAAAATTTTGCAGTTTTGGCCACTCATACCTCATTCATACTTCTCTATGATTTCTTTCTTAACTTCCACTGTAATCATCTCGTTTTGGTTTTTTTTTTTTTTTTTTTACTGCCTTTCTTTTCAACCTTTTTTCTGCCTGGGAGCCATTGTATATGCTCACACAGAAGTTGACTACAGTACAGTATTAATAAACTATTGTCATATACTGTATTTAATGTAACTGGCAATAAGGCAGCAGAGGAAGGGGTCTATATCTGCAGGCAGCCTGACCTAGAATGAAGCAAAGCATTCCTAAGCTTCCTCTTGTGTGGAGAAACAAAGAACCTTCCATAGGTGCTTTGGAGTGACGGAATACATAGTGACACTTGTGGGCACCTTCCAACGTTCTGAAAAATCACTGATTTCTGCCAAACATCACAGTTTGACACTGAGCATTGGAGCATGAGAGACAATCACCCACAATCCCACAGCGAGAGTGAGAGCGAGAGCGAGAGAGAGAGAGAAAACCATTGGCTCAGTTGTGATCAAGTGACATTCAGTCTCATGTACTATTCGTATTGCAAGACATTACTCGTTTATCAAGTTAAAATTTATTAGAAATGTTTGCTCGTCTTGGAATACTCACAGAACAAGTTACTTGCAACCCAGGGTTTTACTGTATATCATATTTTTTTTCCCTTTCTCTTATTGATAAGATGTATCACATTGACTTGCAATTATTCAGGCATCCTTGCATCCCAGCAATAAATCCAATTTGATCATGGTGAATGATTTTTTTAATGTATTAGTGCATTCGGTTTGCTAATATTTTGTTAAGGATTTTGGCCTCTGTGTTCATCAGAGATATTGGCCTGCAGCTGTCTTTTTTTTTTTTTACGGTGGGTTATTTTTTTGTTGTTGTTCGTTTTTGTTTTTGTTTTGTTTTTTTGTTTGTTTTTAGTGTCGGGGTAAATGCTGGCCTCAGAGAATGCATTTGAAAGTTTTTTTTGTGTATTTTGCCAAATGTTTGAGAAGAATAGGTATTAAATTTTCTTTAAATATTTGGTAGAATTGACCTGTGAAGCTGTGTGGTCCTGGACTTGGGTTTCTAGGAAATTCCTAAATTACTGCCTCAATTTCATTGCTGGTAATTGGCCTGTTCAGATTTTCTTTCTTCTTCAGTTTTGGTAGGTTATATATTTCTAGAAGTGTATCCATGTTCCAGTTGTCCAATTTGTTAGCAGATAATTTTCCTTAATATTTTCTTAAAATTATTTGTGTTTCTGTGGTGTTGGTTGTTATTCCCTTCTTTAATTTGTGATTTTTAGTCCTTTTTTTTTTTTTTTTGACTAGAGGCTTATAATTATTTAAAAAAAAAAACAGCTCCTGTTTCAAGAATGTTCTTTTTTATTTTTCTCCTATGTCATTTAATTTTGCTCTAAGCTTAATTATTTCCTTCCTTTTGCTGGTTTTGTGTTTTGTTCTTTTACTACCTCCTTTAGGCATAAGGTCATGGTTTTTTTTTTTTTTTTTTTTTTTTTTTTTGAATTTTTTTTTCTTCAGGTGGGCCTATATTGTGTAAACTTCCCTCTTGGAATGGCTTTTGCTCCATCCCAAACATTTTAGACTATTTTCATTTTCATTTGTCTCCACATTATTATTATTATTTTTTTGGATTTCTTCTTAGATTTCTTGGTTGACCAATTCGTTGTTTAGTAGCATGTTATTTAACCTCCATGTATTTCTGCTCTTTCCAGATCTTTTGTGGTTAATGTCTAGTCTCATAGTGATGTCAGAAAAGGTGCATGGTATAATAGGACTTTGATCATTTTGAATTTGTGGAGATCCTGAAATGGATCTGTTCCAGAGAATGTTCCCTGTACACTTGAAAATAATGTATATTATGTTATTTTAGGGTGGAATGCTTAGAATATGTCTGTTAAATCTAGCCCAGTGTGTCATTCAAAGCCACTGTTTCCTTGATGATTTTCTGGGTTTTTTTAACTTTAATTTTTAACATTTATTCATTTTTGAGAGAATGAGAGAGACAGAGTATGAGTGGGGGAGGGGCAAAGAGAGAGGGAGACACAGAATCTGAAGCAGGCTCCAGGCTCTGAGCTGTCAGCACAGAACCTGATGCAGGGCTCAAACTTACAGACCATGAGATCATGACCTGAGCTGAATTTGTATGCTTAAGCAACTGAGCCACCCAGGTGCCTGCTTTTGATGATCTGTGGGTTTAAGTGAGTGTTAAGGTCCCCTACTATTACTGTATTTCTATCAGTTAGATCTTTTATGTTTGTTGTTAACTTTTGTATGTATTTGGGTGCTTCCATGCTGCATGTGTATATGTTTACAATTATTATATTTGTTGGATTTCTTCTTAATTATTGTAGAGTGTCCTTTGTGTCTTGTTAACAGTTCTCGTTTTAAAGCCTATTTTTTGATATTATTGTTGGTATCCTTTCTTTACATAACCATTTTCATGATAAATGTTTCTCCATATCCTCCCTTTCAATCTGTATGTGTCTTTCTTTAGGTCTCAAATGAATCTCTTGTGGCAGAATATAGATGGATGTTATGTTTTTTTTTTTTTTTTTTATCCATTTGGTCACCCTATGTCAGTTGAGCATTTAGCCCATTTATATTAAAGGTAGTGATAGATACATATTTATTGCCCTTTTGTTGTATGTTTTTTAGTTGTTTCTATAGACTTTCTCCAATTCTTTGTTTCTTTCATAGTTTGTTGGTTTTCTTTCATGATATAATTCAATTTCTTTCTCTTTACATATTTATTGGTGGGTTTTTGTTGTGATTATCATTAGATTTGTATATACTATCTTCTGCATATACCAATCTATATGAAGTTGATGGTCACTTGACTTTAAACCCATTTTTTTTACTCTCTGCTTTCTGCCACCCTGATATTTTAGGTATATGGTGTCATATTTTACATCGTTTTATTTTGTGAATCCCTTCACTGACTTTTACAGATACATCCATTTTTCTCGAAGTTTATTTTCAGAGAATGAGAGCAAGACAGTGAGCACAAGTCAGGTAGGGGAAGAGAGACAAGGAGAGAGAATCCAAAGTAGGCTCTGTGCTGTTAGCGCAGAGCCCAGTGTGGGGTTTGATTTCAGGAACAGTGAGAAACCAAGAGTTGGACGCTTACTGGACTGAGCCACCCAGGCACCCCCGGACAAGTATCTCTAAAATATATATATATATATATATATATATATATATATATATATATATATAT